>NC_140999.1:64319860-64647087 GCF_052327205.1 Somniosus microcephalus | reverse complement strand
GACCTGACGGTTGACCAATCGGTGCATGTGTGGGCGGGTCTTATCATTCTGAACCGAGGTGAGTGGCCGCCATCTTGATTCATCGCAATTTTTTTCCCACACTTTCTGTGTGGTAGGGAACTAAGGAAAATAACAGTTTATTTGAGTTTTAAATTGTATTTAGCAACAGCAGAAAATGAAGTGATCCCCTGCCCTTCGGCCGGAGGCTCACCTACTTTGACGGCCATTTCGAGCGGCTGTGCCAGCGCCGGGCACGGCCTAGCAGCCCGGGAAGCCTGGGCCTCGAGTTGAGGGCCGTGCTGGGAGCCGCCGCGCACAAAATTTCCCCGTGGCGTCAACAGCCACGCCCCAGAGCCCGACCCAAAGCCACCAGGTCACCGGCTGTGGTGGGCCGTGCCGGGAGCTGCCGCACAAAATTTACCCACGGCGTCAACAGCCCCGCCCAGAGCCCAGCCCAAAGCCACCAGGTTACCGGCCGCGGCTGGCCGTGCCGGGAGCAGCCGTGCACAAAACCTCCCCGCGGCATCAACAGCCCCGCCCCAGGGCCCGACCCAAAGCCATCAGGTGAGCGGCCGCGGTGGCCCAGTCTCTCTCTCACACTCCCAATCTCTCTCTCTCACTCTCCCAATCTCTCTCTCTCTCTCTCTCACACTCCCAATCTCTCTCTCTCTCTCACACTCCCAATCTCTCTCTCTCTCTCACACTCCCAATCTCTCTCTCTCTCACACTCCCAATCTCTCTCTCACACTCCCATTCTCTCTCTCTCTCACACTCACAATCTCTCTCTCTCTAACACTTCCAATCTCTCTCTCTCTCATACACTCCCAATCTCTCTCTCTCACACACTCCCAATCTCTCTCTCTCTCACACTCCCAATCTCTCTCTCTCTCACACTCCCAATCTCTCTCTCTCTCTCAAAATCTCTCTCTCTCTCTCTCTCTCACTCCCAGTTTCTCTCTCACTCCCAGTCTCTCTCTCACTCCCAGTCTCGCTCTCTCACACTCCCAGTCTCTCTCTCTCACACTCCCAGTCTCTCTCTCTCTCTCACACACTCCCAGTCGCTCTCTCTCACACACTCCCAGTCTCTCTCTCTCTCACACACTCCCAGTCTCTCTCTCTCGCTCTCACACACTCCCACTCTCTCTCGCTCTCTCTCTCACACACTCCCACTCTCTCTCTCTCACACTCCCAATCTCTCTCTCTCACACACTCCCAATCTCTCTCTCTCTCTCTCTCACACTCCCAGTCTCTCTCTCTCTCACACACACTCCCACTCTCTCTCTCTCTCACACACTCCCACTCTCTCTCTCTCTCCCTCTCACACACTCCCACTCTCTCTCTCTCTCTCTCTCACACTCTCTCTCTCTCTCTCACACACTCCCACTCTCTCTCTCTCACACTCTCTCTCTATCTCTCACACCCACTCTCTCTCTCTCACACACTCCCACTCTCTCTCTCTCACACTCCCACTCTCTCTCTCTCACACACACTCCCACACTCTCTCTCTCTCACACTCCCAGTCTCTCTCTCTCTCTCTCTCTCTCTCACACTCCCAGTCTCTCTAACTCTCTCACTCCCAGTCTCACACTCCCACTCCCAGTCTCTCCCTCTCTCTCTCTCTCTCACTCCCACTCCCAGTCTCTCTCTCTCTCTCTCTCACACTCCCAGTCTCTCTCTCTCTCTCTCTCTCACATTCCCAGTCTCTCTCTCTCTCTCTCACTCCCAATCTCTCTCTCTCTCTCTCCCAGTCTCTCTCTCTCTCTCACACTCCCAGTCTCTCTTTCTCTCTCTCTCACTCCCAGGCTCTCTCTCTCTCTATCTCTCTCTCACTCCCAGTCTCTCTCTCTCACACACTCCCAGTCTCTCTCTCTCTCACACACTCCCAGTCTCTCTCTCTCTCTCACTCCCAGTCTCTCTCTCTCTCACACACTCCCACTCTCTCTCTCTCTCACACACTCCCACTCTCTCTCTCTCTCTCTCTCACACACTCCCACTCTCTCTCTCTCTCTCTCTCACACACTCCCACTCTCTCTCTCTCTCTCACACTCCCTCTCTCTCTCTCACACTCCCTCTCTCTCTCTCTTACACTCCCAGTCTCTCTCTCTCTCTCACACTCCCAGTCTCTCTCTCTCTCTCTCTCACACTCCCAGTCTCTCCCTCACACACACCCACTCTCTCTCACACTCCCAGACTCTCTCTCTCTCTCTCTCTCTCTTTCTCTCTCACACTCCCAGTCTCTCTCTCACACACTCCCACTCTCTCTCTCTCTCCCAGACTCTCTCTCTCTCTCCCACTCCCAGTCTCTCTCTCTCTCTCTCACTCCCAGTCTCACTCTCTCTCTCTCACTCCCAGTCTCTCACTCTCTCAGTTCAGTTCAGTTCAAATGCTTTATTGGCATGAAAGTTTACAGAGAACCATATTGCCAAAGCTTACATAGCAAAAAGGTACAGTTTTCCAACATTCTGTAGGTGTCAATCGATTTGACATTTGTTGGGTATATACAATATTACTTTTAAACAATATTAATTTTAAACAGTCTTTCTACTTCATTTGGTACGTTCAATATTAATTTTAAACAGTCTTACTTTTAAACAGTCCTCAGGTTGTGACATGTTGTTACATATTTAGCCCCAAGGTATGGTCTGTCTCCTTCTCCTAGGACTAATCTCAATTTTGACAGATCATCCAATTCCTTGAAATCTGGGGTTGTTTGGCTTAGCTTGTTGAATAATATGTTTCTTGATGTGTTGAATTTTTCGCATTTTAGGAGGAAATGCATTTCTGTTTCAACCTCGCCAGCCAGACATTGATCGCATATTCTATTCTCTCTAGGCTGCCAGGATTTCTTGTATCTGCCTTTTTCAATTTCCAGTTGGTGGTCGCTTAGTCTGTACCTGGTGAGGGTCTGTCTCTGTTTTGTGTCTCTGATGGTCGTGAGGTAGTCTGCCAGTTTATATTCTCTTTTTAGGGCTCTCTCTCTCTCTCCCACTCCCAGTCTCTCTCTCACACTTCCAGTCTCTCTCTCTCTCTCTCACATTCCCAGTCTCTCTCTCTTCCCCCCAATCTCTCTCTCTTTCTCTTCTCACCCCAACTCTCTCTCTCTCTTCTCCACCAGTCTCTCTCTCCCTCTCTCTCTCTCACCCCATCTCTCTCTCCTTCCCTCTCTCTCCCTCTCTCCTTCCCCCTCTCTTTCTCTCCTTCCCCCTCTCTTTCTCTCCTTCCCCCTCTCTCTCTCTCCTTCCCCCTCTCTCTCTCTCTCCTTCCCTCTCTCTCTCGCTCCTTACCTCTCTCTCTCTCTCCTTCCATCTCTCTCTCTCTCTCCTTCCATCTCTCTCTCTCTCCTTCTATCTCTCTCTCTCTCTCCTTCCCTCTCTCTCTCTTTCTCTCTCCTTCTCTCTCTCTCTCTCTCTCTCCAATTTCCAATTCCAATTCCAATTAAAATGCTTTATTGGCATGAAAGTTTACAGAGAACCATATTGCCAAAGCTTACATAGCAAAAAGGTACAGTTTTCCAACATTCTGTAGGTGTCAATCGATTTGACATTTGTTGGGTACATACAATATTACTTTTAAACAATATTAATTTTAAACAGTCTTTGTACTTCATTTGGTACGTTCAATATTAATTTTAAACAGTCCTCAGGTTGTGACATGTTGTTACATATTTGGCCCCAAGGTATGGTCTGTCTCCTTCTCCTAGGACTAATCTCAATTTTGACAGATCATCCAATTCCTTGAAATCTGGGGTTGTTTGGCTTAGCTTGTTGAATAATATGTTTCTTGATGTGTTGAATTTTTCGCATTTTAGGAGGAAATGCATTTCTGTTTCAACCTCGCCAGCCAGACATTGATCGCATATTCTATTCTCTCTAGGCTGCCAGGATTTCTTGTATCTGCCTTTTTCAATTTCCAGTTGGTGGTCGCTTAGTCTGTACCTGGTGAGGGTCTGTCTCTGTTTTGTGTCTCTGATGGTCGTGAGGTAGTCTGCCAGTTTATATTCTCTTTTTAGGGCCCGGTAACATTCTAATCTGCTTTGGCTTTCGGTTATTTTGTTCCAATGTTCCAGGTAGGTTTCTTTGCATTTTTTAATGATTTGGTTCACTCGGATTGGTGTTTGGGCGGCTGTGTTGGTCTGGGGCTGGTCAGGGTCCGGCTGAGTACTTAGTTTCCGTAGCAGCTGACTCAGGGGACTCTTTTCTGGGTTTAGCTCTTGGGTCTGAAAGGCTTTGAAATGAAGGGTGTCTGGGGAGCTAGATTTGAGGTGATTTAGGAAGTTTAGTGCTCGTTTTTGGATGTTTATTATCAGTGGGTATCTGCCTAGTTCGGCTCTGCATGCATTTGTTGGCGTTTTCCTTTGGGTGCGAAGGATGCTTCGGCAGAATTCTGCATGTAGGGCTTCTATTGTATGTTTTTCCCATTTAGTGTAGCTTTGGTGATTTAGCGGGCCCCATACTTCACTACCGTACAGTGCAATGGGCAGGATTATGCTGTCAAATATTTTGAGCCAGATTTTGATTGGGATTTGGATGTTGTAGAATTTTCTTTTTATTGCATATAGGGCTCTTCGGGCTTTTTCTTTTAGTGCATTCACTGCTATGCTGAAGCTCCCTGATGCTGTAATAGTTAGACCAAGGTAGGTGTAGCTCATAGTGTGTCCTATAGTGGTATCACTGAGGGTAAACTGGTATTTGTTTTCCTGACATCTGGGCCTTTTTTGAAAAATCATGATGTTGGTTTTCTTTAGATTTACTGTTAGAGCCCAATTTTGGCAGTATTTGTCGAGTAGGTCTAGTTGTTGCTGTAATCCCTGTTCTGTGGGAGACAGCAGAACCAGGTCGTCCGCATAGAACAGGGATTTCACTTCTCCTTCCCTCTCTCTCTCCTTCCCTCTCTCTCTCTCTCCCCTTCCCTCTCTCTCTTCCACCCAGTCACACCCTCTCTCTCTTCCAACAACATGTCCTCAAAAAAGCCTCGGCACCGCCGGGCACCCCTAGATAGTATATACTTATAAAACACCTTAGGATTTTCCTTTACTTTGCTTGCCAGTGGTGTGGGGAATGAGGGAGTGGCGTCTGAGGGAGCGGGGACTGAAGGAGCGGTGACTGAGGGAGCAGCACTGAGGGAATGGGCACTGAGGGAGTGGGCACTGAGGGAGTGGGCAGTGAGGGATTGGATAGTGAGGGAGTGGGCACTGTGGGAGTGGGACGGAGAGAGTTGGCAGTGAGGGAGTGGGCACTGAGGCAGTGGGACTGAGGGAGAAGGCCGTGAGGGAGTGGGCAGTGAGTGTGTGGGCACTGTGGGAGTGGACACTGTGGGAGCGGGATGGAGAGAGTGGGCAGTGTGGGAGTGGGCTCAGAGAGTGGGCACTGAGGCAGTGGGACTGAGGGAGAAGGCAGTGAGCAAGTGGGACTGAGGAAATGGGCAGTGAGGGAGTGGGCAGTGAGGGAGTGAGACTGAGGGAGTGGGACAGTGGGAGTAGGATATGAGGGAGTGGGCAGTGAAGGAGTGGGCAGTGAGTGTGTGGGCACTGTGGGATTGGGGAGTGGCCAGTGAGGGAGTGGGCAGTGAGGGAGTGGGCAGTGAGGGAGTGGGCAGTGAGGGAGTGGAAAGTGAGGGAGTTGGCACTGAGGGAGTGGGCACTGAGCGAGTGGGCACTGAGGGAGTGGGCACTGAGGGAGTGGAAAGTGAGGGTGTGGGCACTGAGCAAGTGGGCACTGAGGGTGTTGGCACTGGGGAGTGGGCAATGAGGGAGTAGGCAATGAGGGAGTGGGCAATGAGGGAGTGGGCAATGAGGGAGTGGGTTCTGAGGGAGTGGACACAGAGAGTGGGCAATGAGTGAGTAGTCACATTGGGAGTGGGGAGTGAGGGAGTGGGCATTGATGGAGTGTGCAGTGGAAGTGGGCATTGAGGGAGAGGGCATGTAGGGAGTGGGGACTGAGGGAGTGGGGACTGAGGGAGTGGGGACTGAGGGAGTGGGGACTGAGGGAGTGGGGAATGAGGGAGTGGGGAATGAGGGATTGGGGACTGAGGGAGCGCTGACTGAGGGAGCGGGCACTGAGTGAATGGGCACTCAAGGAGTGGGACCTGAGGGTGTGGGCACTGAGGGAGTGGGTACTGAGGGAGTTGGCAGTGAGGGAGTGGGACTGAGGAAGTGGGTAGTGAGGGTGTGGGCAGTGGGGGAGTGGGCACTGTGGGAGTGGCAATGAGTGAGTGGGCAGGGAGGGAGTGGGCACTGATGGAGTGGACAGTGATGGAGCGGGCAGTGAGCGAGCCAGCACTAAGTGTGTGGGGACTAAGGGAGTGGGGACTGAGGGAGTGGGACTAAGGGAGTGGGCACTGAGGGAGTGGGCACTGAGGGAGTGGGACTGAGGGAGTGAGCAGTGAAGGAGTGGGCACTGTGGGAGTGAGCATTGGTGCAGTGGGCAGTGAGGGAGTGGGCAGTGAGGGAGTGGGCACTGAGGGAGTGGAGAGTAAGGGAGTGTTCACTGGAGCAATGGGCAGTGAGGGAGTGGGCAATGGGTGAGTGGGCACTGGGTGAGTGGGCACTGGGTGAGAGGGCACTCGGTGTGTGGGACTGAGGGAGTGGGCACTGAGGGAGTGGGCACTGAGGGAGTGGGCACTGATGGAGTGGGTACAGAATGAGCGGGAAGTGAGGGAGTGTGCAGTGAGGAAGTGGGCATTGAGGGAGAGGGCATAGAGGGAGTTTGGACTGATGGTGTGGGGAATGAGGGAGTGGGGTCTGAGGGAGCAGGGACTGGAGGAGCGGTGACTGAGGGCACTAATTCAGATGTGTGCACTGAGGGAGTGGCACTGAGGCAGTTGGCACTGTGGGATTGGCCAGTGAGTGAGTCGGAACTGAGGGAGTGGTCACTGAGGGAGTGGGAAGTAAGGGAGCGGGAAGTGAGCGAGCGGGCAGTGAGGGAGTGTGCACTGATGGTTTGGGTACTGAGGCAGTGGGCACTGAGGCAGTGGGAAGTGAGGGAGTGTGCAGTGAGGAAGTGGGCTTTGAGGGAGAGCGTATGGAGGGACTGTGCAGTGTGGGAGTGGGGACTAATGGTGTGTGGAATGAGGGAGTGGGGTCTGAGGGAGCGGGGACTGAAGGAGCGGTGACTGAGTGAGCAGGCACTGAGGGAATGGGCACTGAGGGAGTGGGCACTGAGGGAGTGGGCAGTGAGGGATTGGATAGTGAGGGAGTGGGCACTGTGGGAGTGGGCACTGTGGGAGTGGGCACTGTGGGAGTGGGCAGTGAGGAGTGGGCCTGAGGGAGTGGGTAGTGAGGGAGTGGGCAATGAGGGAGTTGGCACTGTGGGAGTGGGACTGAGTGAGTGGACAGTGAGGGAGTGGGCCTTGAGGGTGTGCGAACTGTGGGAGTGGGCACTGTGGGAGTGGGACGGATAGAGTGGGCACCGGAGGAGTGGAACTGGGGGAGTGGGCACTAATTCAGGTGTGTGCACTGAGGGAGTGGGCACTTTGGGAGTGGGCAGTGAGGGAGTGGGAACAGAGGGACTAATCACTGAGGGAGTGGGAATTGAGTGAGTGGGCACTGGGTGAGAGGGCACTCGGTGTGTGGGACTGAGGGAGTGGGCACTGAGGGAGTGGGCACTGAGGGAGTGGGCACTGATGGAGTGGGTACAGAATGAGCGGGAAGTGAGGGAGTGTGCAGTGAGGAAGTGGGCATTGAGGGAGAGGGCATAGAGGGAGTTTGGACTGATGGTGTGGGGAATGAGGGAGTGGGGTCTGAGGGAGCAGGGACTGGAGGAGCGGTGACTGAGGGAGCAGCCACTGAGGGAATGGGCACTGACCGAGTGGGTGCTGAGGGAGTGGGCAGTGAGGGATTGGATAGTGAGGGAGTGGGCACTGTGGGAGTGGGCACTGTGGGAGTGGGCAGTGAGGAGTGGGCCTGAGGGAGTGGGTAGTGAGGGAGTGGGCAATGAGGGAGTTGGCACTGTGGGAGTGGGACTGAGCAAGTGGACAGTGAGGGTATGGGTACTGTGGGAATGGGCACTGTGGGAGTGGGACGGAGAGAGTTGGCAGTGAGGGAGCCGGCACTGTGGGATTGGGCACTGAGAGAGTGGGCACTGAGGCAGTTGGACTGAAGGAGAAGGAGAAGGCAGTGAGGGAGTGTGACTGAGGGTGTGGGCAGTGAGGGAGTTGGAATGAGGGAGTGGGACTGTGGGAGTGGGCAGTGAGTGAGTGAGACTGAGGGAGTGGGACTGTGGGAGTGGGATATGAGGGAGTGGGCAGTGAGGGAGTGGGCAGTGAGTGTGTGGGCACTGTGGGAGTAGGCAGTGAGGAAGTGGGCAGTGAGGGAGTGGGCAGTGAGGGAGTGGACACTGAGGGTATGGGCACTGAGTGTGTTGGCACTGCAGAGAGGGCACTGAGTGAGTGGGCAATGAGGGAGTGGACAATGAGCAAGTGGACAATGAGTGAGTGGGCACTGAGGGAGTGGGGACTTAGGGAGTTGGGACTGAGGGAGTGGGCAGTGAGGTGTGGGCAGTGACGGGGTTGGTAGTGAGGGCGTGGGCTGTGAGGGAGTGGGCACTGGGAGTGGTAATGAGCGAATGGGCAGTGAGGGAGTGGGCAGTGAGGGAGTGGGCACTGAGGGAGCGGGCAGTGAGCGAGCGGGCACTAAGTGAGTGGGGACTGAGGGAGTGGGCACTGAGGGAGTGGGGCTGAGGGAGTGAGCACTGAAGGAGTGGGCACTGTGGGAGTGGGCATTGATGCAGTGGGCAGTGACGGAGTGTGCAGTGAGGGAGTGGGCTGTGAGGGAGTGGAAAGTAAAGGAGTGTGCACTGGGGCAGTGGGCAGTGAGGGAGTGGGCACCGGAGGAGTGGAACTGGGGGAGTGGGCACCAAGTCAGATGTGTGCACTGAGGGAGTGGTACTGAGGGAGTGAGCACTGTGGGAGTGGGTAGAGCGAGTGGGCAGAGGGAGTGGTCACTGAGGGAGTGGTCACTGAGGGAGTGGGAAGTGAGGGAGTGGGAAGTGAGGGAGTGGGAAGTGAGCGAGTGGGCACTGGGTAAGTGGGTACTGGGTGAGAGGGCAGGAGGGAGTGTGCACTGTAGGAGTGGTCACTGGGGGAGTGGGCAGTGAGGGAGTGGGCACTGGGTAAGTGGGTACTGGGTGAGAGGGCACTGGGTGTGTGGGACTGAAGGAGTTGTCACTGAGTGAGTGGGCACTGATGGAGTGGGTACTGAGGGAGTGGGCACTAAGGCAGTGGGAAGTGAGGGAGTGGGCACTAGGTGAGTGGGCACTGGGTGAGAAGCCACTAGGTGAGTGCGCACTGGCTGAGTGGGATCTGTGGGAGTGTGAAATAAGTCAGGTGTGGTCACTGAGGGAGTGGCACTGAGGGAGTGGGCAATGTGGGATTGGGCAATGTGGGAGTGGGCACTGAGGGAGTGGGCACTGAGGGAATGAGCACTGAGGGAGCGGGAAGTGAGGAAGTGGGAAGTGAGGGTGTGGGAAGTGAGGGAGTGGGCACTGAGGGAATGGGATGTGAGTGAGTGGGCAGTGTGGGAGTGTGCACTGGGTGAATGGGAACTGGGGGAGTGGGAATTAAGCCAGATGTGCGCACTGTGGGATTGTCACTGAGAGAGTGGGTCTTGGCAATGTGGGAGTGGGATATGAGGGAGTGGGCACAGAGTTAGTGGGCACTGAGTGAGTTGGCACTGAGTGAGTGGGCACTGTGGGATTGGGCAGTGATGGAGTGGGCAGTGAGGGAGTGGTCACTGAGGTAGTGGGCACTGAGGGTGTTGGCATTGGGGAGACAGCACTGAGGGAGTGGGCAATGAGGGAGTGGGTAATTAAGGAGTGGGCACATAAGGAGTGGGCACAGAGAGTGGGCACTGAGGGAGTGGGCACTGAGGGAGTGGGCACTGAGGGAATGGGGATGTAGGGAGTGGGGATTGATGGAGTGGGCATTGAAGGAGTGTGCACTGAGGGAAAGGGGACTGAGGGAATGGGCATTGATGGAGTGTGTAGTGAGGAATTGGGCATTGAGGGAGAGGGCATGGAGGGAGCGTGCAGTGTGGGAGTGGGGACTGTGGGAGTGGGGACTGTGGGAGTGGGCAATGAGGGAGTGGGAAATGAGGGAGTGGGGACTTAGGGAGTAGGGACTGAGGGAGTGGGCAGTGAGGGAGTGGGCATTGAAGGAGTGGGCACTGACAGAGTGGGCACTGACAGAGTGGATAGTGAGGGAGTGGATAGTGAGGGAGTGGCATTTGAGGGAGTGGTCACTGAGCGAGTGGGCACTGAGGGAATGGGAAGTGAGGGGGTGGGCACTGAGCAAGTGGGAACTGAGGTGTCGCCACTGGGGGATAGGGCACTGAGGGAGTGGGCAACGAGGGAGTGGGCAATGAGGGAGTGGGCAATGAGGGAGTGGGTACAGAGCGAGTGGGCATTGAAAGTGGGCAATTAGGGAGTGGGCACTGAGGGAGTGGGGACTGAGGAAATGAGCACTGAGGGAGTGGGAAGTGAGGGAGTGGGAAGTGAGGGAGTGGGCACTGAAGTTGTCTCCACTGTGGGTGTTGGACTGAGGGAGTGGGCACAGGGTGAGAGGGCACTGGGTGAGTGGGCACTGGGTGAGTGGGCACTGGGTGAGTGGGCACTGTGGGAGTGGGCAATGTGGGAGTGGGATAAGAGGGAGTGGGCACAGAGTTAGTGGGCACTGTGGGAGTGGGCAGTGATGGAGTGGCCAGTGATGGAGTGGCCAGTGATGGAGTGGCCAGTGATGGAGTGGCCAGTGATGGAGTGGGCACTGAGGGAGTGGGCACTGAGGGTGTTGGCACTGGGGGAGACGGCACTGGGGGAGTGGGGACTGAGGGAACGTAGACTGATGTAGTGTGCAGTGAGGAATTGGGCATTGAGGGAGAGGGCATGGAGGGAGTGTGCAGTGTGGGAGTGGGATTTGTGGGAATGATGAATGAGGGAGTGGGGACTGAGGGAGCTGGTATTGAGGGAGTGGGGGCTGAGGGAGTGGGCACTGAGGGAATGGGCACTGAAGGAGTGGGCACTGATAGAGTGGGCACTGAGGGAGTGGATAGTGATGGAGTGGGTACTGTGTGAGTTGGTACTGAGCGAGTGGGCAGTGAGGGAGTGGGCACTGAGGGAGTGGATACTGAACATGTGGGAACTGAGGGAGTGGCAATTGAGGGAGTGGGCACTGAAGATGTATGCGCTGGGGGAGTGGGACTGAGGGAGTGGGCTCTGATGGAGCGGGCACTGACAGAGTGGGCAGTGAGGGAGAGTGCACTGGGTGAGAGGGCACTGGGTGAGTGGTCACTGGGTGAGTGGGAACTGGGGGAGTGGGAACTAAGTCAGGTGTGGGCACTTGGGGAGTGTCACTGCTGGAGTGGGCCATGTGGGATTGGGCAATGTGGGAGTGGGATATGAGGGAGTGAGCACAGTGTTAGTGGGTACTGTGGGAGTGGGCACTGAGGGAGTGGGCACTGAGTGAGTGGGCACTGTGGGAGTGGGCACTGTGGGAGTGGGCAGTGATGGCGTGGGCAGCGAGGGAGTGGGCACTGAGGGAGTGGGCACTGAGGGTGTCGGCACTTGGGGAGACAGCACTGAGGAAGTGGGCACTGATGGAGTGGGCACTGAGGGAGTGGGCACTGAGGGAGTGGGCACTGAGGGAGTGGGGACTGAGGGAGTGGGCAGTGAGGGAGTGGGCAGTGAGGGAGTGAGGACTGAGGGAATGGGGACTGAGGGAGTGGGCATTGATGGAGTGTGCAGTGAGGAATTGGGCATTGAGGGAGATGGCATGGAGGGAGTGTGCAGTGTGGGAGTGGGGACTGTGGGAATGGGCACTGAAGGAGTGGGCACTGACAGAGTGGTCACTGAGGGAGTGGATAGTGAGGGAGTGGGCATTGAGCATGTGGGAACTGACGGTGTTGTCACTGGGGGAGAGGGCATTGAGGGAGTGGGCAATGAGGGAGTGGGTAATGAGGGAGTAGGCAATGAGGGAGTGGGTACAGAGGAAGTGGGCATTGAGAGTGGGCAATGAGGGAGTGGGCACTGAGGGAGTGGGGGCTAAGGGAGTAGGGACTGAGGGAGTGGGCAGTGAGGGATTGGGGACTGAGGGAATGGGCACTGAAGGAGTAGGCACTGAGGGAGTGGGCTCTGAGGGAGTGGATAGTGAGGGAGTGGGCACTGTGTGAGTGGGTACTGAGGGAGTGGGCAGTTAGGGAGCGGGACTCAGGGAGTGGGCAGTGAAGGACTGGGCAGTGAGGGAGTGGGCTCTGTGGAAGTGGGCATTGTGGGAGTGGGCACTGTGGGAGTGGGACAGAGAGTGGGGGCAGAGGGAGTGGAACTGTGGGGGTGGTCACTGAGGAAGCGGGCACAGAGGGAGTGGGCACTGTGGGAGTCAGCAGTGAGGGAGTGGGCAGTGAGGGATGGGCAGTGAGTGTGTCGGAAATGAGGGAGTGGAAAGAGAGGGAGAGGGCTCTTAGGGTGTGTGCACTGGGGGAGTGGGACTGATGGAGAGGGCAGTGGACAATGAGGTTGTGGGCACTGGGTGAGTGTGCTCTGCGTGAGTATTCACTGAGTGAATGGTCACTGAGAGACTGGGCACCGGGTGAGTGGACCTGGGGGAGTGGGCACAAGTCTGGTGTGGGCACTGAGGTAGTGGGCACTGAGGGTGTGGGCACTGAGGGAGTGGGCATTGTGGGAGTGGGCATAGTTGGAGTAGGCTGTGAGGGAGTGGGCACTGAGGGAGTGGGAAAAGAGGGAGTGGGAAGTGAGGGAGAGGGCACTTAGGGTGTGTGCACTGGGGGAGTGGGACTGATGGAGAGGGCACTGAGGGAGTGGGCACTGAGGCTGTGGGCAGTGAGGGCGTGGGCAGTGATGGAGTGGGTACTGGGGCAGTGGGCACTGGGGGAGTGGGCAGTGGGTACTGGGTGAGTGGGCACTGGGTGAGAGGGCACTGCGTGAGTGGATACTGAGTGAGTGGGAACTGGGGAGTGGGAAATAACACAGGTGTGGGCCCATGGGGAGTGGACACTGGGGGAGTGGGCACTAAGTCAGGTGTGGGCACTGAGGGAGTGGCACTGAGCGAGTGGGCACTGAGGGAGTGGGAAGTGAGGGAGTGGGAAGTGAGTTTGGGCACTGAGCGAGTGGGCACTGAGCGAGTGGGCACTGAGAGTGTGGGCAGTGAGGGAGTGGGCAGTGAGGGAGTGGGCAGTGAGTGTGTGGACACTGAGGAAGTGGGCCCTGACGGAGTGGGCACTTTGGGAGTGGGCAGTGACTGAGTGGGACTGAGGGAGTGGGTAGTGAGGGAGTGGGCAGTGAGGGAGTGTGCACTGGGGCAATGGACAATGAGGGTGTGGGAACTGGGTGAGTGGGCATTGGGTGAGTGGGGAACGGGGAGTGGAAATGGGGGAGTGGGCAAAAGTCAGGTGTGGTCACTGAGGGAGTGGGCACTGAGGGAGTGTTGACTGCAGGATTGGTGAATGAGTGAGTGGGGACTGAGGGAGCTGGTACTGAGGGAGCAGGGACTGAGGGAGTGGGCACTGAGGGTGTGGGTAGTGAGGGAGTGGGCAGTGAGTGTGTGGGCATGGAGGGAGTGGGCACTGAAGGAATGGGCACTGAAGGAGTGGGCAGTGATGGAGTGGGACTGAGGGAGTGGGTAGTGAGTGAGTGGGTAGTGAGGGAGTGGGCAGTGAGGGTGTGGGCAGTAAGGGATTGTGCAGTGGGGCAGTGGACATTGAGGGTGTGGGCACTGGGTGAGTGGGCACTGGGAGAGTGGGCACCAGGGGAGTGGAACTGGGCGAGTGGGTACAAGTCAGGTGTGGGCACTGAGGGAGCGGGGACTGTGGGAGTGGGCACTGTGGGAGTGGGCACTGTGGTAGTGGGCAGTGAGGGAGTGGGCAGTGAGGGAGTGGGCAGTGAGGGAGTGGACACTGTCACGGTTCCAGCTGCGCTTCCTTCTGCTGGCCGCCTGAGGGTGGTTTTGGAGGCTTCGGTGCGCTGCTTCCGTGTCTTTGGGCCCTTCTCCTCACCTGTTTCTTGAGTAGTTGATCTCATCAGAGTAATCAGGCTAGTTAATAAAGTTGTTCCTCTTTTAGTAGGACCAATCAAAAATAAACAAATAAACTGTAAATAATAAACTTTAAATAAACGTTAACAAATCAAGTTAAAATTTGGTTGTCCAAATCATTTATGCACTCCAGTCCCCGCGGCACCCACCGGTCACAGAAGTACTCGTGTGTGCCGGCGGACACCGCGTGCTCCATCTCCAGGGCCACCTGGGCGGGAACATGGCCGCGAAAGAGAGGGAGGCAATCTGGCTGGACATCCCCCTCGACCGCCCGTTGCCTGGACCAATTGATGGCTTTTTTAGCCAGGCCCAGGAGCAGACCCACGAGGAGGTCCTCCAACCTGCCCACTCCCCTCCGCACCGGTTGACCGTAGGTCAAGAGCGTGGGACTGAAGTGCAACCAAAAATCGAGGAGCAGCCCCTTCAAATAATGGAAGAGGGGCTGCAACCTCTCACACTCCGTGTAAATGTGAAAAACGGACTCCTCCAGGCCGCAGAACAAACAGGCGGCCTGGGAGTCCGTGAAGCTACTTAAAAATATATTGCACGGGACTGCTCCGTGCAACACACTCCAGGCAAAGTCCCCAATAGAACAAGGGAGGACTCCCGCATAGAGAGTCCTCCATTGGGGACCTCCGCCTCTGCCGGAAGGCAAGACGGCACGCCAAGGCGTGTCCGGATGGCAGGCGAAGATGGCAAAGTGGAGAGTGTGCAGGAGCAGCCCGTACAGGAAATACCTCCGTGCGGAATGAAAAGGCACGGAGGGTATTTCCTCGAGATGGCTCAAGTTGTGAGGCGCGGTTCCCGAGGGGAGTTTCGGGGCTGGGCGCCGATAAGGAATTCTGTCCGAACGGGGGAAAGCTTGGACGGGATCGCCCCACGCGCTTGAGCCGCCTCGATACACCTTGTGGCGCCAGGGCGCAGTTTCGCTTTCATCGACTTGATGGCTTTGACCGCGAGCCGGACGATGGCCCAAGACATGCGCTGCGCCAACTCCTCCAGCGCCATCCAGCCCGCTCCTCTGCCATCGAGCAGGTCCCCAACTCTAGTCACCTTGCCAGTCAAAGCCCTGCGCTCGGCCAGTCACCCGAACCCGCGGACGTGGAGGTGCGGATTCCTGAACAGCGGCTCCCGAAGGACAGCCGCCATTCCTGATGGGGGAGAGCTCCGCCTGGAAGCGACATAGTTCCAAACCCATAGCAGTTCCCGGTAGAAGACAGGCAGCTCCCGCAGGCTGGCACGTGTGTCGCCCACTTTCACAAACAGGAGCTGCATGTCGTAATTGAGGCCGTGCAGCTGGCGGAAAATATACGTCGCCAGCGCACACCATCTCGGAGGATTCTCGACGTACAGGTATCTTTGCAGCGTCTGAAGACGGAAAGTCGCAGCCTGGGTGCGAAGGCACACCAGCGCCTGACCGCCCTCCTAAGCGGGAGACTCAGAACCGCGGCAGACACCCAGTGCATCCTGTTGTCCCAGAAGAAGTCGATGAGCTTCTTCTGTATCTTGGCGACAAACGCAGGGGGAGGGATCAGAGTGACCAACCGGTATCACAATATGGCGGCCACCAGTTGGTTTATGACCAACGCTCGACCCCTGTAGGACAACACTCGGAGCAGTCCTGTTCAGCGTCCTAAGCGAGTGGTGACTTTGGCCTCCAACTCTTGCCAGTTCGCCGGCCAGGCATCCTCAGCAGGGCTGAGGTAGACTCCCAAGTAGAGGAGTTGCGTTGTGCTCCAGGCGAAGGGCCTGAACTCCTTCGGCAGGGAGTCCACCCGCCACTGACCCACCAGGAGTCCGGAACATTTCTCCCAGTTGATCTTGGCGGAGGATGCATCCGAGTAAATCTGCTGGCATTCCCGCATCCTCCGCAAGTCAGTGGGATCCGTGACTGTGAGGAGCACGTCATCGGCATAAGCCGAGAGGACCACCTCCACGCCCGGCCCTTGCAGAGCCAGTCCCGTCGACCTCTTCCGGAAGAGGTGCAGGAAAGGCTCTATGCAAATGGCGTATAACTGACCGGACATGGGGCATCCCTGACGCACCCCGCTCCCGAAGCGAAGGGACGCCGTCAAGGACCCGTTATCTTTAATCAGACAATCTGCGGCAGCGTACAGAAGTCGGATCCGGGCGACAAAATCCGTCCCGAACCCAAATGCGCGCAGATTCCCGAAGAGATACTCGTGATCCACCCAGTCGAACGCCTTCTCCTGATCCAGGGAAAGGAAGGCGACCGACAGACCAGCCCTCTGGGAATGGTGGACCAGGTCCCGGAGCAGATGGATGTTATCGTGGATAGTCCGGCCCGGGACCATGTAGGATTGGTCGGGGTGGATCATGTGGGCCAGCGCGGCGCCAAGGCGAGCAGACATGGCCCTGGCAAAAATGTTAACGTCCATGCTGAGGAGGGAGACCGGGCGCCAGTTATTAAGGAGGCAGAGATCGCCCCTCTTAGGCAGCAGGACAATAACCGCCCTGCGCCAAGGGAGGGGCATCTCCCTGGTCGCCAAACTTTCCCCCAGGACCTACGCGTAGTCGCCCCCCAAGATGTCCCAGAGCGCCCTGCGGAACTCCATGGTCAGCCCGTCCAGCCCCGGGGACTTTCCCCTGGAGAGCTGGTGAAGGGCGCCGGTCAGCTCCTCCAGACTCAGAGGAGCATCCAATTTTTCAGCACCCTCCAGGCCGACCTTTGGCAGGTCCTCCCACAAAACTCTGCGTGCATTCTCGCTGGACGGATCCGGAGAGAACAGACCCCATAATAGGCGTGGGTCTCCGCGCTGATTCCCTCCGGATCCGAGACCAGAGATCCGTCATCAGCCAGCAGCCCCAAGAGCTGCTTACGGACCCCCCGTCTTTTTTTCAGCGAGTAGAAGAAGGGGGAGCCGCAGTCCAGGTCCCGCAGGAACTGGATCCGCGACCTCACGTACGCACCTCGGGACCCGACGAGCTGCATGTCCTTCAGCGCGCCCTTCTTCGCTTCGTACACCTTCCGCAGGGCCGGGTCCTCGACGACTTGACCGAGACGGGACTCCATTTCGAGCACCTCCTTCTCCAACCGCCCGACCCGGGCCTCCCGCCTCTTGGTCGACCCCTTCGCGTACTCCTGACAGAAGAGACGGACGTGAGCCTTGCCCACATCCCACCATAGCCTCAAGGAGGGGAAGCCCCCCTGCTTCCTTCTCCAGTCGGCCCAGAACCGACTAAACGAATCCCGGAACCACGAGTCCTCCAGCAGCAGGTTGTTAAAGTGCCAGTACACGGAACCCCCCCGCGCGCGCAGCGGAACGAGCTCCACCCACACCAGGTGGTGGTCTGTGCATGGCACCGGCCACATGGAAGCTGCCGGAATGCAGGAGACGTACGCCCGGAAATGTAGAGGCGGTCGATTCTGGACCCTCCTCCTCCAGACCTCACGATAGTGAAGGCGCTGGAGTCGGGATGAAGATTTTGCCAGACGTCCACCAAGTCGAAGGACCCGACCAGATCCCTCAACTTCTCCATCACTGTCGGGCATCACGGGGGACCCGGATGGTCCCTTGCCTCGAGGGTGCAGTTAAAATCTCCCCCGCGGATGACGCACTCACCCACATCGATGGAGCCCAGAAGAGCGGACACTTCTTCAAAGAAGCGCACTTGCTGCGCACCGGCCTGAGGGGCGTACACGTTCACCAGATGGAGCGGCACGCCCCCCAAGTGAACAGTGACCTGGAGCAAGCAGCCCGGCACGTGCTCCTTGACCCCCAAGATCTCCGGCTGAAAATGCGGGGCCAGCATGATAGCCACCCCACTAGAAACGCTGGAGAGGTGACTCATGCTGACCCCTCCTTGCCACTCCAGGAGCCACGTGGCCTCGTCTCCCGGAACGGTGTGGGTTTCTTGCAGGAAGCACACCACATACTTCCCATCCCAAAGGACCGAAAGGTTATTAAATCTGCGGCGAGCCTCCCTGCTGCCGTTGATGTTGAGGCTGGCTATGGTTATCTTCATATCAGAAGCATAGTGCAACCTCTACCTACACCTAACAGGAGGAGGGAGCACAGCCGCTAGTCGACCGCCACTCCCTCAGCAGCCCAGTGAGGAACAACCTGAGCCACGCAGATCGAGCGGGCTCACGTCCGCGTCCGCGCCCATGGCCTTGACGGCGGCGCGGGCCGACCCGATGAGCAGCGCCAGCTCCGACCACCTGGCGAGGGGAGCTGGGTCTTGTTTTGTCGACCCTGGCACACGGCCACAAAATCCCAGAGTTCCCTGACAGGAATGAGGGGAGACTCGGCGATGGGCATGAGGTCATCCATCGCCTCGTCGGCGATGGAATCCAACTCATCCTCCGCGCCCATCACCGAGTCCCCGTCCTCCTCCAGGGGGTCGCCACCAGCGGCCGACCCATCCGTCGCGCAGTGTGCAGCGAATGGCTCAGCCGCACCGGCCGGCCCTGCCTCCGCCCGGATCCCACCCCCAGGATCAGTGGCAGAGGATTCCTCCCTGGGCTCCTCCGGGGGCGCCGGGCCAGGAGACGGCAGCGGTTCGGAGTCCCCCTCCGCCCCAGACACCAGAACGCCCGTTGAAATTCCTCCAGGATGTCCGGCGCCAGAGACACAGTCAGGGGGTCTTCCTCCTCCTCGCCACCAGTCTCCGACACAGCGGATGGGGTGCCTTGGACTAAAATTTTGACCAGGTCGAGCAGCCCCTGAGAAATGTCCGGGCCGCATTAGGCGAGCTCAGTTTCTTCGAGCTCGCCCGAACCAGACCCCAGCCCGACCGACCCGGCGAGGGGTAACGGTACGCATAAAATGTCTATTTCCACCGCGGGTTGTTCCGCAACTCCCCCACGGGCAGGGTCTCGTCCCCGTCCCCGGGAGGCACGTGCTGGACAGACACATCTGCCTCAGCCTCGCGAGGGACAGGCGACCCCTGCCGATCGCTGGTGATGGTGACAGCGGGGGGGGTGCAGTACCCGCGGCGGGTGATGACTCCCCCTGCCTGGAGGGGCCTTCCTCTTCCCGGTCCTCCTCCTCTTCCAGGGGGTCGCGCCTTCTTTTTAGCGCGGAGGGAGCGAGGGAGACCTCCATGTCTGCAGAGGCCTCCTCCTCTGCTCCCTGCGGCGGAGCAGGTTTGTCGGCTTCCTCGGGCCCATGCCCGGCCGCAGGTAATGATGTTTCCGCTACGGCAGTTGCAGCCACAGGCTCGGGCATGAGGCCCCTCCCGCCCTCGTCTGCCCCGACCAACTCCGCGAGGAGCGCAGGTGTCAGGGGATCTAAGTTTAAGGGCCGGCCCTCCACGGGGGGACCCACCCTGAGGTGTTTCGTTTTTCGCCACGCCTTCCTTCCGCCCGGACGCACTCCCTCCCCCCTGCCGGAGGCCTTGGTGGCATCGGCCTCCGACGTCGACAGTGCATTGGTTGTATCGGGCGCGCGGCCAGACCCGGGGGGAGGAGCAGTGGCGGCGCCAGCCTCGGCCGCACTAGATGACCTGGCGGCCTTGGAGGCGGGGCAGTTTTTCCTTATGTGCCCCACCTCCTTGCAGGCATGGCACTGCACACCGTCCGCCGTCCAAAAGGTGCGATAGGCGGTCCCCTCTTGGAGGACGACGAAAGCCCCGTCGGTGTCCTCCTCCCGCGCCAGCTGAATAAAGAGCTGGTGCCGGAAGGAGAAGACGTACAAAGATAGGTGTGATCCCCGACCTCACCTCCCCAAAATGGCGTAAGTGGGGGAGGAGGAGCTCACCAGGAACAAAGGGTGGGACGTTGGAAATCACCACCCTCTTCGCGGTGTTCTCGAGGGGTTCCACCGGCCGGAAGGTCCCACCCACGGTGAGCCCCTTGGCGACGGCCAGGGACACCGCCCGCTCCGACCCCAGGAAGAACACAGCCTTCCCATACATTTTTGAGGCGGCGAGGATGGCTGAAGGGCCGACAACCCCAGCCATGGCCTTTACACATGCCTCAATGGTCATTGTGGGGTGGGTGTAGCTCTTCACCCCAAGCTTTTTTGTTATTAGTGAGAAAGGTGACGGGGCAGCAGAGGCAACGGGAGCAGCTGTGGCTTTGGCTGCCACTGCCGCATATGACCTAGCTGGCCCCGTCACCGGCACTGAAGTAGACGCCATTATGGGGTGTTTTTTTTTTAAAGAGATACACCCAACCCAAGTCACACGCCTTAAGATATTTAAGAATGGCCTCCGGTTTTTTTAAAGCCCTCCCTTGAGCAGAGGGAGCTGTTAAATTGAAGGCACACCTCTCCCCTTATTGATTGGAATTGGGAGAGGGGCCTTCTCCCCTCTGCTCAAGTGGCAATTAATTAATAAGTGGAATAGAGGTGCCTCTTGAGAGAAAGGCAGAGAGAGTCAAAGAGAGAGAGAAAGGGGGGTGGGAAGGAGGGGGTGGGAAGGAGGGAGGCCGCAAGGGGAGGGTCGCCACTCAGGATGGTGGGTGGGTGGGTGGGTGCCGGCAGGGGTGCACTCTCCGATGGAAAATAAAGTCTCCAGTGGTATTCCTCTGGCAGGGGGAGTAGATGTCTTCACCTGGGAAAGCTGGAGATGCCCAGGCTCAGTCCTGTACCAGGTCTTAATGATGTTTAATGGAATTAAAAACTTCACCTAGGCAGCTCCAGCTGTCCCAGGCCAGGCAATAGAAGGGGGTGTTTGATAATGGTGTGTGTGGCCTACTATTCTACAAGAGCCACACACACACACAGACACCCCTTGGTGTTCCGGTCTTCTTTCCTCCCCCCACCTACAGTACAAAGTCTTTTTGGAGAGTGCACCAAATATCACCCACCTGCAGATGTTCAGTGAAGATGTTATCCTTCCCTTCTTCCAAGCAGTTGATGGTGGGTGTTGGTTGTTGCTTCTCTCCCGTCTCTCCCTCTCCTGGAATGGAGGCAAATTTGGGGAGGCAGTGGTGGAAAGGCCTCTCCTCTGGTAGGTGTTGGCCTCTGTTTTCCCTCTCCTCTCCTCTGTACTCTCTCTCCAGGCACCTCAGTAGTTGCTGTTGTGGTAGTGGTGGTCTGGCGCTCTCCTTCTCCTCCTCTCCCTGGTCAAGGAGACCACCACTTTCCACTCTCCTTCAGCTCCTTCTGGGTGAAACAGCAGCACAAAGAGCAAGGCAGAGAATGAATAAAGTTGTTCCTCTTTTGGTAGGACCAATCAAAAATAAACAAATAAACTGTAACTAATAGAACTTTAAATAAACGTTAACAAATCAAATTAGAATTTGGTTATCCAAATCAATTATGCACTCCAGACCCCGCGGCACACACCGGTCATGGAATTCTTCGAACGTGCCGGTGGACACCGCGTGCTCCATCTTCAGGGACACCCGGGTGCGAACATGGCCGCGGAAGAGAGGGAGGCAATCTGGCTGGACGACCCCCTCGACCGCCCGCTGCCTGGACCAATTGAAGGCTTTCTTAGCCAGGCCCAGGATCAGACCCACGAGGAGGTCCTCCAAACTGCCCGCTCCCCTCCGCACCGGGTGACCGTAGATCAAGAGCGTGGGACTGAAGTGCAACCAAAAATCGAGGAGCAGCACCTTCAAATAATGGAAGAGGGGCTGCAACCTCTCACACTCTGTGTAAATGTGAAAAACGGACTCCTCCAGGCCGCAGAACAAACAGGCGGCCTGGGAGTCCGTGAACCTATTAAAAATATATTGCACGGGACTGCTCCGTGCAACACCCTCCAGGCCAAGTACCCAATAGAACAAGGGCGGACTCCCGCATAGAGAGCCCTCAATTGGGGACCTCCGCCTCCGCCGGAAGGCAAGACAGCACGCCATGGCATGTCCGGACGGCAGGCGAAGATGACAAAGTGGAAAGTGTGCAGGAGCAGCCCGTCCAGGAAACACGTCCGTGCGGAATGAAAAGGCACGGAGGGTATTTCCTCGAGATGGCTCAAGTTGTGAGGTGCCGGTTCCCGAGGGGAGTTTCGGGGCTGGGCGCCGATAAAGAATTCTGTCCGAACGGGTGAAAGCTCAGACGGGATCGCCTCACGCGCTTGAGCCGCCTTGATACACCTTGTGGCGCCGGGGCGCAGTTTCGCTTTCATCGACTCGATGGCTTTGACCGCGAGCCGGACGTTGGCCCAAGACATGCGCCGTGCCAACTCCTCCGGCGCCATCCAGTCCACTCCTCCGCCATCGAGCAGGTCCCCGACTCTAGTCACCTTGCCAGGCACAGCCCTGCGTTCCGCCAGCCACACGGAACCGTGGACGTGGAAGTGCGGATTCCTGAACAGCGGCTCCGAAGGACAGCCGCCATTCCTGATGGGGGAGAGCTCCGCCTGGAAGCAACATAGTTCCAAACCCATAGCAGTTCCTGATAGAAGACAGGCAGCTCCTGCAGGCTGGCACGCGTGCCGCCCACTTTCACAAACAGGAGCTGCGTGTCGTAATTGAGGCCGTGCAGCTGGCGGAAAAAATACGTCACCAGCGCACACCATCTCGGAGGATTCTCAACGTACAGGTATCTCTGCAGCATCTGAAGACGGAAAGTCACAGCCTGGGTGCAAATGCACACCAGCGCCTGACCGCCCTCCCTAAGCGGGAGACTCAGAACCGCGGCAGAGACCCACTGCATCCTTTTGCCCCAGAAGAAGTCGATGAGCTGCTTCTGTATCTTGGCGACAAACGCAGGTGGAGGGATCAGAGTGACCAACCGGTACCACAACATGGCGGCCACCAGTTGGTTTATGACCAACGCTCGACCCCTGTAGGACAACACTCGGAGCAGTCCTGTCCAGCGTCCTAAGCGAGTGGTGACTTTGGCCTCCAACTCTTGACACTTCGCCGGCCAGGCGTCCTCAGCAGGGCTGAGGTAGACTCCCAAGTAGAGGATGTGCGATGTGCTCCAGGCGAAGGGCCTGAACTCCTCCGGCAGGGAGTCCACCCGCCACTGACCCACCAGGAGTCCGGAACATTTCTCCCAGTTGATCTTGGTGGAGTATGCGTCCGAGTAAATCTGCTGGCATTCCCACATCCCCCGCAAGTCAGCGGGATCCATGGCCGTGAGGAGCACATCATCAGCGTAAGCCGAGAGGACCACCTCCACACCCAGCCCTTGCAGAGCCAGTCCCGTCAACCTCTTCTGCAAGATGCGCAGGAAAGGCTCTAGGCAAATGGCGTATAACTGACCGGACATGGGGCATCCCTGACGCACCCCCCTCCCGAAGCGAAGGGGCGCCGTCAAGGACCCGTTAACTTTAATCAGACACTCTGCGGCAGCGTACAGATGTCGGATCCGGGCCTCCCGAACCCGAATGCGCACAGAGTCCTGAAGAGATACTCGTGATCCACCTTGTCGAACGCCTTCTCCTGATCCAGGGAAAGGAAGGCGACCGACAGACCAGCCCTCTGGGAATGGTGGACCAGGTCCCGGACCAGATGGATGTTATCGTGGATAGTCCGGCCCGGGACCATGTAGGATTGGTCGGGGTGGATCATGTGGGCCAGCATGGCGCCAAGGCGAGCAGACATGGCCCTGGCAAAAATTTTATAGTCCGTGCTGAGGAGGGAGACTGGTCGCCAGTTCTTAAGGAGGCAGAGATCGCCCCTCTTAGGCAGCAAGGCAATAACCGCCCTGCGCCAAGAGAGGGCATCTCCCCGGTCGCCAAACTTTCCCACAGGACCCGCGCGTAGTCGCCCCCCAAGATGTCCCAGAATGCCCTGTGGAACTCCACGGACAGCCCGTCCAGCCCCGGGGACTTTCCCCTGGAGAGCTGGCGGAGGTCGCCGGTCAGCTCCTCCAGACTCAGAGGAGCATCCAATTTTTCGGCGCCCTCCAGGCCGACCTTCGGCAGGTCCTCCCACAAAACTCTGCGCGCATCCTTGCTGGATGGATCCAGAGAGAGCAGAGCCCCGTAATAGGCACGGGTCTCCGCGCTGATTCCCTCCGGATCTGAGACCAGAGATCCGTCGTCGGCCAGCAGCCCCAAGAGCTGCATACGGACCCCCCGTCTTTTTTCCAACGAGTAGAAGGGGGAGCCGCGGCCCAGGTCCCGCAGGAACTGGATCCGCGACCTCACGTACGCGCCTCGGGACCCGACGAGCTGCAGGTCCTTCAGTGCGCCCTTCTTCTCTTCGTACACCTCCCGCAGGGCCGGGTCCTCGACGACTTGACCGAGACGGGACTCCAGTTCGAGCACCTCCTTCTCCAACCGCCCGACCCGGGCCTCCCGCCTCTTGGTCGACCCCTTCGCGTACTGCTGACAGAAGAGATGGACGTGAGCCTTTCCCACATCCCACCATAGCCTCAAGGAGGGGAAGCCCCCCTGCTTCCTTCTCCAGTCGGCCCAGAACCGACGAAACAAATCCCGGAACCGCGCGTCCTCCAGCAGCAGGTTGTTAAAGTGCCAGTTCGCAGAACCCCCCCGCCCACACCAGGTGGTGGTCCATGCACGGCACCGGCCACATGGAAGCTGCCAGAATGCAGGAGATGTACGCCCGGGAAATGTTGAGGCGGCCGATTCTGGACCCTCCTCCTCCAGACCTCACGCTAGTGAAGGCGCTGGAGTCGGGATGAAGATTTCGCCAGACGTCCACCAAGTCGAAGGACCCGACCAGGTCGGTCAACTTCTCCATCGCCGCCGGGCATCGCGGGGGACCCGGACAGTCCCTCGCCTCGAGGGTGCAGTTAAAATCCCCCCCGAGGATGACGCACTCGCCCACGTCGATGGAGCCCAGAAGAGCGGACACTTCTTCAAAGAAGCGCACTTGCTGCGCAGCGGCCTGAGGGGCGTACACGTTCACTAGATGGAGCGGCACGCCCCCCAGGTGAACAATGACCTGGAGCAAGCGGCCCGGCATGTGCTCCTTGACCCCCAAGATCTCCGGCTGAAAATGCGGGGCCAGCAAGATAACCACCCCACTGGAAGCGCTGGAGAGGTGACTCATGCTGACCCCTCCTTGCCACTCCAGGAGCCACGTGGCCTCGTCTCCCGGAACGGTGAGGGTTTCTTGCAGGAAGCACACCGCATACTTCCCGTCCCGAAGGACTGAAAGGTTATTAAATCTGCGGCGAGCCTCCCTGCTGCCGTTGATGTTGAGGCTGGCTATGGTTATCTTCATATTAGAAGCATAGTGCAACCTCTACCTACACCTAATGGGAGGAGGGAGCACAGCCGCTAGTCGACCGCCACTCCCTCAGCAGCCCAGTGAGGAACGACCTGAGCTGACGCAGCTTGAGCGGGCTCATGTCCGCGCCCGCTCCCATGGTCTTGACGGCGGCGCGGACCGACCCGATGAGCAGCGCCAGCTCCGACCACCTGGCGAGGGCCAGCCGGGTTTTGTTTTGACGACCCTGGCACATGGCCACAAAATCCCAGAGTTCCCTGACGGGAATGAGGGGAGACTCGGCGAGGGGCACGAGGTCATCCATCGCCTCGTCGGTGATGGAATCCAACTCGTCCTCCGCGCCTATCACCGAGTCCCCTTTCTCCTCCGGGGGGTCGCCACCAGTGGCCGACCTGTCCGTCATGCAGTGCACAGTGAACGGCTCGGCCGCATCAGCCGGCCCCGCCTCCGCCCGGATCCCACCCCCAGGATCGGTGGCAGAGGATTCCTCCCTGGGCTCCTCCGGTGGCGCCAGGCCAGAAGACGGCGGCGGTTCGGAGTCCCCCTCCGCCCCAGATGCCAGAACGCCCGGAGAAATCGAGAAAACAGATTGAAATTCTCCAGGACGTCCAGCGCCAGAGGCACAGCCAGGGTGCCTTCCTCCTCCTCACCACCAGTCTCCGACCCAGCGGATGGGGTGTCCTGGACTAAAATTTCAACCAGGTCGAGCAGCCCCTGGGAAATGTCCGGGTCGCTTTGAGCGAGCTCACTTCCCTCGAACTCGCCCGACGCAGACCCCAGGCCGCCCGACCCGGCGAGGGGTAACGGTACAGATAAAATGTCTATATCCAACGTGGGTTGTTCTGCGAACCCCCCATGGGCAGGGTCTTGTCCCCATCCCCGGAAGGCACGTGCTGGACAGACACATTTGCCTCAGCCTCCCGAGGGACAGGCGACCCCTGCCAATCACCGGTGATGGTGACAGCGGGGGGGTGGGGGTGGGCGCAGTACCCGCGGCGGGCGACGACTCCCCCTGCTTGGAGGGACATTCCTCCTCCTCTTCCAGGGGGTCGCGCCTTCTTTTTAACGCGGAGGGAGCGAGGGAGACCTCCATGTCTGCAGGGGCCCCCTCCTCTGCTCCCTCTGGCGGAGCAGGTTTTTCGGGTTCCTCGGGCCCGAGCCCGGCCGCAGGTATCGGCATTTCCGCTACGGCGGTTGCGGCCACAGGCTCGGGCATGAGGCCCCTCCCGCCCTCGTCTGCCCCGACCAACTCCGCGAGGAGCGCGGGTGTCAGGGGCTCTAAGTTTAGGGGTCGGCACTCTGCGGGGGGACCCGCCCTGAGGTGTTTCATCTTACGCCGTGACTTCTTTCCGCCCGGATGGGCTCCCTCCCCCCCGCCGGAGGCCCTGGTGGCATCAGCCTCCGACGTCGACCGCGCATCAGTTGCTCCCGACGCGCGGACAGATCCGGCGGGGGGAGCGGTGGCGGCGCCCGCCTCGGCAATGCCAGATGATCTGGTGGCCTTGGAGGCGGGGCAGTGTTTTCTGATGTGCCCCACCTCCTTGCAGGCATGGCACCGCACACCGTCCGATGTTCAGAAGACGCGATAGGCTGTCCCCTCATGGAGGACGATGAAAGCCCCATCGGTGTTCTCCTCCCACGCCAGCTGGATGAAAAGCTGGCACCGGAAGGAGAAACGTGCCGAAGGCTGGCCTCCCGGAAGCTGAGCGGGATGGGTGTAATCCCCGACATCACCTCCCCAAGTTGACGTAAGTGGGGAAGGAGGAGCTCACCCGGAACAAAGGGCAGGAGGTTGGAAATAACCACCCTCTGCGCAGTGGCCTCGAGGGGGTCCACCGGCAGGAACGTCTCGCCCATGGTGAGCCCCTTGGTGACGGCCAGGTACACCGCCCGCTCCGATCTCAGGAAGAACACAGCCTTCCCGTACATTTTTGAGGCGGCGAGGATGGCTGGAGGGCCGACAACCCCAGCCATGACCTTTACACACGCCTCAATTGTCACTGTGGGGTGGGTGTAGCTCTTCACCCCAAGCTTTTTTGTTATTAAAGAGAAAGGTGACAGGGCCACAGAAGCAGCGGGAGCAGCCGTGGCTGTGGCTGCCAAGCTGCATATGACCTAGCCGGCCCCGCCACCGGCGAAGAATTAGACGCCATTATGGAGTGGTTTTTTAAAAAGAGCTACACCCACCCCAAGTCACAGGCCTTGAGATGTTGAAGATGGCCTCCATTTCTTTAAAGTCCTGCCTTGAGCAGAGGGAGCTGTTAAATTAAAGGCCCACCTCTCCCCTTATTGATTGGAATTGGGAGAGGGGCCTTCTCCCCTCTGCTCAAGTGGCAATTAATTAAAAGGTGGAAAAGAGGTGCCTCTTGATAGAGACAAAGAGAGAGAGAGAGCGGGGTGGGAAGGAGGGAGGCCGCAAAGGCAGGGTCGCCACTCAGGATGGTAGGTGGGTGGGTGTCAGCAGGGGTGCATTCTGCGATGGAAAAACAAAGTCTCTGTTGGTGGTCTTCTGGCAGGGGGAGAAGATGTCTTCGCTTGGGAAAGCTGGTGATGCCCAGGCTCAGTCCTACACCAGGTCTTAACGATGTATTAATTAATTTAATGACTTCACCTAGGCAGCTCCAGCTGTCCCAGGTCAGGCAATAGAAGGGGTGCTTATTAGTGGTGTGCGTGGCCTAGTATTTTACAAGAGCCACACACACACACAGACACCCCTTGTTGTTCCGGTCTTCTTTCCTCCCCCCACCTACAGTACAAAGTCTTTTTGGAGAGTGCTCCAAATAACACCCACCTGCAGATGTTCAGTGAAGATGTTATCCTTCCCTCCTTCCAAGCAGTTGATGGTGGGTGTTGGTTGTTGCTTCTCTCCCGTCTCTCCCTCTCCTGGAATGGAGGCCAATTTGGGGAGGCAGTGGTGGAAAGCCCTCTCCTCTGGTAGGTGTTGGCCTCCTCTTTCCCTCTCCTCTCCTCTGTCCTCTCTTTCTAGGCACCTCAGTAGTTGTTGCTGTTGTGGTAGTGGGGGTGGTGGTCTGTGGTTTCTCCTCCTCTCCCTGGTCAAGGAGACCACCACTTTCCACTCTCCTTCAGCTCCTTCAGCTCCAACCAGCAGCACAGAGAGCAAGGCAGAGAATGAATAAAGTTGTTCGGGTTTGTCCTTGTCTTCTCTCTGTGCCTCTGGCCTCACCTGTGTATTATTATTGTATTGGTCTCCTGTGCCTCATTTGAATAATTGTATCATGTGATCACACTGGCCTGTATTTAAGCTTCCTGTTTCCTGTCCTCTATGCTCAGGCCTGGGTTCGCCTGCCTGCAAGTAACAGCTCTTGCTGTGTCTCTGGCGTTCTCGAGTCTCTCTGCGTTTTTGAGTCTCAACTGAATCTCCTTTCGAGTGTTACCCTGTTTCTATGTTCTCGAGTCTCAAGTAAGCATCTTTCGAGTTCTACCCGGTCTCGAGTCCTTGGATAGGTTTCCTGCACTTGGGTCCACTACCGAAACCCTAGCAAAACGGCCCCGTGAATGCACGGCCCCGTGACAGTAGGACTGAGCCATACATGGATCCAGCAGAAACCAACCAGCCAAGGTTTGAAACTCTAAAGTTAATTTTCGAGCTTTCTTGGGCAAATATTTGGTCTCCTAGGAAGAAGACTCCCCGCTGTGTCTTTGTGTTTAATTTTTGAGTCTCCTAAGAAGAAGACCCCCACTGTGTTAAATTTTCGAGTGAGCTTTCAAGTCTCCTATGTTAAATTCTCAAGTGAACTTTCAAGTTTCCTGGGCCTCCTGTTGTGTTAAACTTTCAAGTAAAACTTTCAAGTCTCCTGGGCCTTCATTGTGTTGAAATTTCGAGTGAACTTTCAAGTCTCCTAGGCCTTCGTTGTGTTATATTTTCAAGTGAACTTTCAAGTTTCCTGGGCCATCGTTGTTAAACTCTCAAGTCAACTCTCAAGTCTCCTGGGCCTTCATTGTGTTAAATTCTCAAGTCAACTTTCAAGTTTCCTGGGCTTCCTGTGTGTTAAATTTTCGCGTCAACTTTTGAGTCTCCTGGGCCTTCATAGTGTTAAATTTTCGAGCCTCCTTCATTGTGTTAAATTCTCAAGTGAACTCTCTAGGTTCCTGGGCCTCTACAGTGTTTAATTCTCAAGTGAACTCTCAAGCCTCCTGGACCTTCGTTGTGTTAAATTCTCAAGTAAACTCTCTAGTTTCCTGGACCTTCATTGTGTTAAATTCTCTAGTAAACTTTCGAGCTCTCCTGGGCAAATTAAGCTTTCAAGTTCTCCTAGAAAAGATAGACTTTCAAGTTCTCCTGGGCAAATTAAGTTTTCAAGTTCCCCAGGACAAGTTAAATTCTCAAGTTCTCCTGTTTTTTGTACTGAAACTTTCGAGCTCCCCTAGACAAGATAAATTTTCGAGCTCTCCTGGATGGTATAAACTCTCGAGCTCTACTGGACAAGATAAACTCTCGAGCTCTCCTGGATAAGAAACTTTCGAGCTCTTCTGGATCGTATAAACTCTCAAGTTCTCCTGGGCAAGTTAAGTTCTCAAACTCTCCTGGACAAGTTAAACTTTCGAGCTCTCCTGGACAAGTTACACTTTCGAGCTCTCCTGGACAAGTTACACTTTCGAGCTCTCCTGGACAAGTTACACTTTCGAGTTCTCCTGGACAAGTTACACTTTCGAGCTCTCCTGGACAAGTTACACTTTTGAGTTCTCCTGGACAAGTTACACTTTCGAGCTCTCCTGGACAAGTTACACTTTCGAGCTCTCCTGGACAAGTTAAACTCTCGAGTTCTCCTGGACACGATAAACTCTCAAGTTCTCCAGGACAAGATTAAACTTTCGAGCTCTCCTGGATATGATAATCTCTCGAGTTCTCCCGGGCTCCCGCTGTGTTTCAGTGTTTAATTCTCGAGTCCCCTAGGAAGAAGACCCCCGCTGTGTTTTGCTACTCTCCGGGGCAAGTTATGTTCTCAAGTTTCCCTGGACAAGTTAAACTCTCAAGTCAACTTTCAAGATTGACTTTCAAGTTTTCCTTGGCAAATTAAGTGTTCAAGTTCTCCTAGATAAGCCACCTGGGCCTCTATTGTGTTAGACCCCCAAGTAAGCTCTTAAGATAGATTTTCAGGTTCTCCTGGGCAAATTAAGTTTTCAAGTTCTCCTGGGCAAGATAAACTCTCGAGTTCTCCTGGACAAAATAAACTCTCGAACTCTTCGGTTTTGGTATCGATACACTTTCGAGCTCTCCTGGATAGTATGAACACTTGAGTTCTCCTTGTCAAGATAAACTTTTGAGCTCTCCGGGATAAGAAACTCTCAAGTTTCCCTGAACAAGATAAACTTTCGAGCTCTCCTGGACAAGATGAACTCTCGAGCTCTCTCGGGCTCCCGCTGTGTTTGTGTTTAAGTTTCGAGTCTCGCTAAAAATTAAAGAGTAATAATAAATAAATAAATAAATAATTAATTAAAATAGTAATTATATTAGGCTTTTGGGACGTCAGGTGCCGTCCTAAGGGAGGGGGGTACTGTCACAGTCCCAGCTGCGCTTCCCTCTGCTGGCCGCCTGAGGGTGGTTTTGGAGGCTTCAGTGCGCTGCTGCCGTGTCTTTGGGCCCTTCTCCTTACCTGTTTCTTGAGTAATTGATCATCAGAGTAATCAGGCTAGTTAATAAAGTTGTTCGGTTTTGTCCTTGTCTTGTCCTCTTTTAATTGGACTAAGTAAATTAAACAAATAGACTGTAATTAAAACTGTAAAACTTTAAATAAACCTTAGCAAATCAAATTAAAATTTGCTTGTCCAAATCAATTATTCACTCCAGTCCCCGCGGCACCCACCGGTCACGGAAGTACTCGAGCGTGCCGGCGGACACCGCGTGCTCCATCTCCAGGGCCACCCGGGCGCGAACATGGCCGCGGAAGAGAGGGAGGCAATCTGGCCGGACGACCCGCTCGACCGCCCGCTGCCTGGACCAATTGATGGCTTTTTTAGCCAGGCCCAGGAGCAGACCCACGAGGAGGTCCTCCAACCTGCCCACTCCCCTCTGCACCGGGTGACCGTAGATCAAGAGCGTGGGACTGAAGTGCAACCAAAAATCGAGGAGCAGCCCCTTCAAATAATGGAAGAGGGGCTGCAACCTCACACATTCTGCATATATATGAAAAACGGACTCCTCCAGGCCGCAGAACAAACAGGCGGCCTGGGTGTCCGTGAACCTACTTAAAAATATATTGCACGGGACTGCCCCATGCAACACCCTCCAGGCCAAGTCCCCAATAGAACAGGGGAGGACTCCCGCATAGAGAGCCCTCCATTGGGGTCCTCCGCCTCTGCCGGAAGGCAAGACGCCACGCCAAGGCATGTCCGGATGGCAGGCGAAGATGGCAAAGTGGAGAGTGTGCAGGAGCAGCCCGTACAGGAAACCCCTCCACGCGGAATGAAAAGGCACGGAGGGTATTTCCTCGAGATGGCTCAAGTCGTGAGGCGCCGGTTCCCGAGGGGAGTTTCAGGGCTGGGAGCCGATAAGGAATTCCATCCGAATGGGGGAAAGCTCGGACGGGATCACCCCACGCACTTGAGCCGCCTCGATACACCTTGTGGCGCCGGGGCACAGCGTCGCTTTCATCAACTCGATGGCATTGACCGCGAGCTGGACGTTGGCCGAAGATATGCGCCGCGCCAACTCCTGCGGCGCCATCCAGCCCGCTCCTCCGTCATCGAGCAGGTCCCTGACTCCAGTCACCTTGCCAGGCACAGCCCTGCGCTCCACCAGCCACCCGAACCCGCGGACGTGGAGGTGCTGATTCCTGAACAGCGGCTCCCGAAGGACAGCCGCCATTCCTGATGGGGGAGAGCTCCGCCTGGAAGCGACGTAGTTCCAAACCCATAGCAGTTCCCGGTAGAAGACAGGCAGCTCCCGCAGGCTGGCACGCGTGCCGCCCACTTCCAAAAACAGGAGCTGCATGTCATAATTGAGGCCGTGCAGCTAGCGGAAGAAATACGTCGCCAGCGCACACCATCTCGGAGGATTCTCGACGTACAGGTATCTCTGCAGCATCTGAGGACGGAAAGTCGCAGCCTGGGTGCGGAGGCACACCAGCGCCTGACCACCCTCCCTAAGCGGGAGACTCAGAACCGTGGCAGAGACCCAGTGCTTCCTTTTGTCCCAGAAGAAGTCGACGAGCTTCTTCTGTATCTTGGCGACAAACGCAGGGGGAGGGATCAAAGTGACAAACCGGTACCACAACATGGCGGCCACCAGTTGGTTTATGACCATCGCTCCACCCCTGTAGGACAACACTCAGAACAGTCCTGTCCAGCGTCCTAAGTGAGTGGTGACTTTGGCCTCCAACTCTTGCCAGTTCGCCGGCCAGGCATCCTCGGCATGGCTAAGGTAGACTCCCAAGTAGAGGATGTGCGTGGTGCTCCAGGCAAAGGGCCTGAAGTCCTTCGGCAGGGAGTCCACCCGCCACTGACCCACCAGGAGTCCGGAACATTTCTCCCAGTTGATCTTGGTGTTGGATGTGTCCGAGTAAATCTGCTGGCATTCCCACATCCTCCGCAAGTCAGCAGGATCCGTGATTGTGAGGAGCACGTCATCGGCGTAAGCCGAGAGGATCACCTCCACGCCCGGCCCTTGCAGAGCCAGTCCCGTCAACCTCTTCCGCAAGAGGCGCAGGAAAGGCTCTACGCAAACGGCGTATAACTGGCCGGACATGCGGCATCCCTGACGCACCCCCCTCCCGAAGCGAAGGGGTGCCGTCAAGGACCCGTTAACTTTAATCAGACACTCTGCGGCAGCGTACAGAAGTCGGATCCGGGTGACAAAATGCATCCCAAACCCGAATGCGCACAGAGTCCTGAAGAGATACTCATGATCTACCCTGTCGAACGCCTTCTCCTGATCCAGGGAAAGGAAGGCGACCGACAGACCAGCCCTCTGGGAATGGTGGACCAGGTCCCGGACCAGATGGAGGTTATCGTGGATGGTCCGGCCCGGGATCGTGTAGGACTGGTCGGGGTGGATCATGTGGGCCAGCACGGCGCCAAGGCGAGCAGACATGGCCCTGGCAAAAATTTTGTAGTCCGTGCTGAGGAGGGAGACCGGGCGCCAGTTCTTAAGGAGGTGGAGATCGCCCTTCTTAGGCAGCAGGACAATAACCGCCCTGCGCCAAGAGAGGGGCATCTCCCCGGTCGCCAAACTTTCCCCCAGGACCCGTGCATAGTCGACCCCCAAGACGTCCCAGAACGCCCTGTGGAACTCCACGGTCAGCCCGTCCAGCACCGGGGCTTTCCCCTGGAGAGCTGGTGGAGGGCACCGGCCAGCTCCTCCAGATTCAGAGGAGCGTCCATTTTTTTGGCGCCCTCCAGGCCAACCTTCGGCAGGTCCTCCCACAAAACTCTGTGCGCATCCTCGCTGGACGGATCCAAAGAGTACAGAGCCATGTAATAGGCACGGGCCTCCACGCTGATTCCCTCCGGATCCGAGACCAGAGATCCGTCGTCGGCCAGCAGACCCAAGAGCTGCTTATGGAACCCCGTCTTTATTCCCGCAGGAGCTGGATCCGCGACCTCACGTACGCGCCTCGGGACCCGACGAGCTGCAGGTCCTTCAGCACGCCCTTCTTCTCTTCGTACACCTTCCACAGGGCCGGGTCCTCGACGACTTGACCGAGACGGGACTCCAGTTCGAGCACCTCCTTCTCCAACCGCCCGACCCGGGCCTCCCGCCCCTTGGTCGACCCCTTCGCGTACTCATGACAGAAGAGACGGATGTGAGCCTTGCCCATGTCCCACCATAACCTCAAGAAGGGGAAGCCCCCCCGCTTCCTACTCCAGTCGGCCCAAAACCGACGAAACGAATCCTGGAACTGCGCGTCCTCCAGCAGCAGGTTGTTAAAATACCAGTACGCGGACCCCACCCCGCGCGCGCAGCGGAACGAGCTCCGCCCACACCAGGTGGTGGTCTGTGCACGGCACCGGCCGCATGGAAGCCGCCGGAACGCAGGAGACGTACGCCCGGGAATTATAAAGGCGGTCGATTCTGGACCATCCTCCTCCAGACCTCGAAGGACCCGACCAGGTCCCTCAACTTCTCCATCGCCGCTGGGCATCGCTGGGGGGCCGAACGGTCCCTCGCCTCGAGGGTGCAGTTAAAATCCCCCCCGAGGATGACGCACTCGCCCGCATCGATGGAGCCCAGAAGAGCGGACACTTCTTCAAAGAAGCACACTTGCTGCACACCGGCCTGAGGCGCATACACGTTCACTAGATGGAGCGGCACGCCCCCCAAGCGAACAGTGACCTGGAGCAAGTGACCCGGCACATGCTCCTTGACCCCCAAAATCTCCAGCTGAATATGCGGGGCCAGCAAGATAGCCACCCCGCTGGAAACATTGGAGAGGTGACTCATGCTGACCGCTCCTTGCCACTCCAGGAGCCACGTGGCCTCATCTCCCGGAACACTGTGGGTTTCTTGCAGGAAGCACACCGCATACTTTCCGTCCCGAAGGACCGAAAGGTTATTAAATCTGCAGCGAGCCTCCCTGCTGCCGTTGATGATGAGGCTGGCTATGGTTATCTTCATATCAGATGCATAGTGCAACCTCTACCTACACCTAACGGGGGGAGGGAGCGCAGCAGCTAGTCGACCGCCACTCCCTCAGCTTCCCAGTGAGGAAGGACCTGATCTGACACAGCTCGAACGGGCTCACGTCCTGGTACGCGCCCATGATTTTGACGGCGGTGCGGACCGACCCGATTAGCAGCGCCAGCTCCGACCACCTGTCGAGGGCCAGCCGGGTCTTATTTTGACGAACCTGGCATGCAGCCATAAAATCCCGGATTTCCCTGACGGGGATGAGGGGAGACGCGACGAGGGGCACGAGGTCATCCATTGCCTCATCGGCGATGGAGTCCGAATTGTCCTCCGCGCCCATCACCGAGTCCCCGTCCTCCTCCGGGGGGTCGCCACCAGCGGCCGACCTGTCCGTCGCGCAGTGCGGAGCGAATGGCTCAGCCGCACCAGCCGGCCCTGCCTCTGCCCGGATCCCACCCCCAGGATCGGTGGCAGAGGATTCCTCCGTGGTCTCCTCCGGGAGCGCCGGGCCAGGAGACGGCAGCGGTCCAGAGACCCCCTCCGCCCCAGACGCCAGAACGACTGGAGAAATCGGAGAGAAAACAAATCCGAATTCCTCCAGGTCGTCCGGCACTGGAGACACAATCAGAGGGCCTCCCCCTTCCCCGCCACCGGACTCCGACCCAGCAGATGGGGTGTTTTCAACTGAAACCTCGACCAGGTCGAGCAGCCCTTGGGAAATGTCCGGGTCATATTGGGCGAGCTCATTTTCCCCGAACTCGCCCGACCCAGACCCCAGGCCGCCCGACCCGGCGAGGGGTAACGGCACAGAAAGTATATCTATTTCCACCGCGGGTTGTTCCGCGATCCCCCCCACGGGCAGGGTCTCGTCCCCATCCCCGGGAGGCACGTGCTGGACAGACCCACCTGCCTCAGCCTCCCGAGGGACAGGTGGCCCCCGCCGATCGCTGGTGATGGTGTCAGTGGGGGGGGGGCGCAGTACCCGCGGCGGGTGACGACTCCCCCTGCTCGGAGGGACCTTCCTCCTCCCGGTCGTCCTCCTCTTCCAGGGGGTCGTGCCTTCTTTTTAGCGTGGAGGGAGCGAGGGAGACCTCCATGTCTGCAGGGGCCTCCTCCTCTGCTCCCTCCGGCGGAGCAGGTTTGTCGGGTTCCTCGGGCCCGAGCCCGGCCACAGGTATCGACGTTTCTGCTACGGCGGTTGCGGCCACAGGCTCGGGCATGAGGCCCCTCCCGCCCTCGTCTGCCCCGACCAACTCTGCAAGGAGCGCAGGTGTCAGGGGCTCTAAGTTTAAGGGCCGGCCCTCCGCGGGGGGACCCACCCTGAGGTGTTTTGTCTTTTGCCACACCTTCCGTCTGCCCGGACGTGCTCCCTCCCCCCCGCCGGAGGCCTTGGTGTCATCAGCCTCCGACATCGACTGCGCATCAGTGGCTCGCGACGCGCGGACAGATCCGGGGGGAGGAGCGGCGGCGGCGCCAGCCTCGGCCATGCCAGACGATGTGGTGGCCTTGGAGGTGGGGCAGTTTTTTCTGATGTGCCCCACCTCCTTGCAGGCGTGGCACCGCACACCGTCCGACGTCCAGAAGATGCGATAGACGGTCCCCTCATGGAGGGCGACGAAAGCCCCGTCGGTGTCCTCCTCCTGCGCCAGCTGGATAAAAAGCTGGCACCCGAAGGAGAAAACATGGTGAAGGCTGGCCTCCCGGAAGCCGAGCAGGATGGATGTAATCCCCGACCTCACCTCCCCGAGTTGGCGTAGGTGGGGGAGGAGGAGCTCACCAGGAACAAAGGGCGGGAGGTTGGAAATAACCACCCTCTGCGCGGTGGCCTGGAGGGGTCCACCGGCAGGAAGGTCCCGCCCACAGTGAGCCCCTTGGTGATGGCCAGGGACACCGCCCGCTCCGACCTCAGGAAGAACACAGCCTTCCCGTACATTTTTGAGGCAGTGAGGATGGCTGAAGGGCCGACAACCCCAGCCATGGCCTTTACACATGCCTCAATTGTCATTGTGGGGTGGGTGTAGCTCTTCACCCCAAGCTTTTTCGTTATTAAAGAGAAAGGTGACGGCATGACAGAAGCAGCGGGAGCAGCCTTGGCTGTGGCTGCCACCACCACATATGACCTAGCCGGCCCCGCCACCGGCGAAGAAATAGACGCCATTATGGAGTGTTTTTTTATAAAGAGCTACACCCACTCCAAGTCACAGGCCTTAAGGTGTTAATGGCCTCCGTTTTTTTTTAAAGTCCTCCCTTGAGCAGAGGGAGCTGTTAAATTAAAGGCACACCTCTCCCCTTATTGATAGGAATTGTGAGAGGGGCCTTCTCCCCTCTGCTCAAGTGGCAAATAATAAAAAGATTAATGGAGGTGCCTCTTGAGAGAGAGAGCAGAGAGAGACAAAGAGAGAGAGGGGTGGGTGGGAAGGAGGGAGGCCGCAAGAGCAGGGTTGCCACTCAGGATAGTGGGTGGGTGGGTGTCGGCAGGGGTGCACTCTCCGATGGAAAACAAAGTCTCTGAATGGTGTTCTTCTGGCAGGGGGAGAAGATATCTTCGCCTGGGAAAGCTGGAGATTGCCCAGGCTCAGTCCTACACCAGGTCTTAACGATGTATTAATTGATTTAAAGACTTCACCTAGGCAGCACCAGCTGTCCCAGGCAAGGCAATAGAAGGGTTGCTTATTAGTGTTGTGTGTGGCCTAGTATACTACAAGAGCCACACACACACACAGACACCCCTCAGTGTTCCGGCCAGTCTTCTTTCCTCCCCCCACCTATAATACAAAGTCTTTTGGAGAATGCACCAAATGACACCCACCTGCAGATGTTCAGTAGAAGATGTTATCCTTCCCTCCTTCCAAGCAGTTGATGGTGGGTGTTGATTGCTGCTTCTCTCCCCTCTCTCCCTCTCCTGGAATGGAGGCCAATTTGGGGAGGCAGTGGTGGAAAAGCCTCCCCTCTGGTAGGTGTTGGCCTCCTCTTTCCCTCTCCTCTCCTCTGTCCTCTCTCTCCAGGCACCTCAGTTGTAGTTGATGATGATGTTGTGGTAGTGGTGGTCTGATGTTTCTCCTTCTCCTCCTCTCCCTGGTCAAGGAGACCACCATTTTCCACTCTGCTGCAGCTTGAACCAGCAGCACAGAGAGCAAGGCAGAGAATGAATAAAGTTGTTCGGGTTTGTCCTTGTCTTCTCTCTGTGCCTCTGGCCTCACCTGTGTATTATTATTGTATTGGTCTCCTGTGTCTCATTTGAATAATTGTGTCACGTGACCACTCTGGCCTGTATTTAAGATTCCTGTTTCCTGTCCCCTATGCTCAGGCCTGGGTTCACCTGCCTGCAAGTAACAGCTCTTGCTGTGTCTCTGGCGTGCTCGAGTCTCTCTGTGTTTTCGAGTCTCAGCTGAATCTCCTTTCGAGTGTTACCATGTCTCTGTGTTTTCGAGTCTCAAGTGAATCTCCTTTCGGGTGTTAACCTGTTTCTGTGTTCTCGAATCTCAAGGAAGCATCTTTCGAGTTCTACCCGGTCTCGACTCCTTGGATAGGTTTCCTGCGCTTGGGTCCACTACCGAAACCCTAGCAAAATGGCCCTGTGAATGCACGGCCCCATGACAGACACTGAGCGTATGGTAACTGATGGAGTGGCAATTGAGGGGCTGAGGGAGTGGGACTCAGGAAGTGGACAGTAAGGGACTGGGCACTGAGGGAGTGGGCACTGTGGGAGTTGGTACTGTGGGAGTGGGCATTGATGCAGTGGGCAGTGATGGAGTGGGAAGTGGGGAATGGGCAGTGAGGGAGTGGGCAGTGAGGGATTGGACTGTAAGGGAGTGTGCTCTGGGGGAGTGGGCAATGAGGGAGTGGGCACTTTGAGAGTTGGCATTGGCTGAGTGTTCACTGAGTGAGTGGTCACTGAGTGAGTGTGCAAGGGGGGAGTGGAACTGGGGGACTACACACTGAGGGAGTGGGCATTGTGGGAGTGGGACTGAGAGAGTGGGCAGTGAGGGAGCAGGCACTGAGTGAGTGGGGACTGAGGGAGTGGGGGCTGAGGGAGTGGGGGCTGAGGGAGTGGGACTGAGGGAGTGGGCACTGAGGGAGTGGGCACTGAGGAAGTGGGACTGAGGGACTGGGCACTGAAGGAGTGGGCACTGTGGGACTCGGCATTGATGCAGTGTGCAGTGAGGGAGTGGGCTGTAAGGGAGTGTGCACTGGGGGAGTGGGCACTGTGCGAGTGGGCACTGGGTGAGTGGTCACTGGGTGAGTGGTCACTGAGTGAGTGGTCACTGATTGAGTGGGCACTGGGGGAGTGAAACTGGGGCGGTGGGCACTGTGCGAGTGGGCACTGAAGTGTGGGCACTGACAGTATGGGCACTGAGGGAATGGGAAGTGAGGGAGTGGGAAGTGAGGGAGTGGGAAGTGAGGGATAGTGCACTGAGGGTGTGTGCACTGGGGGAATGTGACTTATGGAGTGGACACTGAGGGAGTGAGCACTGAGGCTGTGGGGGTGAGGGAGTGGGCAGTGAAGGAGTGGGTACTGGGGAAGTGGGCACTGGGGGAGTGGACAATAGGCAGTGGGTGAGTGGGTATTGGCTGAGAGGGCACTGGGAGAGAGGGCACTGTGTGAGTGGGCACTGGGGAGTGGGAAATATTCAGGTGTGAGCACATGGGGAGTGGACACTGGGGGAGTGGGCACTAAGTCAGGTGTGGGCACAGATGGAGTGGCACTGAGGGAGTGGGCAATGAGGGATTGGGCAATGTGGGAGTGGGATATGAGGGAGTGGGCACTGAGGTAGTTGGCAACGGGGGATGAGAAAGGGGTGAGTGGGCACTAAGACAGATTTGGGCACTGAGGGAGTGGGCATTGAGGGAGTGGGCACTGAGGGTGTGGGCAGTTGTGGGAGTGGGCACTGTGGGAGTGGGCAGTATGGGAGTGGGTACTGAGGGAACGGTGATTGAGGGAGTGGGCATTGAGGGCGTGTGCAGTGAGGAAGTGGGCATTGAGGGAGAGGGCATGGAGGGAGTGTGCAGTGTGGGAGTGGGGACTGAGTGAGTGGGCACTGAGGGAGTGGGCAGTTAGGGAGTGGGACTCAGGGAGTGGGCATTAAGGGAGTGAGCAGTGAGGGTGTGGGACTGAGGGAGTGAGACTGAACGAGTGGACAGTGAAGGAGTGGGAATCAGGCAGAAGGCAGTGAGGGAGTGGGACTGAGGGATTGGGCACTGTGGGAGTGGGATATGAGGGAGTGGCAGTGATTGAGTGGGCAGTGAGGGTGTGGGCACTGTAGGAGTGGTCAGTGAGGGAGTGCGAATGAGGGATTGGGCACTGTGGGAGTGGGATATGAGGGAGTGGGCAGTGAGGGAGTGGGCAGTGAGGGAGTGGGAATGAGGGATTGGGCACTGTGGGAGTGGGATATGAGGGAGTGGGCAGTGAGGGAGTGGGCAGTGAGGGATTGGGAACTGAGGTAGTGGGCACTGAGGGAGTGGGCACTGAGGGAGTCGGAAGTGAAGGAATGGGCAGTGGTCGAGTGGGCACTGAGGGAGTGGGCACTGAGGCAGTTGGAAGTGAAGGTATGAGCACTGATCGAGTGGGCACTGAGGGAGTGGGCACTGAGGGAGTGGGCACTGAGGGAGTGGGAATGATGGAGTGGGCATTAATGCAAGTGAGCACTGAGGGTGTCGGCACTGGGGAGAGGGCACTGAGGGAGTGGGCAATGAGGGAGTGGGCAATGAGTGTGTGGGTACTGAGGGAATGGGTAATCAGGAGTGGGCAATGATGGATTGGGCAATGAGGGTGTGGGTACTGAGGGAGTGGGCAATGAGGGACTGGGCACTGAGGAAGTGGGGACTGAGGGAATGGGGACTGAGGGAGTGGGCATTGAGGGAGTGTGCAGTGAGTAAGTGGACATTGAGGGAGAGGGCATGGAGGGAGTGTGGTGTGGGAGTGGGGACTGAGGGAGTGGAGAATGAGGGAGTGGGGACTGAGGGAGCGAGGAGTGAGGGAGCGGTGACTGAGTGAGCGGGCACTGAGGGAATGGGCACTTAGTGAGTGGGCACTGAGGGAGTGGGCAGTGATGGAGTGGGCACTGTGGGAGTGGGCAGTGAGAGAGGGACTCAGGGAGTGGGAAGTGAGGGAGTGGGCACTGAGCGAGTGGGCACTGAGGGTGTGGGCAGTGATGGAGTGGGCAGTGAGTGTGTGGGCACTGCGGGAGTGGGCACTGAAGGAGTGGGTACTTTGGGAGTGGGCAGTGACGGAGTGGGACTGAGGGAGTTGGAAGTGAGGGAGTGGGCAGTGAGGGTGTGAGCAGTAAGGGAGTGTGCAGTGGGCCATTGGACAATGAGGGTGTGGGCACTGGGTGAGTGGGCACTGGGAGAGTGGGCACCAGGGGAGTGGAACTGGGCGAGTGGGTACAAGTCAGATGTGGGCACTGAGGGAGTGGGCACTGAGGGAGAGGGGACTGTGCGATTGGTGAATGAGTGAGTGGCGACTGAGGGAGCTGGTACTGAGGGAATGGGCACAGAAGGAGTGGGCACTGAGAGAGTGGGCACTGTGGGAGTGGGCACTGTGGTAGTGGGCAGTGAGGGAGTGGGCAGTGAGGGAGTGGGCACTGATGGAGTGGACACTGAGCATATGGTAACTGATGGCGTGGCAATTGAGGGAGTGGGCACTGAGCGAGTGGGCACTGAGGGAGTGGGAAATGAGGGGGTGGGCACTGAGCAAGTGGTCACTGAGGGTGTCGTCACTGGGGAGAGGGCACTGAGGGAGTGGGCAATGAGGGAGTGGGCAATGAGGGAGTGGGTACAGAGGGAGTGGGCATTCAGAATGTGCAATGAGGGATTGGGCACTGACGGAGTGGGGAATTAGGGATTGGGCAATGAGGGATTGGGCAGTGAGGGATTGGGGTCTGAGGGAATGGGTGAGTGAGGGATGGGGCGTTGAGGGAGGGAGCAGTGAGGAAGTGGGCACTGAGGGAGAGGACATGGAGAGAGTGTGCAGTGTGTGAGTGGGGACTGAGGGAGTGGGGTATGAGGTAGTGGGGACTGAGGGAGTGTGGACTGAGTGAGCCAGGACTGAGGGAGTGGGCAGTTAGGGAGTGTGACTCAGGGAGTGGGCAGTAAGGGACTGGGCATGAGGGAGTGGGCACTGTGGGAGTCGGCACTGTGGGAGTGGGCATTGATGCAGTGGGCAGTGAGGGAGTGGGAAGTGGGGAATGGACAGTGAGGGAGTGGGCACTGGGTGAGTGGTCACTGGGTGAGTGGTCACTGAGTGAGTGGTCACTGAGTGAGTGGGCACTGGGGGAGTGGAACTGGGGGAGTGGGCACTGTGCGAGTGGGCACTGAAGTGTGGGCACTGAGGGTGTGCGCACTGAGGGAATGGCAAGTGAGGGAGTGGGAAGTGAGGGAGTGGGAAGTGAGGGAGACTACATTGAGGGTGTGTGCACTGGGGGAGTGGGACTGATGGAGTGGACACTGAGGGAGTGAGCACTGAGGCTGTGGTGGTGAGGGAATGGGCAGTGAGGGAATGGGTGCTGGGGAAGTGGGCACTGGGGGAATGGACATTGGGCACTGGGTAAGTGGGTATTGGGTGAGAGGGCACTGGGTGAGTGGGCACTGGGTGAGTGGGAACTGGGGAGAGGGAAATATTCAGGCCTGAGCACATGGGGAGTGGACACTGGGGGAGTGGGCACTAAGTCAGGTGTGGGCACTGATGGAGTGGCACTGAGGGAGTGGGCAATGAGGGATTGGGCAATGTGGGTGCGGGATATGAGGGAGTGGGCACTGAGGTAGTGGGCAATGGGGGATTGGAAATGGGGGAGTGGGCACTAAGTCAGGTTTGGGCACTGAGGGAGTGGCACTGAGGGAGTGGGCACTGAGGGAGTGGGCACTGAGCCAGTGGACTCTGTGGGAGAAAGCACTGACAAACGGGGCAGTGAGCAAGTGGGTACTGAGGGAGTGGGCACTGAGGGAGTGGGCACTGAGGGAGTGAGAAGTGAGGGAGTGGGAAGTGAGGGAGTGGGCACTGAAGGTGTTTGCACTGGGGGAGTGGGGGTGAGGGAGTGGGCACTGAGGGAGTGGGTACAGAGGCAGTGGAAAGTGAGGGAGTGGGCATTGAGGGAGAGGGCATGGAGGGAGTGTGCAGTGTGGGAGTGGGGACTGAGTGAGTGGGCACTGAAGGAGTGGGCAGTTAGGGAGTGGGACACAGGGAGTGGGCAGTGAGGGAGTTGGCAGCGAGGGTGTGGGACTGAGGGAGTGAGACTGAGGGATTGGGCTCTGTGGGAGTGGGATATGAGGGAGTGGGCAGTGATTGAGTGGGCAGTGAGGGTGTGGGCACTGTGGGAGTGGTCAGTGAGGGAGTGGGAATGAGGGATTGGGCACTGTGGGAGTGGGATATGAGGGGGTGGGCAGTGAGGGAGTGGGCACTGAGGTAGTGGGCACTGAGGGAGTGGGCACTGAGGGAGTCGGAAGTGAAGGAATGGGCACTGATCGAGTGGGCACTGAGGGAGTGGGCACTGAGGGAGTGGGAATGATGGAGTGGTCATTAATGCAAGTGAGCACTGAGGGTGTCGGCACTGGGGAGAGGGCATTGAGGGAGTGGGCAATGAGGGAGTGGGCAATGAGTGTGTGGGTACTGAGGGAATGGGTAATGAGGGATTGGGCAATGAGGGATTGGGCAATGAGGGTGTGGATACTGAGGGAGTGGGCAATGAGGGAGTGGGCAATGAGGGGGTGGGCACTGAGTGAGTGGGGACTTAGGGAGTGGGGACTGAGGGAGTGGGCAGTGAGGAAGTGGGGACTGAGGGAATGAAGAATGAGGGTGTGGGGACTGAGGGAGCGTGGAGTGAGGGAGTGGTGACTGAGGGAGTGGGCACTGAGGGATTGGGTGCTGAGGGAGTGGGCACTGAGGAAGTGGACAGTGAGGGAGTGGGCACTGTGGGAGTGGGCTCTGAGAGAGAGGGACTGAGGGTGTGGCAAGTGAGGGAGTGGGCACTGATTGAGTGGGCACTGAGTGTGTGGGCAGTGAGCGAGTGGGACTGAGGGAGTGGATAGTGAGGGAGTGGGCAGTGAGGGTGTGGGCAGTAAGGGAGTGTGCAGTGGGGCAGTGGACATTGAGGGTGTGGGCACTGGGTGAGTGGGCACTGGGTGAGTGGGGAACGGGGGAGTGAACCTGGGGGAGTGAGCACAAGTCAGCTGTGGGCACTGAAGGAGTGGGCACTGAGGGAGTGGGGACTGTGGGATTGGTGAATGAGTGAGTGGGGACTGAGGGAGCTGGTACTGAGGGAGCGGGGACTGAGGGAGTGGGCACTGATGGTGTGGGCAGTGAGGGAGTGGGCAGTGAGTGTGTGGGCACTGAGGAAGTGGGCACTGAAGGAGTGGGCACATTGGGAGTGGGCAGTGACAGAGTGAGACTGAGGGAGTGGGTTGTGAGGGAGTGGGCAGTGAGGGTGTGGGCAGTGAGGGTGTGGGCAGTAAGGGAGTGTGCAGTGGGGCAGTGGACAATGAGAGTGTGGGCACTGGGTGAGTGGGCACTGGAAGAGTGGGCACCAGGGGAGTGGAACTGGGTCAGTGGGTACAAGTCAGGTGTGGGCACTGAGGGAGTGGGCACTGAGGGAGTGTGGACTGTGGGATTGGTGAATGAGTGAGTGGGGACAGAGGGAGCTGGTACTGAGGGAGCGGGGACTGAGGGAGTGGGCACTGAGGGAATGGGCACAGAAGGAGTGGGCACTGAGAGAGTGGGCACTGTGGGAGTGGGCACTGTGTTAGTGGGCAGTGAGCGAGTGGGCAGTGAGGGAGTGGGCACTGAGGGAGTGGACACTGAGTGTATGGTAACTGGCAGAGTGGCAATTGAGGGAGTGGGCACTGAGCGAGTGGGCACTGAGGGTGTCGTCACTGGGGGAGAGGGCACTGAGGGAGTGGGCAATGATGGTGTGGGCAATGAGGGAGTGGGTACAGAGGGAGTGGTCATTGAGAGTGGGCAATGAGGGATTGGGTACTGACGGAGTGGGGACGTAGGGAGTAGTGACTGAGTGATTGGGCTGTTAGGGATTGGGGTCTGAGGGAGTGGGGAGTGAGAGAGTGGGCATTGAGGGAGTGAACAGTGAGGAAGTGGGCACTGAGGGAGAGGGCATGGAGAGAGTGTGCAGTGTGGGAGTGGGGACAGAGGGAGTGGGGTATGAGTGAGCCGGGACTGAGGGAGCAGGCACTGAGGGGATGGGCACTGAAGGAGTGGGCACTGAGGGAGTGGGCATGGAGAGAGTGTGCAGTGTGGGAGTGGGGACTGAGGGAGTGTGGACTGAGTGAGCCGGGACTGAGGGAGCAGGCACTGAGGGAATGGGCACTGAAGGAGTGGGCACTGAGGGAGTGGGCTCTGAGGGAATGGATAGTGAGGGAGTGGGCACGGTGTGAGTGGGTACTGAGGGAGTGGGCAGTTAGGGAGTGTGACTCAGGGAGTGGGCAGTAAGAGACTGGGCATGAGGGAGTGGGCACTGTGGGAGTCCGCACTGTGGGAGTGGGCATTGATGCAGTGAGCACTGAGGGAGGGGGCAGTGGGGATTGGGCAGTGAGGGAGTGGGCAGTGAGGGATTGGACTGTAAGGGAATGTGCTCTGAGGGAGTAGGCAATGAGGGAGTGGGCACTTTGAGAGTGGATACTGGGTGAGTGTTCACTGAGTGAATGGTCACTGATTGAGTGTGCGAAGGGGGAGTGGAACTGGAGGACTGCACACTGAGGGAGTGGTCATTGTAGGAGTGGGACTGAGAGAGTGGGCAGTGAGGGAGCAGGCACTGAGTGAGTGGGGACTGAGGGAGTGGGCACTGAGGGAGTGGTCACTGAGGTAGGGGTCACTGAGGGATTGGGTACTGCGGCAGTGGGAACTGAGGGAGGGCGCACTGGGGGAGTGGGCACTGGGAGAGTGGGCACTGAGGGAATGGGCACTGACGAAGTGGGGACTGAGGGAGTGGAGTCTGAGGGATTTGGGATTGAGGGTTTGGGGACTGAGAGAGTGGGCACGAGGGAACTGGAATGAGGGAGTGGGACTGAGAGAGTGGGCATGAGGGAGTGGGACTGAAGGAACGGACATGAGGGAGTGGGCAGTGTGGGAATGGGCAGTGAGGGAGTGTGCACTGAGGGACTATGCACTGAGGGAGTGGGCAGTGATGGAAATGGCAGTGAGTGAGTGGGCAGTGAAGGATTGGGCACTAGATAAGTTGGCACGGGCGAGTGGGCATTGAAGGAGTGGGCACTGAGGGAGTGGGCACAGGGGGAGTGGGCACTTAATCAGGTGTGAGCACTGGGCGAGTGGGCAGTGAGGGAGTGGGCAGTGGAGGAGTGTGCAGTGAGGGAGTGTGGAGTGAGGGAGTGGGCACTGATGGTGTGTGCTCTGAGGGATTAGGAATGGGGGAGTGGGCACTGGGGAGTGGGCAGTGAGGGAGTGAGCACTGAGGTTGCTGGCACTGGGTAGAGGGCACTAAGACTGTTGTGGGCACTAGGGGTGGGCACTGGGATTTGGCACTGTCAGAGTGGTCAGTGAGTGAGTGTGGATGTGAGGGAGCGAGGTCAGAGGCAATGGGCACTGAGTGAGTGGCACTGAGGGTGTGGGCACCGAGGGAGAGGGACTGAGGGTTTTAGCACTGAGGTAGAGGGCAATGATGGAGTGGTCACTGAGGGAGTGGGCACTGAGGGAGTGTGCAGTGAGGGAGTGGGCAGTGAGGTAGTGGGTACAGGGGTGTGGGCAGTGATGCAGTGGGCAGTGATGCAGTGGGCACTGGGGGAGTGAGAACTGGGGGAGTGGGCACTGAGGGAGTGGGCACTGAGGGAGTGCACACTGGGGGAATGGGCACTGGTAGTTGGGCAGTGAGGGGGTGGGCAGTGAGGGAGTGGGCAGTGAAGGAGTGGGCAGTGAGGGATTGGGCACTGGGAGATTGGGCACTACGTCAGTTGTGAGCACTGGGCGAGTGGGCAGTGAAGGTGTGGGCAGTGAGGGAGTGGGCAGTGAGGGAGGGGGCACTGAGAGAGAGGGCACTGAGAAGGTGGGCACTGTGGAATTGGGCAGTGAGGGAGGGGCAGTGAGGGAGTTGGCACTGCGAGTCCAGGGACATGAGGGAGCGGGCACTGAAGGAGTGGGCACTGAGGGAGTGAGTACTGAGCGAGTGGCACTGGGGAATGGGCATTGAAGGAGTGGGCACTGAGGGATTGGGCACTGGGGGATTGGCCACTACGTCAGTTGTGAGCACTGGATGAGTGGGAAGTGAGGGTGTGGGCAGTGAGAGAGTGGGCAGTGAGGGAGTGGGCAGTGAGATAGAGGGCACTGAGAGAGTGGGAAATGTGGGAGTGGGCAATGAGGGGCAGGCTGTGAGGGAGCTGGCACTGACAGAGCAGGGACATGAGGGAGCGGGCACTGAAGGAGTGGGCACTGAGGTAGTAGGTACTGAGCAACTGGCACTGAGGGTTTGGGCAATGAGTGAGTGGGACTGACGATGTTGGCACTGCAGGAGTGGGCTATGTGGGACTGGGCACTGAGGCAGTGGGCACTGAGGGAGCTGGCACTGTGGGAACGTGCCCTGAGGGAGTGGACACTGAGGGAATGGGCACTGAGAGAGTGGGCAGTGACGGAGTGGGCACGGGATTGGTGGGTACTGGGTTTTTGTGTTCTGAGGCAGGGTGCACTGAGGCAATGGGCACTAAGTCAGGTGTGGGCACTGGTGGAATGGGCCCTGGGGGAGTGGACACTGTGAGAGGGGACACTGTGTGAGTGGGCACTGAGGGAGTGGATAGTGAGGGAGTGGGCACTGTGTGAGTGGGTACTGAGGGAGTGGGCAGTTAAGGAGTGGAACTGATGGAGTGGGTAGTGAGGGAGTGGGCAGTGAGGGAGTGGGCACTGTGGGAGTGAGACTGAGCGAGTGGGCAGTGAGTGAATGGGCAGTGAGGGAGTGGGCAGTGAAGGAGTGGGCACTGTGGGAGTGGGCAGTGAGGGAGTGGGCAGTGAGGAATTGGGCACCGTGGGAGTGGGCAGTGAGGGAGTGGGTAGTGAGGGAGTGGGCACTGAGCGAGTTGGCCCTGAGGGTGTGGACACTGGGGGAGTGGGACTGAGGGAGTTGGCTCTGAGAGTGCAGGCAGTGAGGGAGTGGGACTGAGGGAGAGGGCATTCGGGGAGTGGGCACTAAGTCAGTTGTGGGCACTGTGGGAGAAGTCACTGTGGGAATGGACACTGGTGGATTGGGCACTGTGGTAGTGGGCACTGTGGGAGTGGGCACTGGGGGAGCAGGCACTGAGAGAGTGGGCACTGAGGGAGTGGGCAGTGAGGAAGTGGTCAGTGAGGGGGTGGGCAGTGTGGGAGTGGGCAGTGAGGGTGTGGGCAGTGGGGGAGTGGGCAGTGGGGGAGGGCGAATGAGGGAGCGGGTACTGAGGGAGCGGGCATTGCGTGAGTTGGCACTGAGAGAGTGAGATCAGAGGGAGAGGGCACTGAGGCAGTGGGCACTGACGAAGTGGGCACTGAGGGAGTGGACAGTGATGGAGTGGGCACTGGGTGAGTGTGCTTAGGGGGAGAGGGCACTGAGGTTGTGGGCACTGCAGGAGTGGGCAGTGAGGGAGTGGGCACTGAGGGAATGGTCAATGAGGGAGTGGGCACTGGGGGATTGGACATTAAGTCAGGTGCAGACACTGGGGGAATGGACACTGGGGAGTGGGCACGGGGAAGTGGGTCCTGGGGGAGTGTGCATTGAGTGAGCTGGCACTGTGTGATTGGGCCATGAGGGAGTGGGCAGTAAGGTCGTGGGCACTGAAGGAGTGGGCCATGGGGGAGTGGGCTCTGGGGGATTGGGCACTTATGCAGTTTTGGACACTGGGGGATTGGACACTGGGGGAGTGGGCACTGGGGGATTGGACACTGGGGGAGTGGGCACTGGGGGAGTTGTCAATGGGGGAGAGGGCACAGAGTGAGTGGGCACTGAGTTTGTGGGCACTGGGGGAGTGGGCATTGGGGGAGTGGACACTTTGTGTGTGGACACTGGGGGAGTGGGCACTGACGGATCAGGCACTGGGGGATATGGCAGTGAGGGTGTTGGCACTGAGAGAGTGGCCACTGAGGGAGTGGGCACTGAGGAAGTGGGCACAGGGTGAGTGGGCACTGGGAGAGTTGTCACTGGGGGCAGTGGGCACTGAGTGTGTCTTCACTGAGGGAGTGGGCACTCCATGAGTTGGCACTGAGGGACTGGGCACTAAGTCAGATGTGGGCATTGGGGGATTGGGCACTGTCGGAGTGAGGCATTTAGTGAGTCAGCACTGTGGGAGTGGGTACTGGGTGAATGGGTACTAGTCAGGTGTGGGCGCTGAGGGAGTAGGCACTGCGGAAGTGGTCATTGAAGGAGTGGGCACTGGGGGAGTGGGCACTGAGAGAGTGGGCACTGAGGGATTGGCACAGGGGCAGTGGGCACGGGGGAGTGGTCACTGGGGGAGTGGGCACTGGGGGAGTGGGCACTGATTGAGTGGGCACTGAGGGAGTGTCCGCTCGGTGAGTGGCACTGGGGTACTGGGCACTAAGTCATATGTGGGCATTGGGGGATTGGGCTGTGTGGGAGTGGGCACTGGGTGAGTGGGCACTGTCAGGTTTGGGCTCTGAGGGAGTGGGCACTGGGGGGGTCATTGAAGGATTAAGGCACGGGGGAGTGGGCATTGAGGGAGTCGGCACTGGGTGAGTGGGCACTGAGGGAGCAGGCACTGGGGGAGTGGGCCCAGAGGGAGCAGGCACTGAGGAAGCAGGCATTGAGGGAGCGGGCAGTGAGAGGAAGGGCAGTGAGGGAGTGGGAAGTGAGGGCTGGGAACTGGGTTTGGGCACTGAGGGAGTGGGCAGTGAGGGAGAGGGCACTGAGGGAGTGGGCAGTGAAGGAGCGGGCACTGAATGAGTGGGCACTGAGGGAGTGGGCAGTGACGGAGTGGGCATTGAGGGAGTGGGCAGGGAGAGAGTAGGCAGTGAGGGAGGGGGCACTGATCCAGTGGGCACTGAAGATGTGGCCACTGGGGGAGTGGGACTGAAGGAGTGGGCACTGAGGGAGTGGGGACTGAGGGAGAGGGCAGTGAGGGAGTGGGCAGTGAGGGAGTGGGCAATTAGCCAGTGGGCACAGAGGGATTGGACACTGAGGGAGTGGACACTGAGGGAGTGGTCACTGAGGTAGGGGGCACTGAGGGATTGGGTGCTGCGGGAGAGGGAACTGAGGGAGTGGGCAGTGAGGGAGTGAGCAGTAAGGGAGTGGGCAATGAGGGAGTAGGCAGTGAGGGTGTGGGCACTGATGAAGCAGGCACTGAGGTAGTGGGCAGTGAGGGGAAGGGTAGTGAGGGAGTGGGCACTGAGTGAGTGGGCACTGAGGGAGTGGGCAGTGACGGAGTGGGCATTGATGGAGTGGGCAGGGAGGGAGTAGGCAGTGAGGGAGGGGGCACTGATCCAGTGGGCACTGAGGTTGTGGCCACTGGGGGAGTGGGACTGAGGGAGTGGGCACTGAGGGAACGGGGACTGAGTGAGAGGGCAGTGTGGGAGTGGGCAGTGAGGGAGTGGGCAATTAGGCAGTGGGCATAGAGGGAGTGGATACTGAGGGAGTGGACACTGAGGGAGTGGGCACTGAGGGAGTGGTCACTGAGGTAGGGGGCACTGAGGGATTGGGTACTGCGGGAGTGGGAACTGAGGGAGTGGACAGTGAGGGAGTGAGCAGTAAGGGAGTGGGCAGTGAGGGAGTAGGCAGTGAGGGTGTGGGCACTGCGGGATTGGGCAGTATGGGAGTGGGGTCTGAGGGAGCAGGGACTGAGGGAGTGGGCACTAAGGAGTGCGTACTGAGGGAGTGGTCATTGAGGAAGTGGGCACTGAGGGACTGTGCATTGAGGGACTGGGGACTGTGTGTGTGGGGACTGAGGGAGCGGGGACTGAGGGAGCGGGCAGTGTGGGATTGGTCAGTGGGTTCTGAGGGAGCAGAGACTGAGGGAGTGGGCACTAAGGGAGTGCGTACTGAGGGAGTGGGCATTGAGGGATTGGGCACTGAGGGAGTGGGCACTGTGGGAGTGGGCACTGAGGGAGTGGGCACTGTGGGAGTGGGCACTGAGGGTGCGAGGCATGAGTGAGTGGGGCCCAAGGGTACGGGGACTGAGGAAGTGGGCCTGATGGAGTGGGGACTGAGGGAGTGTGACTAAGGGAGTGGGACTGAGGGAGTGAGACTGAGTGATTGGGCACTGAGGGAGTGGGCACTGAGGGAGCGGGCACTGAGGGAGCGTGCATTGTGGGAGCGGGGACTAAGGGAGTGGGGACAGAATGAGCGGGCACTGTGGGTGTGGGGACTGAGTGAATGGGCAGTGAGGGAGTGGGCAGTAAGGGAGAGGGCACCGAGGGAGTGGGCGCTGATGGAGTGGATAGTGAGTGAGTGGGCAGTGAGGTGTGGTCATTGAGGGACTGGGCAGTGAAGGTACGGGTGACTGAGGGAGTGGGCACTGAGAGATTGGGCAGTGAGGGAGTGGGCACGAGGGAGTGGGACTGAGGGAGTGGGCAGTGAGCGAGTGGGCACTTGGGGAGTGGGCAGTGAGGGAGTGAGGGTGTGGGCACTGTGGGAGTGGGCAGTGAGGGAGTGGGCACTGGTGGAGTGGGCAGTGAGGGAGGGTGCACTGGGGGAGTGGGCACTGGGAGAGTGGGCACTGAGGGAATGGGCACTGAGGGAGTGGGCAGTGATGGAATGGGCACTGACGAAGTGGGGACTGAGGGAGTGGAGTCTGAGGGATTTGGGATTCAGGGATTGGGGACTGAGAGAGTGGGCACGAGTGAATTGGAATGAGGGAGTGGGACTGAAAGAGTGGGCATGAGGGAGTGGGACTGAGGGAATGGACATGAGGGAGTGGGCAGTGTGGGAATGGGCAGTGAGGGAGTGTGCACTGAGGGACTATGCACTGAGGGAGTGGGCAGTGAGGGAAAGGGCAGTGAGTGAGTGGGGAGTGAAGGATTGGGCACTAGGTAAGTTGGCACTGGGGGAGTGGGCATTGAAAGAGTGGGCACTGAGGGAGAGGGAAAATGGGGAGTGGGCACTAAGTCAGGTGTGAGCACTGGGCGAGTGGGCAGTGAGGGAGTGGGCAGTGAGGGAGTGTGCAGTGAGGGAGTGTGCTCTGAGGGATTAGGAATGGGGGAGTGGGCACTGGGGAGTGGGCAGTGAGGGAGTGAGCACTGAGGTTGTGGGCACTGGGTAGAGGGCACTAAGGCTGTTGTGGGCACTAAGGGAGTCGGCACTGGGATTTGGCACTGTCAGAGTGGTCAGTGGGTGAGCGTGGACGTGAGGGAGCGGGGTCAGAGGCAGTGGGTACTGAGTGAGTGGCACTGAGGGTGTGGGGACTGAGGGAGTGGGACTGAGGGTGTTGGCACTGACGTAGAGGGCAATGATGGAGTGGTCACTGAGGGAGTGGGCACTGAGGGAGTGTACAGTGAGGGAGTGGGCAGTGAGAGAGTGGGTACTGGGGAGTGGGCCGTGATGCAGTGGGCAGTGATGCAGTGGGCACTGGGGGAGTGAGAACTGGGGGAGTGGGCATTGAGGGAGTGGGCACTGAGGGAGTGAACGCTGGGGGAATGGGCACTGGTAGTTGGGCAGTGAGGGAGTGAGCAGTGAGGGAGTGGGCAGTGAAGGAGTGGGCAGTGAGGGATTGGGCACTGGGAGATTGGACAATACGTCAGGTGTGAGCACGGGCGAGTTGGCAGTGAGGGCGTGGGCAGTGAGGGAGTGGGCAGTGAGGGAGGGGGCACTGAGAGAGAGGGCACTGAGAAAGTGGGCGCTGTGGAATTGGGCAGTGAGGGAGATGGCACTGCGAGTCCAGGGACATGAGGGAGCGGGCTATGAATGAGTGGGCACTGAGGGAGTGAGTACTGAGTGAGTGGCACTGGGGGAGTGGGCATTGAAGGAGTGGGCACTGAGGGATTGGGCACTGGGGGATTGGCCACTACGTCAATTGTGAGCACTGGATGAGTGGGCAGTGAGTGTGTGGGCAGTGAGAGAGTGGGCAGTGAGTGAGTGGGCAGTGAGCGAGTGGGCACTGGGGCTATGGGCACTAAGTCAGTTGTGGGCACTGAGGGAGTGTGCACTTTGGGATTGGTCACTGAGGGAGGGGGCACTGAGATAGAGGGCACTGAGAGAGTGGGAACTGTGGGAGTGGGCAGTGAGGGGCAGGCAGTGAGGGAGTTGGCACTGACAGAGCAGGGACATGAGGGAGCAGGCACTGAAGGAGTGGGCACTGTGGTAGTAGGTACTGAGCAACTGGCACTGAGGGTTTGGGCAATGAGTGAGTGGGACTGAGGGTGTTGGCACTGCAGGAGTGGGCTATGTTGGACTGGGCACTGAGGCAGTGGGCACTGAGGCAGTGGGCACTGAGGGAGCTGGCACTGTGGGAATGTGCCCTGAGGGAGTGGGCACTGAGGGAGTGGGCACTGAGAGAGTGGGCAGTGAGCGGGTGGGCACGGGGTTGGTGGGTACTGGGTTTTTGTGATCTGAGGCAGGGTGCATGAGGCAATGGGCACTAAGTCAGCTGTGGGCACTGGTGGAATGGGCACTGGGGGAGTGAACACTGTGAGTTGCGGCACTGAGGGAGTGGGCACTGGGGGAGAGGGCACTAATTCTGTTGTGGGCACTGAGGGAGTGGGCACTGGGAGTGGGCACTGTTGGAATGGTCAGTGAGTGAGCATGGACATGTGGGAGCAGGGACAGAGGGCGTGGGTACTGAATGAGTGGCACTGAGGGTGTGGGCACTGAGGGAGTGGGACTGAGGATGTTGGCACAGAGGGAGTGGGCAATGAGGGAGTGGGCACTGAGGGAGTGGGCAATGAGGGAGTGGGCAGTGAGGGAGGGGGCACTGACGTAATGGGGACTGAGGGAGTGGAGTCTGAGGAATGGACAAAAGGGAGTTGGAATGAGCGAGTGGGACTGAGGAAATGGGCATGAGGGAGTGGGACTGAAGGAGTGGGCAGTGAGAGAGTGGGACTGAGGGAGTGGGCAGTAAGGGAGTGGGACTGAGGGAGTCGGCAGTGAAGGAGTTGGCAGTGGGTAGTAAGGAAGTGGGCACTGGGGAGAGGGCAACGGGGGAGTGGGCACTGAGAGAGTGGTCACTGAGGGAGAGGGCACTGGGTGAGTGGGCACTAAGTCAGGTGTGAGCACTGGGCGAGTGGGCAGTGAGGGAGTGGGCAGTGAGGGAGTGGGCTGTGAGGGAGTGAGCAGTGAGGGAGGCGGCACTGGGGGAGTGGGCACTGAGGGAGTGGGCAGTGAGGGAGTGGGCAGTGAGGGAGTGGGCAGTGAGGGATTAGGCACGGGGGAGTGGGCACTGGGGAAGTTGGCAGTGAGTGAATGGGCACTGGGGGAGTGGGCACTGGGGGAGTGGGCACTGAGGGAGTGGGCACTGAGTGATTGGGCACTGGGGGTTGGGCACTACTTCAGGTGTGAGCACTGGGCGAGTGGGCAGTGAGTGATTGGACACTGGGTCAGTGGGCACTGGGGGAGTGGGCAGTGAGGTAGTGGGCACTGGGGGAGTTGGCTCTGGGGTCTGGGCACTAAGTCAGTTGAGGGCACTGAGGGAGTGGGCACTTTGGGTGTGCTCACTCAGGGAGAGGGCACTGAGAGAGAGGGGACTGAGAGAGTGGGCACTGTGGGAGTGGGCAGTGAGAGAGAGGGCAATGAGGTACTTGGCACTGAGAGAGCAGCGACATGAGGGAGCGGGCACTGAAGGAGTGGGAACTGAGGGAGTGGGTACTGAGCAAGAGGCACTAAGGGCTTGGGCACGGAGGGAGTGGGACTGAGGGTGTTGGGAGTGTGGGAGTGGGCACTGGGTGGTTGGGCTCTACATCATGTGTCAGCTCTGTGCTAGTGGGCAGTGAGGGTGTGGGCAGTGAGGGAGTGGGCACTTAGGGAAAGGTCACTGAGGGAGGGGGCACTGAGAGAGAGGGCACTGAGTGAGTGGGCACTGTCAGAGTGGGCAGTGAGGGAGTGGGCAATGAGGGAGTGGAACTGAGGGTGTTGGCACTTCGGGAGTGGGCAATGTGGGACTGGGCACTGAGGCAGTGGGCATTGAGTGAGCAGGCACTGTGGAAGCGGGCACTGAGGCAGTGGGCACTGAGGGACTGGGCACTGAGTGAGTGGGCAATGAGAGAGTGGGCACTGGGTTGGTGGTTACTGGGTTTGTGGGTTCTGAGGCAGGGGGCAATGAGGGATTTGGCACTAAATCAGGTGTGGGAACTGGTGGAGTGGGCACTGGGGGAGTGGACACTGTGGGAGGGGACATTGTGGGAGTGGGCACTGGGGGAGTGGGCACTAAGTGTGGTGCGGCACTGAGTGAATTGTCACTGTGGGAGTGGGACTGAGGGAGTGGGCACTGAGGGAATGGGCACTGAAGGAGTGGGCACAGAGGGAGTGGGCACTGAGGGTGTGGGTACTCAGGGAGTGGGGACTGAGGGAGCGGGGCTAAGTCAGTGGTGACTGAGGGAGTGATACTGCGGGAGTGGGACTGAGTGTGTGGGCACAGAGACAGTGGGCACGAGGTAGTGTGACTGAGGGAGTGGAACTGAGGGAGTGGGAAGTTAGGGAGTTGGCAGTGAGGGAGTGGGCAGTGAGGGAGTGGGACTGATGGTGTGGGCATGGAGGGAGTGGCCATGGAGGGAGTGTGCAGTGAGGGAGTGCGGAATAAAGCAGTGGGTACGGAGGTTGTGGGGACTGGGAGTGGGACTGAGGGTGTGGGCACTGAGGCAGTGGGCACGAGGTAGTGTGACTGAGGGAGTGGAATTGAGGGAGTGGGAAGTGAGGGAGTGGGCAGTGAGGGAGTGGGCAGTGAGGGAGAGGGCACTGGATGAGTGGGCAGTGAGGGACTGGGTAGGGAGGGAGTGGGCACTTGGGGTGTGGCCTCTTGGGGAGTTGGGGCTGGGGGAGTGGGCCCAGAGGGAGTGGGCACTGAGGGAGCAGGCACGGAGGGAGTGGGCATGTGGGAGTGGGCACCTGGGTGAGGGACTGTTGGAGTGGGATTGATGGAGTGGGACTGAGGGAGTGTACAGTGAGGGAGTGGGCACTGGGGAGTGGGCAGTGAGTGAGTGGGCACTAGGGGAGTGGTCAGTGAGTGAGTGGGCACTGGGAAATTTGGAACTGGGAGAATGGGCACTGAGGGAGTGGGCACTGAGGGAGTGGGCAATGAGTGAGTGGGGAGTGAGGGAGTGGACACTGAGGGAGTGGGGACTGAGGGAGATGGATCTGTGAGAGTGGGGCTTAGGGTTTGGGGACTGAGTGTGAGGTCATGAGGGAGTGGGCTTGAGGGAGTGGGACTGAGGGGGTGGGCAGTGAAGGAGTGGGCACTGGGTTGGTTGATACTGGGTTTGTGGGTACTGAGGCAAGGGACTCTGAGAGAGAGGGCACGAGGTCAGCTGTGGGTACTGGTGGAGTGGTCAGTGGGGGAGTGCACACTGTGGGAAGTCACAATGTGGGAGTGGGCACTGGGGGAGTGGGCAATAAGAGATGTGTGGCGCTGAGGGAGTTGGCACTGCGGGAGTGGGACTGAGGGAGTTGGCACTGAGGGAGTGGGCACTGAGGAAGTGGGCACTGAGGGTGTGGGTAGTGAGGGTGTGGATACTCAGGGAATGGGGACTGAGGGAGTGGGGACTGAGGGAGTGGGTCTAAGTCAGTGGTGACTGAGGGTGTGATACTGAGGGAGTGGGCACTAAGGGAGTGGGCAGTGAGCGAGTGGGTATTAAGGCAGTGGGTACTGAGGTTTTGGGGACTGAGGGAGTGAGACTGAGGGTGTGTGCATGGAGGGAGTGGGCATGGAGGGAGTGGGCAGTGAGAGAGTGGGAAATAAGGCAGTGGGTACTGAGGTTGTGGGGACTGAGGGAGCGTGACTAAGGGTGTGGGCACTGAGGCAGTGGGCACAAGGTAGTGTGACTGAGGGAGTGGAACTGAGGGAGCCAGCAGTGAGGGAGTGGGCAGTGAGGGAGTGGGCAGTGAGGGAGTGGGCAGTGAGGGAGAGGGCACTGGGGGAGTGGGCAATGAGGGAGTGGGCACAGAGGGAGTGGGCACTGAGGGAGTGGGTTTGGAGAGAGTTGGCAGTGAGGGAGTGGGCAGTTAGGAAGTGGGCACTGAGGGAGTGGGGACTGAGGGAGTGGACACTGAGGGAGTGGGCACTGAGGAAGTGGGCACGTGGTTGTGGGACTGATGGAGTGGGACTGAGGGAGTGTGCAGTGAGGGAGTGGACACTGGCAGAGTGGGCAGTGAGGGAGTGGGGACTGAGCGATGGGGTCTGAGAGGGTGGGGGCTGAGGGTTTGGAACTGAGGAGGTGCGCATGAAGGTGTTGGAATGAGGGAGTGGGACTGAGGGAGTGGGCTTGAGGGAGTGGGACAGAGGGAGTGGGCAGTGAGGGAGTGGGACTGAGGGAGTGGGCAGTGAGGGAATAGGCAGTGAGAGAGTGGGCAGTGTGTTAGTGGGCAATGGGGGAGTGGGCAATGGGGGAGTGGGCAATGGGGGAGTGGGCATTGAAGGATTGGGCACTGAGGGAGTGGGCAGTGAGGGATTGGGCAGCGGGGAATGGGCAATGTGGGAGTGGGCAGAGAGGGAGTGGGCATTGGGGGAGTGAGCAATGTGGGACTGGGCACTGAGGCAGTGGGTACTGAGGCAGTGGGCACTGATGGAGCGGGCACTGTGAGAGTGTGCTCTGAGAGGGTGGGCACAGAGGGAGTGGGCACTGAGAGAATGGGATCTGCGGGAGTGGGCACTGGGTTGGTGGGTACTGGGTTTGTGGGTTCTGAGGCAGGGGGCACTGAGGGAGTGGGCACTAAGTCAGGTGTGGGCACTGGTGGAGTGGGCACTGGGGGATTGGAAACTATGGGAGGGGACACTGTGGGAGTGGGCACTGCGGGAGTGGGCATGAAGTGAGGTGTGGCACTGCAGGAGTTGGCACTGTGGGAGTGGGACAGAGGGAGTGGGCACTGAGGGAGTGGGCACTGGGTTGTGGGCAATGGGGAGAGGGCACTGGGGAGTGGGCACTGGGGAGAGGGCACTAACTCTTATGTAGGCACTGAGGGAGTGGGCACTGGGAGTGTGCGCTGTTGGAGTGCTCAGTGAGTGAGCGTGGAAGGGGGAGCGGAGATAGAGGAAGTGGGCACTGAGCAATTGGCACTGAGGGTGTGGGCACTGAGGGAGTGGGACTGAGGGTGTTGGCACTGAGGGAGTGGGCAATGAGGGCAAGTGCTCTGAGTGAGTGGGCACCGAGGGTGTGTGCAGTGAGGGAGTGGGCTGTGAGAGAGTGGGCAGTGAGGGAGTGGGCACTGGGCAGTGGGCTATGAGGGATTGGGCACTGGGGGAATGGAAATAAGGGAGTGGGCACTGGGGGAATGGAAGTGAGGGAGTGGGCCTGGGGGAGTGGGCACTGGGGGAATGGGCACTGAGGGAGTGTGCACTGAGGGAGTGTGCACTGAGGGAGTGGGCAGTAAGGGAGTGGGCACTGAGGGAGTGGGCACTGGGGGAGAGGGCAATGAGGGAGTGGGGACTGTGGGAGTGGGCACTGGGGGCATGGGCAATTAGGGAGTCGGCACTGTCAGGTGTGAGCACTGATTGAGTGGCCCTGAGGGTGTGGCACTGGGGGAGTTGGCAGTGAGGGAGTGGGAAATGAGGGAGTGGGCAATGAGAGAGTGGGCAATGAGGGAGCCGGACTGAGTGAGTGGGACTGAAGGAGTGGGCACTGTGGGAGTTGGCACTGAGGGAGTGGGTACTGAGGGAGTGGGGACTGAGGGAGTGGGGGCTGAGGGAGTGGGGACTGAGGGAGTGGGCAGTGAAGGAGTGGGCACTGAGGGAGTGGGCAGTGAGGGATTGGGGACTGAGAGAGAGGGACTGAGGGAGTCAGACTGAGGGACTGGGACTCAGGGAGTGGGCAGTGAGGAAGTGGAACTGAGGGGGTGGGCACTGGGTGAGTGGGCGCTGGGGGATTGGGCATTGAGAGAGTGGACAGTGAGGGAGTGGACCCTGATGGAGTGCACACTGGGGGAGCGTGCACTGGGGGAGTGGGCAGTGAGGGAGTGGGCAATGATGGAGCTGGACTCAGGGAGTGGGACTGAGGGAGTGGGCAATGAGGGTGTGGGCACTGATGGTGCTGGGTCTGAGGGAGCATTGATTGAGAGAGCGGTCACTGAGGGAGTGGGGTGTGAGGAAGCATGGACTGAGTGAGTAGGCGTTCAAGGAGTGGGCCCTGTGGGAGTTGGCACTGAGAGAGTGGGCACTGAGGCAATGGGGACTGAGGGAGTGGGGAATGAGTGAGTGGACACTGAGGGAGTGGGGACTGAGGGAGTGGGCACTGAATGAGTGGGCAGTGAGGGAGTGGGACTGAGGGAGCAGGTACTGAGGGAGTGGGCACTGAGGCTGTGGGCACTGATGGAGTTGGCAATGAGGGAGTGGGTCTTTGGGAGTGGGACTGTGGGAGTGGGAAGTTAGGGAGTGGGCACTGGGGGAGTGGGCAATTAGGGAGTTGGCAGTAAGGGAGTGGGCACTGGGGAGTGGGCACTGGGGAGTGGGCAGTGAGGGAGTTGCAACTAAGTCAGGTGTGAGCACTGGGGGAGTGGGAAGTGAGGGAGTGGGCACTGGGGAATTGGGCACTGAGGGAGCCGGACTGAGGGATTGGGACTGAGTGAGTGGGCACTGAGGGAATGGGGACTGAGGGAGTGGAACTGAGGGAGTGGGAAGTGAGGGAGTGGGCAGTGAGGGGGTGGGCAGTGAGGGAGAGGGCACTGGGGGAGTGGGCAGTGAGGGATTGGGTAGTGAGGGTGCGGTCACTTGGGGTGTGGCCTCTGGGGGAGTGGGCATTGAGGGAGTGGGCACAGAGGGAGTGGGCACTGAGGGAGTGGGCACGGAGGGAGTGGGCACGAGGGAGTGGGCACGTGGGTGTTTGGTCTGTTGGAGTGGGATTGATGGAGTGGGACTGAGGGAGTGTGCAGTGAGGGAGTGGGCACCGGGGAGTGGGCAGTGAGCGAGTGCGCACCAGGGGAGTGGGCAGTGAGGGAGTGAGGGAGTGGGCACTGGGGGAGTGGTCAGTGAGGGAGTGGGCACTGGGGAATTCGGAACTGGGAGAATGGGCACTGAGGGGGTGGGCACTGAGGGAGTGGGCAATGAGGGAGTGGGGAGTGAGGGAGTGGACACTGAAGGAGTGGGGATTGAGGGAGTGGGATCTGTGAGAGTGGGGGCTTAGGGTTTGGGGACTGAGTGTGTGGGAATGAGGGAGTGGGCTTGAGGGAGTGGGACTGAGGGAGTGGGCAGTGATGGAGTGGAACTGAGTGAGTGGGCAGTGAGGGAGTGGGCAACAGGTTGGTGGGTACTGCGTTTGTGGGTACAGAGGCAAGGGACTCTGAGGGAGTGGGCACTAGGTCAGGTGTGGGTACTGGTGGAGTGGTCACTGGGGGAGTGCACACTGTGGGAAGGCACAATGTGGGAGTGGGCACTGGGGTGTGGGCAATAATTGATGTGTGGCACTGAGGGAGTTGGCACTGAGGGTGTGGGTAGTGAGGGTGTGGATACTCAGGGAGTGGGGACTGAGGGAGCGGGGACTGAGGGAGTGGGTCTAAGTCAGTGGTGACTGAGGGTGTGATACTGAGGGAGTGGGCACTAAGGGAGTTGGCATGGAGGGAGTGGGCATGGAGGGAGTGGGCAGTGAGGGAGTGGGTAATAATGCAGTGGGTACTAAGGTTTTGGGGACTGAGGGAGTGGGACTGAGGGTGTGGGCACTGAGGCAGTTGGCAGGAGGTAGTGGGACTGAGTGAGTGGAACTGAGGGAGTGGGTAGTGAGGGAGTGGGACTGAGGGTGTGTGCATGGAGGGAGTGGGCATGGAGGGAGTGGGCAGTGAGGAGGTGGGCACTGAGGGAGTGGGGACTGAGGGAGTGGATACTGAGGGAGTGGGCACTGAGGAAGTGGACATGTGGGTGTGAGACTGATGGAGTGAGACTGAGGGAGTGTGCAGTGAGGGAGTGGGCACTGCCAGAGTGGGCAATGAGGTAGTGGGCAATAAGGGACTGAGCAGTGAGGGAGTGGGCACTGAGGGAGTGGGGACTGAGAGATGGGGTCTGAGAGAGTGGGGGCTGAGGGTTTGGAACTAAGGATTTGCGCATGAAGGAGTTGGAATGAGGGAGTGGGACTGAGGGAGTGGGCTTGAGGGAGTGGGACAGAGGGAGTGGGCAGTGAGGGAGTGGGATTGAGGGAGTGGGCAGTGAGGGACTAGGCAGTGAGAGAGTGGGCAGTGAGGGAGTGGGCACTGGGGGAGTGGGCAATGGGGGAGTGGGCAATGGGGGAGTGGGCATTGAAGGATTGGGCACTGAGGGAGTGGGCAGTAAGGGATTGGGCAGCGGGGAATGGGCAATGGGGGAGTGGGCAGAGAGGGAGTGGGCATTGGGGGAGTGAGAAATGTGGGACTGGGCACTGAGGCAGTGGGTACTGAGGCAGTGGGCACTGATGGAGCAGGCACTGTGAGAGTGTGCTCTGAGAGGGTGGGCACTGAGGGAGTGGGCACTGGAGGAGTGGGCATGAAGTGAGGTGTGGCACTGAGGGAGTTGGCACTGTGGGAGTGGGACAGAAGGAGTGGGCACTGAGGGAGTGGGCACTGAGAGAATGGGAAGTGAGGGAGTGGGCACTGTGTTGGTGGGTACTTGTTTTGTGGGTTCTGAGGCAGGGGGCACTGAGGGAGTGGGCACTAAGTCAGGCATGGGCACTGGTGGAGTGGGCACTGGGGGACCGGAAACTATGGGAGGGGACACTGTGGGAGTTGGCACTGGGGGAGTGGGCATGACGTGAGGTGTGGCACTAAGGGAGTTAGCACTGTGGGAGTGGGACAGAAGGAGTGGGCACTGAGGGAGTGGGCACTGCGGTGTGGGCACTGGGGGAGAGGGCACTGGGGAGTGGGCACTGGGGAGAGGGCACTAACTCTTTTGTAGGCACTGAGGGAGTGGGCACTGGGAGTAGGCACTGTTGGAGTGGTCAGTGAGTGAGCGTGGAACTGGGAACGGGGATAGAGGAAGTGGGTACTGAGCAATTGGCACTGAGGGTGTGGCACTGAGGGAGTGGGACTGAGGGTGTTGGCACTGAGGAAGTGGGGAATGAGGGCAAGTGCTCTGAGCGAGTGCGCACCGAGAGTGTGTGCAGTGAGGGAGTGGGCACTGGGGAGTGGGCTGTGAGGGATTGGGCACTGGGGGAATGGAAATGAGGGAGTAGGCACTGGGGGAGTGGGCACTGAGGGAGTGTGCACTGAGGGAGTGGGCACTGACAGAGTGGCCAGTAAGGGAGTGGGCACTGATGGAGTGGGCACTGGGGGAGAGGTAAATGAGGGACTGGGCAGTGACGGAGTTGGAAATGAGGGAGTCGGCAATGAGGGAGTGGGGACTGTGGGAGTGGGACTGTGGGAGTGGGCACTGGGGGCGTGGGCAATTAGGGAGTCGGCACTGTCAGGTGTGAACACTGATTGAGTGGCACTGAGGGTGTGGCACTGGGGGAGTTGGCAGTGAGGGAGTGGGAAATGAGGGAGTAGGCAATGAGAGAGTGGGCAATGAGGGAGCCGGACTGAGTGAGTGGGACTGAAGGAGTGGGCACTGTGGGAGTTGGCACTGAGGGAGTGGGCACTGAGGGAGTGGGGACTGAGGGAGTGGGGGCTGAGTGAGTGGGGACTGAGGAATTTGGACTGAGGGAGTGGGCAGTGAGGGAATGGGCACTGAGGGAGTGCGCAGTGATGGATTGGGGACTGAGCAAGAGGGGCTGAGGGAGTCAGACTGAGGGAGTGGGACTGAGGGAGTGGGCAGTGAGTAAGTGGGTCTGAGGGGGTGGGACTGAGGGTGTGGCCAATGAGGGAATGCATAATGAGGGAATGGGAATTGAGGGAGTGGGACTGGGGGAGTGGGCACTCGGTGAGTGGGCGCTGGGGGAGTGGGCAGTGGGAGAGTGGACAGTGAGGGAGTGGACCCTGATGGAGTGCGCACTGGGGGTGTGTGCACTGGAGGAGTTGGCAGTGAGGGAGTGGGCAATGATGGAGCCGGACTCAGGGAGTGGGGCTGAGGGGGTGGGCAATGAGGTGTGGGCACTGATGGTGTTGGGTCTGAGGGAGCGTTGATTGAGAGAGCGGTCACTGAGGGAGTGGGGTCTGATGAAGCGTGGACTGAGTGAGTGGGCGCTCAAGGAGTGAGCACTGTGGGAGTTGGCACTGAGGGTGTGTGCACTGAGGCAATGGGGACTGAGGGAGTGGGGACTGAGTGAGTGGACATTGAGGGAGTGGCGACTGAGGGAGTGGGGACTGAGGGAGTGGGACTGAGGGAGTGGGGACTGAGGGAGCGGGCACTGAGGCTGTGGGCACTGAGGGTGTTGGCAATGAGGGAGTGGGGACTGTGGGAGTGGGACAGTGGGAGTGGGCAGTTAGAGAGTGGGCACTGGGGGAGTGGGCAATTAGGGAGTTGGCAGTAAGGGAGTGGGCACTGGGGAGTGGGCACTGGGAAGTGGGCAGTGAGGGATTTGGCACTAAGTCACGTGTGAGCACTGGGTGAGTGGGAAGTGAGGGAGTGGGCACTGGGGGATTGGGCACTGAGGGAGCCAGACTGAGGGATTGGGACTGAGTGAGTGGGCACTGAGGGAATGGTTACTCAGGGAGTGGAACTGAAGGAGTGTGAAGTGAGGGAGTGGGCAGTGAGGGAGTGGGCAGTGAGGGAGTGGGCACTGCGGGAGTGGGCAGTGAGGGAGTGGGCAGTGAGGGAGTGGGCAGTGAGGGAGTGGACACTGATGGAGTGCACACTTGGGGGAGTGGGCAATGAGGGAGTGGGCACTGCGTGAGTGGATATTGAGTAAGTGGGCACTGAGGCAGTGGCCACTGAGGCAGTTGGCACTAATTCAGTTGTGTGCCCTGGTTGAGTGTGCACTGGGGGAGTGGGAACTGTGGGAGTGGACACTGTTGGATTGGGCAATGAGGGAGTGGACAATGTGGGAGTTGGCACTGCGGGAGTGGGAAGTGAGGGTGTGGGCTCTGGGGGAAAGGGCAATTAGGGAGTGGGCAGTGAGGGATTGGGCACTGGGGGAGAGGGCACTGAGGGTGTGGGGAATGAGGGAGTGGGACTGAGGGAGTGGACACTGAGGGAATGGGCATTGGGGGAGTGTGCAGTGAGGGAGTGGGCAGTGAAGGATTGGGCAGTGAGGGAGTTGGAATTGAGGGAGTTGGCAACGAGGGAGTTGGGATTGTGGGAGTGGGACTGTGGGGGTAGCAGTGAGGGAGTGGGCATGAAGTCAGGTGTGAGCACTGAGGCAGTGTGGACCGAGTGAGTGGGCACTCAAGGAGTTGGCACTGTGGGATGTGTCACTGAGGGTGGGGGAATGATGGAGTGTGGACTGAGGGAGTGGTGTCTGAGGCAGCGTGGACTGAGGGAGTGGGCACTCAAGGAGTGGGGACTGTGGGTGTTGGCACTGAGGGAGTGGACATGGAGGCAGTGTGGACTGAGGGAGTGGGGACTGTGTGAGTGGGCACTAAGGGAGTGAGGACTGAGGGAGTGGGGACTGAGGAAGTGGGCACTGAGGGAGTGGGAAGTGAGGGAGTGGGCACTGAGCGAGTGGGCAGTGAGGGAGTGGGGACTGAGGGATTGGGACTGAGGGTGTCAGACTGAGGGAGTGGGACTGATAGAGTGGGCAGTGAGGAAGTGGGGCTGAGGGAGTGGGACTGAGGGATGGCCAATGAGGGAGTGCATACTAAGGGATTGTGAATTGAGGGAGTGGGCCTGGGGGAGTGGGCACTATTGGAGTGGGCGTGAGTGAGTGGGCACTGAGGGAATGGGCACTGGGGGAGTGGGCAGTGAGAGAGTGGGCATTGAGGGTGTGGACTCTGATGGAGTGCGCACTGGGGGAGTGTGCACTGTGGGATTGGGCAGTGAGGGAGCGGGGAATGAGGGAGCTGGACTGATGTAGTGTGGCTGAGGGAGTGGGCAATGAGGGAACGGTGTCTGAGGCAGTGTTGACTGAGGGAATGGGCACTCAAGGAGTGGGGACTGTGGGTGTTGACACTGAGGGAGTGGGGACAGAGGCAGTGGGGACTGAGGGAGAGGGACTGTGTGAGTGGGCACTGAGGGAGTGAGGACTGAGGGAGTGGGGACTGAGGAAGTGGGCACTGAGGGAGTGGGCAGTGAGGGAGTGGGCACTGAGTGAGTGGGCAGTGAGGGAGTGGGGACTGAGGGAGTGGGACTGAGGGAGTCAGACTGAGGGAGTGGGAATGAGGGGGTGGTAAGTGAGGAAGTGGGACTGAAGGTGTAGGGCTGAGGGAGTGGGCAATGAGGGAGTGGAAACTGAGGGAATGGAAAGTGAGGAAGTGGGCACTGGGGGAGTGAGCAATGAGGGAGTGGGCAGTGAGGGAGTGGGACTGAGGGTGTGTGCATGGAGGGAGTGGGCATGGAGGGAGTGGGCAGTGAGGAGGTGGGCACTGAGGGAGTGGGGACTGAGGGAGTGGATACTGAGGGAGTGGGCACTGAGGAAGTGGACATGTGGGTGTGAGACTGATGGAGTGAGACTGAGGGAGTGTGCAGTGAGGGAGTGGGCACTGCCAGAGTGGGCAATGAGGTAGTGGGCAATAAGGGACTGAGCAGTGAGGGAGTGGGCACTGAGGGAGTGGGGACTGAGAGATGGGGTCTGAAAGAGTGGGGGCTGAGGGTTTGGAACTAAGGATTTGCGCATGAAGGAGTTGGAATGAGGGAGTGGGACTGAGGGAGTGGGCTTGAGGGAGTGGGACAGAGGGAGTGGGCAGTGAGGGAGTGGGATTGAGGGAGTGGGCAGTGAGGGACTAGGCAGTGAGAGAGTGGGCAGTGAGGGAGTGGGCACTGGGGGAGTGGGCAATGGGGGAGTGGGCAATGGGGGAGTGGGCATTGAAGGATTGGGCACTGAGGGAGTGGGCAGTAAGGGATTGGGCAGCGGGGAATGGGCAATGGGGGAGTGGGCAGAGAGGGAGTGGGCATTGGGGGAGTGAGAAATGTGGGACTGGGCACTGAGGCAGTGGGCACTGATGGAGCAGGCACTGTGAGAGTGTGCTCTGAGAGGGTGGGCACTGAGGGAGTGGGCACTGGAGGAGTGGGCATGAAGTGAGGTGTGGCACTGAGGGAGTTGGCACTGTGGGAGTGGGACAGAAGGAGTGGGCACTGAGGGAGTGGGCACTGAGAGAATGGGAAGTGAGGGAGTGGGCACTGTGTTGGTGGGTACTTGTTTTGTGGGTTCTGAGGCAGGGGACACTGAGGGAGTGGGCACTAAGTCAGGCATGGGCACTGGTGGAGTGGGCACTGGGGGACCGGAAACTATGGGAGGGGACACTGTGGGAGTTGGCACTGGGGGAGTGGGCATGACGTGAGGTGTGGCACTAAGGGAGTTAGCACTGTGGGAGTGGGACAGAAGGAGTGGGCACTGAGGGAGTGGGCACTGCGGTGTGGGCACTGGGGGAGAGGGCACTGGGGAGTGGGCACTGGGGAGAGGGCACTAACTCTTTTGTAGGCACTGAGGGAGTGGGCACTGGGAGTAGGCACTGTTGGAGTGGTCAGTGAGTGAGCGTGGAAGTGGGAACGGGGATAGAGGAAGTGGGTACTGAGCAATTGGCACTGAGGGTGTGGCACTGAGGGAGTGGGACTGAGGGTGTTGGCACTGAGGAAGTGGGGAATGAGGGCAAGTGCTCTGAGCGAGTGCACACCGAGAGTGTGTGCAGTGAGGGAGTGGGCACTGGGGAGTGGGCTGTGAGGGATTGGGCACTGGGGGAATGGAAATGAGGGAGTAGGCACTGGGGGAGTGGGCACTGAGGGAGTGTGCACTGAGGGAGTGGGCACTGACAGAGTGGCCAGTAAGGGAGTGGGCACTGATGGAGTGGGCACTGGGGGAGAGGTAAATGAGGGACTGGGCAGTGACGGAGTTGGAAATGAGGGAGTCGGCAATGAGGGAGTGGGGACTGTGGGAGTGGGACTGTGGGAGTGGGCACTGGGGGCGTGGGCAATTAGGGAGTCGGCACTGTCAGGTGTGAACACTGATTGAGTGGCACTGAGGGTGTGGCACTGGGGGAGTTGGCAGTGAGGGAGTGGGAAATGAGGGAGTAGGCAATGAGAGAGTGGGCAATGAGGGAGCCGGACTGAGTGAGTGGGACTGAAGGAGTGGGCACTGTGGGAGTTGGCACTGAGGGAGTGGGCACTGAGGGAGTGGGGACTGAGGGAGTGGGGGCTGAGTGAGTGGGGACTGAGGAATTTGGACTGAGGGAGTGGGCAGTGAGGGAATGGGCACTGAGGGAGTGCGCAGTGATGGATTGGGGACTGAGCAAGAGGGGCTGAGGGAGTCAGACTGAGGGAGTGGGACTGAGGGAGTGGGCAGTGAGTAAGTGGGTCTGAGGGGGTGGGACTGAGGGTGTGGCCAATGAGGGAATGCATAATGAGGGAATGGGAATTGAGGGAGTGGGACTGGGGGAGTGGGCACTCGGTGAGTGGGCGCTGGGGGAGTGGGCAGTGAGAGAGTGGACAGTGAGGGAGTGGACCCTGATGGAGTGCGCACTGGGGGTGTGTGCACTGGAGGAGTTGGCAGTGAGGGAGTGGGCAATGATGGAGCCGGACTCAGGGAGTGGGGCTGAGGGGGTGGGCAATGAGGTGTGGGCACTGATGGTGTTGGGTCTGAGGGAGCGTTGATTGAGAGAGCGGTCACTGAGGGAGTGGGGTCTGATGAAGCGTGGACTGAGTGAGTGGGCGCTCAAGGAGTGAGCACTGTGGGAGTTGGCACTGAGGGTGTGTGCACTGAGGCAATGGGGACTGAGGGAGTGGGGACTGAGTGAGTGGACATTGAGGGAGTGGCGACTGAGGGAGTGGGGACTGAGGGACTGGGACTGAGGGAGTGGGGACTGAGGGAGCGGGCACTGAGGCTGTGGGCACTGAGGGTGTTGGCAATGAGGGAGTGGGGACTGTGGGAGTGGAACAGTGGGAGTGGGCAGTTAGAGAGTGGGCACTGGGGGAGTGGGCAATTAGGGAGTTGGCAGTAAGGGAGTGGGCACTGGGGAGTGGGCACTGGGAAGTGGGCAGTGAGGGATTTGGCACTAAGTCACGTGTGAGCACTGGGTGAGTGGGAAGTGAGGGAGTGGGCACTGGGGGATTGGGCACTGAGGGAGCCAGACTGAGGGATTGGGACTGAGTGAGTGGGCACTGAGGGAATGGTTACTCAGGGAGTGGAACTGAAGGAGTGTGAAGTGAGGGAGTGGGCAGTGAGGGAGTGGGCAGTGAGGGAGTGGGCACTGCAGGAGTGGGCAGTGAGGGAGTGGGCAGTGAGGGAGTGGGCAGTGAGGGAGTGGACACTGATGGAGTGCACACTTGGGGGAGTGGGCAATGAGGGAGTGGGCACTGCGTGAGTGGATATTGGGTAAGTGGGCACTGAGGCAGTGGCCACTGAGGCATTTGGCACTAATTCAGTTGTGTGCCCTGGTTGAGTGTGCACTGGGGGAGTGGGAACTGTGGGAGTGGACACTGTTGGATTGGGCAATGAGGGAGTGGACAATGTGGGAGTTGGCACTGCGGGAGTGGGAAGTGAGGGTGTGGGCTCTGGGGGAAAGGGCAATTAGGGAGTGGGCAGTGAGGGATTGGGCACTGGGGGAGAGGGCACTGAGGGTGTGGGGAATGAGGGAGTGGGACTGAGGGAGTGGACACTGAGGGAATGGGCATTGGGGGAGTGTGCAGTGAGGGAGTGGGCAGTGAAGGATTGGGCAGTGAGGGAGTTAGAATTGAGGGAGTTGGCAACGAGGGAGTTGGGATTGTGGGAGTGGGACTGTGGGGGTAGCAGTGAGGGAGTGGGCATGAAGTCAGGTGTGAGCACTGAGGCAGTGTGGACCGAGTGAGTGGGCACTCAAGGAGTTGGCACTGTGGGATGTGTCACTGAGGGTGGGGGAATGATGGAGTGTGGACTGAGGGAGTGGTGTCTGAGGCAGCGTGGACTGAGGGAGTGGGCACTCAAGGAGTGGGGACTGTGGGTGTTGGCACTGAGGGAGTGGACATGGAGGCAGTGTGGACTGAGGGAGTGGGGACTGTGTGAGTGGGCACTAAGGGAGTGAGGACTGAGGGAGTGGGGACTGAGGAAGTGGGCACTGAGGGAGTGGGAAGTGAGGGAGTGGGCACTGAGCGAGTGGGCAGTGAGGGAGTGGGGACTGAGGGATTGGGACTGAGGGTGTCAGACTGAGGGAGTGGGACTGATAGAGTGGGCAGTGAGGAAGTGGGGCTGAGGGAGTGGGACTGAGGGATGGCCAATGAGGGAGTGCATACTAAGGGATTGTGAATTGAGGGAGTGGGCCTGGGGGAGTGGGCACTATTGGAGTGGGCGTGAGTGAGTGGGCACTGAGGGAATGGGCACTGGGGGAGTGGGCAGTGAGAGAGTGGGCATTGAGGGTGTAGACTCTGATGGAGTGCGCACTGGGGGAGTGTGCACTGTGGGATTGGGCAGTGAGGGAGCGGGGAATGAGGGAGCTGGACTGATGTAGTGTGGCTGAGGGAGTGGGCAATGAGGGAACGGTGTCTGAGGCAGTGTTGACTGAGGGAATGGGCACTCAAGGAGTGGGGACTGTGGGTGTTGACACTGAGGGAGTGGGGACAGAGGCAGTGGGGACTGAGGGAGTGGGACTGTGTGAGTGGGCACTGAGGGAGTGAGGACTGAGGGAGTGGGGACTGAGGAAGTGGGCACTGAGGGAGTGGGCAGTGAGGGAGTGGGCACTGAGTGAGTGGGCAGTGAGGGAGTGGGGACTGAGGGAGTGGGACTGAGGGAGTCAGACTGAGGGAGTGGGAATGAGGGGGTGGTAAGTGAGGAAGTGGGACTGAAGGTGTAGGGCTGAGGGAGTGGGCAATGAGGGAGTGGAAACTGAGGGAATGGAAAGTGAGGAAGTGGGCACTGGGGGAGTGAGCAATGAGGGAGTGGGCAGTGAGGGAGTGGGCATTGGGGGAGTGGGCAGTGAGGGAGTGGGCAGTGAGGGAGTGGACACTGATGGAGTGGGCAATGAGGGAGTGGACAATGTGGGAGTTGGCATTGAGGGAGTGGGCACTGAGGAAGTGGGTACTGAGGGTGTGGGGATGGAGGGAGTGGAACTGAGGGAGCGGGGACTGAGGGAGTGGGTACTGAGGGAGTGGCACGAGGCAGTTGGTACTGAGGGAGTGGGGACTGAGGGAGTGTGCAGTGAGGGAGTGGCACTGAGGGTGTGGCACTGAGGGAGTGGGCACTGAGGGAGTGGTCAGTGAGGGAGGCAGCACTGAGGGAGTGGGCACTGAGGGAATGGTGACTGTGGGAGAGGGCAATGAGGGAATGGGCAATGACAGAGTGGGACTGAGGGAGTGGGCAGTGAGGGAGTGGACACAGGGTGAGCGGGCACTATGGGAGTGGGCACTGGGGGAGTGGGCAGTGAGTGAGTGGGCACTGAGGGGGTAGGGTCTGAGGCAGTGTGGACTGAGGGAGTGGGCACTCATGGAGTGGGCACTGTGGGAGTTGGCACTGAGGGAGTGGGCACTGATGGAGTGGGAACTGAGGGAGTGGGGACAGAGTGAGTGGGCACTGAGGGAGTGGGGACTGAGGGATTGGGACAGAGGGAGTGAGCAGTGAGGGAATGGGGACTGAGGGAGTGGGTCTGAGGGAGTCAGACTGAGGGACTGAAACTGAGGGAGTGGGCAGTGAGGAAGTGGGTCTGAGGGAGTGGGACTGAGGCAGTGGGCAATGAGGGAGTTGGTACTGAGGAAATGGGAGGCAAGGGAGTGGGCCAGGGGGAATGGGCACTGGGTGAGTGGGCACTGAGAGAGTGGGCACTGAGGGAGTGGGCACTAGGGGAGAGGGCAATTAGGGAGTTGGCAGTGAGGGAGTGGGCACTGAGGGAGTGGGTACTGGGCAAGTGGGCACTGGGTGAGTGGGCACTGAGGCAGTGGAAACTGTGGGAGTGGACACTGTGGGAGTGGGCAATGCGGGAGTGGTGACTGAGGGAGCAGGGATTGAGGGAGCGGGCAATGAGGGAGTGGGGTCTGAGGGAGTGGAGCCTGAGGGACTGGGCACTGAGGGAGTGGACTGAATGATTGGGCACTGGGGGAGTGTGCAGTGAGGGAGTGGACACTGAGGGAGTGGGCAGTGATGGAGTGGGCACTGGGGGAGTGGGCAGTGAGGTAGTAGGCACTGGGGGAGTGGGCAGTGAGGGAGTAGGCACTGCGGGACTCGGCACTAAGTTAGGTGTGAGCACTGGGGGTGTGGGCACTGGGGGAGTGCAGTATGTGTGAGTGGACACTGGGGGAGCAGGCACTAAGTCAGTTGTGGGCACTGAGGAATTGGAACTCAGGGAGTGGGCTCTGTGGGAGTGTGCACTGAAGGAGTGGGCACTGCGGGCGTGTGCACTAAGCGAGTGGGCACTGAGGGAGTGGGCAATGAGGGAGTGGGGACAAAGGGAGCGGGCACTGAAGGAAAGGGCACTGAGGGTGTGGGTACTGAGCGAGTGGGCACTGTGAGTGTGGGCACTGGGGGAGTGCGACTCAGGGAGTGGGGACTGAGGGAGTGGGAACTGAGGGAGTGGGGACTAAGGGAGTTGGCAGTGAGGGAGTGGGCAGTGAGACAGGGGGTGCTGAGGGAACGGTTTCTGAGTGAGCGGGTACTGAGTGAGTGGGCAGTGAGGGAGCAGCCACTAAGGGTCTGGGCAGTGAGGGAGTGTGCACTGAGGGAGTGGGGAGTGTGGGCTGAGTGAGTCGTCACTGAGGGAGTGGGCATTGAGGGAGTCGGGACAGTTGGAGTGGGGACTGAGGGTGTGGGGACTGAGGGATTGTGGACTGAGTGAGTGGGGACTGAGGGAGTGGGCATTGAGGGAGTGGGGACTGAAGGAGTGGTGACTGAAGGAGTGGGGACTGAGGGATTGCGGACTGAGTGAGTGGGGACTGAAGGAGTGGGCACTGAGGGTGCGGGGACTGAGGGAGTGGGCACTGAGGGAGTGGGCACTGAGGGAGTGGGGACTGAGGGAGCAGGGAATGAGGGAGTGGACACTGAGGGAGTGAGAAATGAGGGAGTGGGCACTGAGGGAGTGGGCACTGAGGGAGTGGGGACTGAGGGAGCTGGGACCGAGGGAGTGGACATTGAGGGAGTGAGAACTGAGGGAGTGGACACTGAGGGGAGTGAGAACTGAGGGAGTGGGCACTGAGGGAGTGGACACTGAGGGAGTGGGCACTGAGGGAGGGGGCATTGAGGGAGTGGGCACTGAGGGAGTGGACAATGGGGGAGTGGGAACTAGTTCAAGTGTGGGCACTAAGGGAGTGGCACTGAGGGTGTGGCACTGGGGGAGTGGGAACTGAGTGAGTCAGCACTGAGGGAGTGTGCACTGAGGGAGTGGGCAGCAAGGGAGTGGGCACTGGGGGAATGGGCAGTGAGGGAGTGGGCACTGGGGGTGTGGTCACTAATTCAGGTGTGGGCATTAAGGGAGTGGGCGCACAGGGAGTGGGCAATGATTTAGCTGGACTGAGGGATTGGGACTGAGGGAGTGGGCAATGAGGGAGTGGGAACTGATGGAGTGGGGACTGAGGGAGTGGGGACTGAGAGTGGGCAATGAGGGAGTGGGAAGTGAGGGAGTGGGCACTGAGGGAGTGGGCAATGAGGGAGCCGGACTGAGGGAGTGTGACTGAAGGAGTGGGCACTGAGGGGGTTGGGTCTGGACTGAGGGAGTGGGCACTCAAGGAGTGGGCACTGTGGGAGATGGCACTGAGGGAGTGGGCACAGAGTGAGTGGGCACAGAGTGAGTGGGGACTGAGTGAGTGGGCACTGAGGGAGTGGGGACTGAGGGAGTGGGAACTGAGGGATTGGGACAGAGTGAGTGGGCAGTGAGGGAGTGGGCACTGAGGGAGTGGGCAGTGAGGGAGTGGGACTGAGGGAGTCAGACTGAGGGAGTGGGACTGAGGGAGTGGGACAGAGTGAGTGGGCAGTGAGGGAATGGGCACTGAGGGAGTGGGCAGTGAGGGAGTGGGACTGAGAGAGTCAGACTGAGGGAGTGGGACTGAGGGAGTGGGAAGTGAGGAAGTGGGCCTGAAGGTGTGGAAGTAAGGCAGTGGGCAATGAGGGAGTGAGTACTGAGGGAATGGGAAGTGAGGGAGTGGGCCTGTGGGAGTTGGCAATGAGGGAGTGGACAATGAGGGAGTGTGCAATTATGGAGTGGGCACTGGGGGAGTGGGCACTGGGGGAATGGGCAGTGAGGGAGTGGGCACTGGGTGACTGGGCACTAAGTCAAGTGTGAGTACTGGGATGTGGGCACTGGGGGAGTGGACAATGTGGGAGGGGACACTGGGGGAGCAGGCACTAAGTCAGTTGTCGGTACTGAGGAATTGGCACTCAGGGAGTGGGCTTTGTTGGAGTGGCACTGGGGGAGTGGGGAGTGACGGAGTGGGAGTTGAGAGAGTGGGCACTGAGGGATTGGGCATTGAGGAAGTGGGGACAAACGGAGTGGGGACTGAGGGAGTGGGGACTGAGGGATTGTGGACTGAGGGAGCAGGGAATGAGGGAGTGGACACTGAGGGAGTGAGAACTGAGGGGGTGGGCACTGAGGGATTGGGCACTGAGGGAGTGGGGACTGAGGGAGCTGGGACCGAGGGAGTGGACACTGAGGGAGTGAGAACTGAGGGAGTGGACACTGAGGGGAGTGAGAACTGAGGGAGTGGGCACTGAGGGAGTGGACACTGAGCGAGTGGGCAGTGAGGGAGGGGGCAGTGAGGGAGTGGGCACTGAGGGAGTGGACAATGGGGGAGTGGGAACTAGTTCAGGTGTGGGCACTAAGGGAGTGGCACTGAGGGTGTGGCACTGGGGGAGTGGGAACTGAGTGAGTCAGCACTGAGGGAGTGTGCACTGAGGGAGTGGGCAGCAAGGGAGTGGGCACTGGGGGAATGGGCAGTGAGGGAGTGGGCACTGGAGGAGTGGTCACTAATTCAGGTGTGGGCACTAAGGGAGTGGGCGCACAGGGAGTGGGCAATGAATTAGCCGGACTGAGGGATTGGGACTGAGGGAGTGGGCAATGAGGGAGTGGGCACTGATGGAGTGGGGACTGAGGGAGTGGGGACTGAGAGTGGGCAATGAGGGAGTGGGATGTGAGGGAGTGGGCACTGAGGGAGTGGGCAATGAGGGAGCCGGGCTGAGGGAGTGTGACTGAAGTAGTGGGCACTGAGGGGGTTGGGTCTGGACTGAGGGAGTGGGCACTCAAGGAGTGGGCACTGTGGGAGATGGCACTGAGGGAGTGGGCACAGAGTGAGTGGGCACAGAGTGAGTGGGGACTGAGTGAGTGGGCACTGAGGGAGTGGGGACTGAGGGAGTGGGAACTGAGGGACTGGGACAGAGTGAGTGGGCAGTGAGGGAGTGGGCACTGAGGGAGTGGGCAGTGAGGGAGTGGGACTGAGGGAGTCAGACTGAGGGAGTGAGACTGAGGAAGTGGGACAGAGTGAGTGGGCAGTGAGGGAATGGGCTCTGCGGGAGTGGGCAGTGAGGGAGTGGGACTGAGGGAGTCAGACTGAGGGAGTGGGACTGAGGGAGTGGGAAGTGAGGAAGTGGGCCTGAAGGTGTGGAAGTAAGGCAGTGGGCAATGAGGGAGTGAGTACTGAGGGAATGGGAAGTGAGGGAGTGGGCCTGTGGGATTTGGCAATGAGGGAGTGGACAATGAGGGAGTGTGCAATTATGGAGTGGGCACTGGGGGAGTGGGCACTGGGGGAATGGGCAGTGAGGGAGTGGGCACTGGGTGACTGGGCACTAAGTCAAGTGTGAGTACTGGGATATGGGCACTGGGGGAGTGGACAATGTGGGAGGGGACACTGGGGGAGCAGGCACTAAGTCAGTTGTCGGTACTGAGGAATTGGCACTCAGGGAGTGGGCTTTGTTGGAGTGGCACTGGGGGAGTGGGGAGTGACGGAGTGGGAGTTGAGAGAGTGGGCACTGAGGGATTGGGCATTGAGGAAGTGGGGACTAATGGAGTGGGGACTGAGGGAGTGGGGACTGAGGGATTGCGGACTGAGGGAGTGGGGACTGAGGGAGTGGGCACTGAGGGTGCGGGGACCGAGGGAGTGGGCACTGATGGAGTGGGCAATCAGTGAGCCGGACTGAGGGAGTGGGAATGAAGGAGTAGGCAATGAGTGAGTGGTCACTGATGGAGTGGGGACTGAGGGAGCAGGGACTGAGAGAGTGTGAAGTGAGGGAGTGGGAAGTGAGGGAGTGGGCACTGATGGAGTGGGCAATGAGGGAGCCGGAATGACGGCGTGGGACTGAGGGAGTGGGCACTCAAGGTATGGGCACTGTGGGAGTTGGCACTGAGGGAGTGGGCACTGATGGAGTGTGGGCTGAGGGACCGGGGACTGAGGGAGAGGGCACTGAGGGAGCAGGACAGAGGGAGTGGGGACTGAGGGATTGGGACTCAGGGAGTGGGCAGTGAGGGAGTGGGCACTCAAAGTGTGGGCACTGTGGGAGTTGGCACTGAGGGAGTGGGCACTGATGGAGTGTGGGCTGAGGGAGCAGGGACCGAGGGAGTGTGCACTGAGGGAGTGAGTACTGAGGGAGTTGGCAGTGAAGGAGTGGGCAGTGAGTGAGTGGGCTGTGAGGGAGTGGGCAGTGAGAGAGCGGGTACTGGGGGAGTGGGCACTGAGGGAGATGGCAGTAAGGGAGTGGGCAGTGATGGAGAGGGGACTGGGTGGAATGGGCACTAAGTTAGGTGTGGGCACTGGGGGAGTAGGCACTGTGAGAGTGGACAATGTGGGAGTGGGCACTGGTGGAGTGGGCATGATTTCAGGTGTGGGCACTAAGGGAGCAGCACTGAGGGCGTGGGAACTGAGGGAGTGGGCCGTGAGGGACTGAGAACTGAGGGAGTGGGCACTGAGGGAGCGGGCAATGAGTGAGCCGCACTGAGGGTGTGGGACTGAGGCAGTGGGCAATGAGGGAGTGGGCAGTGAGGGAGCCAGACTGAGGGAGTGGGACTGAAGGAGTGGGCACTCAACGTGTGGGAACTTTGGGAGTTGGCACTGAGGGAGTGGGCACTGATGGAGTGTGGGCTAAGGGAGTGGAGACTGAGGGAGCGGGCACTGTGGGAGTGGGGTCTGAGGCAGTGTGGACTGAGGGAGTGGGGACTCAAGGAGTGAGCACTGTGGAAGTTGGCACTGAGGGAGCGGGCACTGAGGGAGTGGGGACTGAGGAGTGGGGACTGAGGGAGTGGGAATGAGGGATTGGGACTGAGGGAGTGGGGACTGAGGGAGTGGGGATTGAGGTAGCGGGCAATGAGGGATGGGGACAGACGGACTGGGCATGAAGGCAGTGGGGACTGAGGGAGTGGGACTGAGGGTTTCAGATAGAGGGAGTGGAACAGAGGGAGTGGGCTGTGGGGAAGTGGGTCTGAGGGTGTGTGACTGAGGAAGTGGGCAATGAGGGAGTGGGCACTGATGGAGTGGGGACTGAAGGAGCAGGGACTGAGGGTGGGCAATGAGGGAGTGGGATGTGAGGGAGTGGGCACTGAGGGAGTGGGCAATGAGGGAGCCGGACTGAGGGAGTGTGACTGAAGGAGTGGTCACTGAGGGGGTTAGGTCTGGGGCAGTGTGGACTGAGGGAGTGGGCACTGATGGAGTGGGGTCTGAGGCAGTGGGGACTGAGGGAGTGTGGACTGAGGGAGTTGGAACTGAGGGAGTGGGCACTGAGGGTACGAGCACTGAGGCAGTGGGGTCTGAGGTGGTGTGGACTGAGGGATTGGGCACTCAAGGAGTGGGCACTCCAGGAGTGGGCACTGTGGGAGTTGGCACTGAGGGTGTGGGCACAGAGTGAGTGGGGACTGAGTGAGTGGGCACTGAAGGAGTGGGGACTGAGGGAGTGGGGGCTGAGGGAGTGGGGACTGAGGGATTGGGACAGAGTGAGTTGGCAGTGAGGGAGTGGGCACTGAGGGAGTGGGCAGTGAGTGATTGGGACTGAGGGAGTCAGACTGAGGGCTTGAGACTGAGGGAGTGGGACAGAGTGAGTGGGCAGTGAGGGAGTGGGCACTGAGGGAGTGGGCAGTGAGGGAGTGGGACTGAGGGAGTCAGACTGAGGGAGTGGGACTGAGGGAGTGGGAAGCGAGGAAGTGGGCCTGAGAGTGTGGAACTAAGGCAGTGGGCAATGAGGGACTGAGTACTGAGGGAATGGGAAGTGAGGGAGTGGGCCTGTGCGAGTGGGCACTGGGGGCGTGGGCATTGAGGGAGTTGGCAATGAGGGAGTGGACAATGAGGGAGTGGGCAATGATGGAGCGGGCACTGGGGGAGTGGGCACTGGGGGATTGGGCAGTGAGGGAGTGGGCACTGGGGGACTGGGCACTAAGTCAAGTGTGAGCACTGGGGGAGTGGGCACTGGGGGAGTGGGCACTGGGGGAGTGGGCAATGTGGGAGCAGGCACTAAGTCAGTTGTCAGTACTGAGGAATTGGCACTCGGAGTGGGCATTGTTGGAGTGGCACTGGGGGAGTGGGGAGAGACGGAGTGGAGAGTGACGGAGTGGGGATTGAGTGAGTGGGCACTGAGGGATTGGGCATTGAGGGAGTGGGGACTGAGGGAGTGGCGTCTGAGGGAGTGGGGACTGAGGGAGTGCGGACTGAAGGAGTGGGGACTGAAGGAGTGGGCCTGTGGGAGTGGGCACTGGGGGAGTGGGCACTGAGGGAGTGGGCACTGAGGGAGTGGACACTGAGCGATTGGGCAGTGATGGAGTGGATACTGAGTGATTGGGCAGTGATGGAGTGGGCACTGGGGGAGAGGGCACTGGGGGCGTGGGCATTGAGGGAGTTGGCAATGAGGGAGTGGACAATGAGGGAGTGGGCAATGATGAAGCGGGCACTGGGGGAGTGGGCACTGGGGGATTGGGCAGTGAGGGAGTGGGCACTGGGGGACTGGGCACTAAGTCAAGTGTGATTACTGGGGGAGTGGGCACTGGGGGAGTGGGCACTGGGGGAGTGGGCAATGTGGGAGAAGGCACTAAGTCAGTTGTCAGTACTGAGGAATTGGCACTCGGAGTGGGCATTGTTGGAGTGGCCCTGGGGGAGTGGGGAGAGACGGAGTGGAGAGTGACGGAGTGGGGATTGAGTGAGTGGGCACTGAGGGATTGGGCATTGAGGGAGTGGGGACTGAGGGAGTGGCGTCTGAGGGAGTGGGGACTGAGGGAGTGCGGACTGAAGGAGTGGGGACTGAGGGAGTGGGCACTGGGGGAGTGGGCACTGAGGGAGTGGACACTGAGCGATTGGGCAGTGATGGAGTGGATACTGAGCGATTGGGCAGTGATGGAGTGGGCACTGGGGGAGAGGGCACTGGGGGAGTGGGCACTGATGGACTGGGAACTAAGTCAGGTGTTAGCACTGGGGGAGTGGGCACTGGGGGAGTGGACATTTTGGGATTGGACACTGGGGGAGCAGGGACTAAGTCAGTAGTGGGCACTGAGGAATTGGCACTCAGGGAGTGGGCGCTGAGGGAGTGGGCACTGAGGGAGTGGGCAGTGAGGGAGTGGTCACTGAGGGAGTTGTCAGTGAGGGAGTGGTCACTGAGGGAGTTGGCAGTGAGGGAGTGGGGACAGAGGGATCGGGAACTGAAGGAATCGGCACTGAGGGTGTGCGTACTGAGCGAGTGGGCACTGTGAGTGTGGGCACTGGGGGAGTGCGACTGAGGGAGTGGGCACTGAGTGAGTGTGACTGAGGGAGTGGGGACTGAGGGAGTTGGCAGTGAGGGAGTGGGCAGTGAGGGAGTGGGCAGTGAGGGAATGGGCACTGAAGGAATGGCACTGGAGGAGTGGGCATTGAGGAAGTCAGGACTGATGTTGTGGGGATTGAGATAGTGGGGACTGAGGGAGTGGGGACTGAGGGAGCAGGGACTGAGAGAGTGTGCAGTGAGGGAGTGGGAAGTGAGGGAGTGGGCACTGATGGAGTGGGCAATGAGGGAGGCGGAATGATGGCGTGGGACTGAGGGAGTGGGCACTCAAGGTATGGGCACTGTGGGAGTTGGCACTGAGGGAGTGGGCACTGATGGAGTGTGGGCTGAGGGAGCGGGGACCGAGGGAGTGTGCACTGAGGGCGTGAGAACTGAGGGAGTTGGCAGTGAAGGAGTGGGCAGTGAGTGAGTGGGCTGTGAGGGAGTGGACAGTGAGGGAGCGGGTACTGAGGGAGTGGGCACTGAGGGAGTTGGCAGTAAGGGAGTGGGCAGTGATGGAGAGGGGATTGGGTGGAGTGGGCATTAAGTTAGGTGTGGGCACTGGGTGAGTAGGCACGATTTCAGGTGTGGGCACTAAGGGAGTGGCACTGAGGGCGTGGCACTGGGGGAGTGGGAACTGAGGGAGTGGGCTGTGAGGGACTGAGAACTGAGGGAGTGGGCACTGAGGGAGCAGGCAATGAGTGAGCCGCACTGAGGGCGTGGAATTGAGGCAGTGGGCAATGAGGGAGTGGGCAATGAGGGAGCCAGACTGAGGGAGTGGGGCTGAAGGAGTGGGCACTGAGGGGGTTGGGTCTGGGGCAGTGTGGACTGAGGGAGTGGGGACTGAGGGAGTGGGGACTGAGGGAGTGGGCACTGAGGGTGCAGGCAATGAGGCAGTGGGGTCTGAGGCAATGTGGACTGAAGGATTGGGCACTCAAGGAGTGGGCACTCCAGGAGTGGGCACTGTGGGAGTTGGCACTGAGGGAGTGGGCACAGAGTGAGTGGGGACTGAGTGAGTGGGCACTGAAGGAGTGAGGACTGAGGGAGTGGGGGCTGAGGGAGTGTGGACTGAGGGATTGGGACAGAGTGAGTGGGCAGTGAGGGAGTGGGCACTGAGGGAGTGGGCAGTGAGTGAGTGGGGCTGAGGGAGTGAGACTGAGGGAGTGGGACAGAGTGAGTGGGCAGTGAGGGAGTGGGCACTGAGCGAGTGGGCAGTGAGGGAGTGGGACAGAGGGAGTCAGACTGAGGGAGTGGGACTGAGGGAGTGGGAAGTGAGGAAGTGGGCCTGAGGGTGTGGAACTAAGGCAGTGGGCAATGAGGGAGTGAGTACTGAGGGAATGGGAAGTGAGGGAGTGGGCCTGTGGGAGTGGGCACTGGGGGAGTGGACATTGAGGGAGTTGGCAATGAGGGAGTGGACAATGAGGGAGTGGGCAATGATGGAGTGGGCACTGGGGGAGTAAGCACTGGGGGAGTGGGCAGTGAGGGAGTGGGCACTGGGGGACTGGGCACTAAGTCAAGTGTGAGTACTGGGGGAGTGGGCACTGGGGGAGTGGGCACTGGGGGAGTGGACAATGTGGGAACAGGCACTAAGTCAATTGTCAGTACTGAGGAATTGGCACTCGGAGTGGGCATTGTTGGAGTGGCACTGGGGGAGTGGGGAGAGACGGAGTGGGGAGTGACGGAGTGGGGATTGAGTGAGTGGGCACTGAGGGATTGGGCATTGAGGGAGTGGGGACTGAGGGAGTGGGGTCTGAGGGAGTGGGGACTGAGGGAGTGTGGACTGAGGGACTGGGGACTGAGGGAGTGGGCCTGTGGGAGTGGGCACTGGGGGAGTGGGCACTGAGGGAGTGGGCACTGAGGGAGTGGACACTGAGCGATTGGGCAGTGATGGAGTGGGCACTGGGGAAGAGGGCACTGGGGGAGTGGGCACTGGGGGAGTGGGCAGTGAGGGAGTGGGCACTGGTGGACTGGGCACTAAGTCAGGTGTGAGCACTGGGGGAGTGGGCACTGGGGGAGTGGACATTGTGGGATTGGACACTGGGGGAGCAGGGACTAAGTCAGTTGTGGGCACTGAGGAATTGGCACTCAGGGAGTGGGCACTGAGGGAGTGGGCACTGAGGGAGTGGGCAGTGAGGGAGTGGTCATTGAGGGAGTTGGCAGTGAGGGAGTGGGGACAGAGGGATCGGGCACTGAAGGAATCGGCACTGAGAGTGTGTGTACGGAGCGAGTGGGCACTGTGAGTGTGGGCACTGGGGGAGTGCGACTGAGGGAGTGGGCACTGAGTGAGTGTGACTGAGGGAGTGGGGACTGGGGGAGTTGGCAGTGAGGGAGTGAGCAGTGAGGGAGTGGGCAGTGAGGGAGCGGGTACTGAGGTAGCGGGCAGAGAAGTTAAGGCCAATAAGGGAGCGGGTAGTGAGGGAATGGGCACTGAAGGAGTGGCACTGGGGGAGTGGGCATTGAGGGAGTCAGGACTGACGGAGTGGGGACTGAGATAGTGGGGACTGAGGGAGTGGGGACTGAGGGAGCAGGGACTGAGAGAGTGTGCAGTGAGGGAGTGGGAAGTGAGGGAGTGGGCACTGATGGAGTGGGCAATGAGGGAGCCGGAATGACGGCGTGGGACTGAGGGAGTGGGCACTCAAGGTATGGGCACTGTGAGAGTTGGCACTGAGGGAGTGGGCACTGATGGATTGTGGGCTGAGGGAGCGGGGACTGAGGGAGAGGGCACTGAGGGAGCAGGACAGAGGATGTGGGGACTGGGGGATTGGGACACAGGGAGTGGGCAGTGAGGGAGTGGGCACTCAAAGTGTGGGCACTGTGGGAGTTGGCACTGAGGGAGTGGGCACTGATGGAGTGTGGGCTGAGGGAGCAGGAACCGAGGGAGTGTGCACTGAGGGACTGAGAACTGAGGGAGTTGGCAGTGAAGGAGTGGGCAGTGAGTGAGTGGGCTGTGAGGGAGTGGGCACTGAGGGAGTTGGCAGTAAGGGAGTGGGCAGTGATGGAGAGGGGACTGGGTGGAGTGGGCATTAAGTTAGGTGTGCGCACTGGGGGAGTAGGCACTGTGAGAGTGGACAATGTGGGAGTGGGCACTGGTGTAGTGGGCACAATTTCAGGTGTGGGCACTAAGGGAGCGGCACTGAGGGTGAGGCATTGGGGGAGTGGGAACTGAGGGAGTGGGCCGTGAGGGACTGAAAACTGAGGGAGTGGGCACTGAGGGAGAGCCAATGAGTGAGCCGCACTGAGGGCGTGGGACTGAAGCAGTGGGCAATGAGGGAGTGGGCAGTGAGGGAGCCAGACTGAGGGAGTGGGACTGAAGGAGTGGGCACTCAACGTGTGGGAACTGTGGGAGATGGCACTGAGGGAGTGGACAATGATGGAGTGTGGGCTGAGGGAGTGGAGACTGAGGGAGCGGGCACTGTGGGAGTTGGGTCTGAGGCAGTGTGGACTGAGGGAGTGGGGACTCAAGGAGTGGGCACTGTGGAAGTTGGCACTGAGGGAGCGGGCACTGAGGGAGTGGGGACTGAGGAGTGGGGACTGAGTGAGTGGGCACTGAGTAAGTCGTGACTGAAGTAGTGGGGACTGAGGGAGTGGGAATGAGGGATTGGGACAGAGGGAGTGGGGACTGAGCGAGTGGGGATTGACGGAGTGGCCATGAAGGCAGTGGGGACTGAGGGATTGGGACTGAGGGATTCGGATAGAGGGAGTGGAACTGAGGGAGTGGGCTGTGATGAAGTGGGTCTGAGGGTGTGAGACTGAGAGAGTGCACAATGAGGGAGTGGGCACTGATGGAGTGGGGACTGAGGGAGCAGGGACTGAGGATGGGCAATGAGGGAGTGGGAAGTGAGGGAGTGAGCACTGAGGGAGTGGGCAATGAGGGAGCCGGACTGAGGGAGTGAGCACTGAGGGAGTGGGCAATGAGGGAGCCGGACTGAGGGAGTGTGGACTGAGGGAGTGGGCACTGATGGAGTGGGGACTGCGTGAGTGGGGACTGATGGAGTGGAGACTGAGGGAGTGGGGACTGAGTGAGTGTGGACTGAGGGAGTGGGGACTGAGGGAGTGGGCCTTGAGGGTGTGGGCACTGAGGCAGTGGGGTCAGAGGAGGTGCGGACTGAGGGATTGGGCACTCAAGGAGTGGGCACTCCTGGAGTGGGCACTGTGGGAGGTGGCACTGAGGGAGTGGGCACAGAGTGAGTGGGGACTGAGTGAGTGGGCACTGAAGAAGTGGGGGCTTAGGGAGTGGGGACTGAGGGATTGGGACAGAGTGAGTGGGCAGTGAGGGAGTGGGCACTGAGGGAGTGGGCAGTAAGTGAGTGGGACTGAGGGAGTGAGACTGAGGGAGTGAGACTGAGGGAGTGGGACAGAGTGAGTGGGCAGTGAGGGAGTGGGCACTGAGGGAGTGGGCAGTGAGGGAGTGGGACTGAGGGAGTCAGACTGAGGGAGTGGGACTGAGGGAGTGGGAAGTGAGGAACTGGGCCTGAATGGGTAGTTAAGGCAGTGGGCAATGAGGGAGTGAGTACTGAGGGAATGGGAAGTGAGGGAGTGGGCATGTGGGAGTGGTCACTGGGGGAGTGGGCAGTGAGGGAGTGGGCACTGGGGGACTGGGCACTAAGCCAAGTGTGAGTACTGGGGGACTGGGCACTGGGGGAGTGGGCACTGGGGGAGTGGACAATGTGGGAGCAGGCACTAAGTCAGTTGTCTGTACTGAGGAATTGGCACTCGGGGTGGGCATTGTTGAAGTGGCACTGGGGGAGTGGACATTGAGGGAGTTGGCAAAGAGGGAGTGGACAATGAGGGAGTGGGCAATGATGGAGTGGGCACTGGGGGAGTGGGCACTGGAGGAGTGGGCAGTGAGGGAGTGGGCACTGGGGGACTGGGCACTAAGCCAAGTGTGAGTACTGGGGGACTGGGCACTGGGGGAGTGGGCACTGGGGGAGTGGACAATGTGGGAGCAGGCACTAAGTCAGTTGTCTGTACTGAGGAATTGGCACTCGGGGTGGGCATTGTTGAAGTGGCACTGGGGGAGTGGGGAGAGACGGAGTGGGGAGTGACAGAGTGGGGATTGAGTGAGTGGGCATTGAGGGAGTGGGGACTGAGGGAGTGGGGTCTGAGGGAGTGGGGACTGAGGTAGTGCAGACTGAGGGAGTGGGGACTCAGGGAGTGTGCCTGTGGGAGTGGGCACTGGGGGAGTGGGCACTGAGTGAGTGGGCACTGAGGGAGTGGACACTGAGCGATTGGGCAGTGATGGAGTGGGCACTGGGGGAGAGGGCACTGGGGGAGTGGGCACTGGAGGAGTGGGCAGTGAGAGAGTGGGCACTGGTGGACTGTGCACTAAGTCAGGTGTGAGCACTGGGGGAGTGGGCACTGGGGGAGTGGACATTGTGGGATTGGACACTGGGGGAGCAGGGACTAATTCAGTAGTGGGCACTGAGGAATTGGCACTCAGGGAGTGGGCGCTGAGGGAGTGGGCAGTGAGGGAGTGGGCACTGAGGGAGTTGGCAGTGAGGGAGTGGGGACAGAGGGATCGGGCACTGAAGGAATCGGCAGTGAGGGTGTGCGTACTGCGCGAGTGGGCACTGTGAGTTGGGCACTGGGGGAGTGCGACTGAGGGAGTGGGCACTGAGTGAGTGTGACTGAGGGAGTGGGGACTGAGGGAGTTGGCAGTGAGGGAGTGGGCAGTGAGGGAGTGGGCAGTGAGGGAGCGGGTACTGAGGGAGCGGGCAGTGAGGGAGCGGGTACTGAGGGAGCGGGCAGAGAAGTTAAGGCCAATAAGGGAGCGGGCAGTGAGGGAATGGGCACTGAAGGAATGGCACTGGGGAAGTGGGCATTGAGGGAGTCAAGACTGACGGATTGGGGACTGAGATAGTGGGGACTGAGGGAGTGCAGACTGAGGGAGTGGTGACTGAGGGAGTGGGCAGTGAGGGAGTGGGCACTGATGGAGTGGGCAGTGAGGCAGTGGGGACTGAGGGAATGGGACTGAGGGTGTTGGACAGAGGGAGTGGAACTGAGGGAGTGGGCTGTGAGGAAGTGGGTCTGAGGGTGTGGGACGGAGGGAGTGGGCAATGAGGGAGTGGCTACTGAGGGAATGGGAAGTGTAGGAGTGGGCCTGTGGGAGTGTGCACTGGGGGAGTGGGCACTGAGGGAGTGGGCACTGAGGGAGTGGACACTGAGCAATTGGGCAGTGATGTTGTGGGCACTGGGGCATTGGGCACTGGGGGAGTGGGCAGTGAGGGAGTGGGCACTGGTGGGCTGGGCAGTAAGTCAGGTGTGAGCACTGGAGGAGTGGGCACTGAGGGAGTGGACAATGGGGAGTGGACACTGGAGGAGCAGGCACTAAATCAGTAGTAGGCACTGAGGAATTGGCACTCAGGGAGAGGGCGCTGAGGGAGTGGGCACTGAGGGAGTGGGAAGTGAGGGAGTGGGCACTGAGGGAGTGGGCAGTGAGGGAGTGGGGACAGAGGGATCGGGCACTGAATGAATGGGCACTGAGGGTGTGCATACTGAGTGAGTGGGCACTGTGAGTGCAGGCACTGGGGGAGTGCTACTGAGGGAGTGGGCACAGAGTGAGTGTGACTGAGGGAGTGGGGACTGAGGGAGTTGGCAGTGAGGGAGTGGGTAGTGAGGGAGTGGGCAGTGAGGGAGTGGGCAGCAAGGGAGCGGGTACTGAGGGAGCAGGCAGAGAAGTAAAGGCCAATAACGGAGCGGGCAGTGAGGAAATGGTGACTGAGGGAGCGGGATTGAGGGAGTGGGCACTGAGTGGGTGGGCACGAGGCAGTGGGCATGCGGGAGTGGGACTGAGGAAGTGGGCATGGAGGGAGTGGGCACTGAGGGATTGGGCAGTGAGGGAGTGGGGACTGAGGGAGTGGAAACTGTGAGAGTGGACACTGTGGGATTGGGTGCTGGGGGATGGGCACTAAGTCAGTTGTGGGGACTGAGGGAGTGGGACTGAGGGAGTTGGAACTGTGGGAGTGGGCACTGAGGGAGTGGTGACTGAGGGAGTGGGGATTGAGGGAGCGGGCAATGAAGGAGTGGGCTCTGAGGCAGCGGGGACTGAGGGAGTGGGCACTGAGGGAGTGGACACTGTGGGAGTGGGGACTGGGGGAGTGGGCACTGAGGGAGTGGGGACTGAGGGAGTGGGCACTGAGGGGTTGGGACTCTCTGGGCACTGAGGGAGTGGGCAGTGGCGAAGTGGTGACTGAGGGAGCGGGACTGAGGGAATGGGCACTGAGGGGGTGGGCACGAGGCAGTGGGAACGCGGGAGCAGGATTGAGGGAGTGAGCAGCGAGGGAGTGTGCACTGGGGAATGGGCAATTAGGGAGTGGGCAGTGAGTGAGTGGGCACTGGGGGATTGGGCACTGGGTGAGTGGGCTGTGAGGGAGTGGGCACTGAGGGATTGGACACTGAAGGAGTGGGTACTGAGGGAGTGGATACTAAGGGACTGAGGGATTGGGCAATGAGGGAGTGGGCATGAGGGAGTGGGCAGTGAGGAAGTGGGACTGAGGGAGCGGGCAGTGAGGGAGTGGGCACTGGGGGAGTGGGCACTGAAGGAGAGGGGACTGAGGGAGCGGGGACTGAGGGAGCGGGCACTGAGGGTGTGGCAATGAGGTGTGGCACTGGGGGAGTGGGAAGTGAGGGAGTGGGAAGTGAGAGAGTGGGCACTGAGGGAAAAGGCAATGAGGGAGCCGGACTGAGGGAGTGGGATTGAAGGAGTGGGCACTGGGGGGGGTGGGGTCTGAGGCAGTGTGGACTGAGGGAGTGGGCACTCAAGGTGTTGGCACAGGGGGTTGGCACTGAGGGAGTGGGCACTGAGGGAGTGAGGACTGAGTGAGTGGGAACTGAGCGAGTGGGGACTGAGGGAGTGGGGACTGAGGGATTGGGTCTGAGTTAGTGTGCAGTGAGGGAGTGGGCACTGGGGGAGTGGGCACTGAGGGAGTGGGCACTGAGGGAGTGGGGATTAAAGGAGCGGGGAGTGAGCGATTGGGCACTGTGCATGTGGGCACTGAGGGTTTGGGCACTAAGTCAGCTGTGGTCTTTGGTGGAGTGGGCACTGAGGGTGTGGGCACTGGGGAAGTGGGCACAGGGGGAGTGGGCACTAAGTCATCTGTGGGCACTTGGGGAGTGGGCACTGTGGGAGTGGGCAGTGATGGAGTGGCCAGTGAGGGATTGGGCAGTGAGAGAGTGGGCATTGAGGGAGTGGGCAGTGAGGGAGTGGGCACTGGGGGGGTGGCCACTGGGGGAGAGGGTAGTGAGTGAGTGGGAAGTGAGGGAAAGTGCAGTGAGGGAATGGGCACTGAGTGTGTTGTCACTGAGGGAGTGGGACTGAGGGAGTGGAGACTGCGGAAGTGGCCATTGAGGGAAAAGTACTGAGTGACTGGGCACTGAGGGAGTGGGCACTGAGGGAGTGGGGAGAGAGGGAGTGGGCACTGTGGGCATGGGCACTGAGCGAGTGGGGACTGAGCAATTGGGCATGGGGGCTGGGGGTGATGTCAGTGGGGGCTGGGGGAGATGTGAGCGGGGATGCGAGTGCTGGGGGTGATGTGAGCGGGGATGCGAGTGCTGGGGGTGATGTGAGTGGGGACGCGGGTGCTGGGGGTGATGTGAGCGGGAATGCAAGTGCTGGGGGTATTGTGAGCGGGGATGCGAGGGCTGGGGTGATGTGTGCAGGGATGCGAGGGCTGGGGGTGATGTGAGCGGGGATGCGAGTGCTGGGGGTGATGTGAGCGGGGATGCGAGGGCTGGGGGTGATGTGAGCGGGGATGCGAGGGCTGGGGTGATGTGAGCGGGGATGCGGGGGCTGGGGGTGTTGTGAGCGGGGATGCGGGTGCTGGGGTGATGTGAGCGGGGATGCGGGGGCTGGCGGTGATGTGAGAGGGGATGCGGGTGCTGGGGGTGATGTGAGCGGGGATGCGAGGGCTGGGGGTGATGTGAGCGGGGATGCGAGTGCTGGGGCTGATGTGAGCGGGGATGCGGGTGCTGGGGTGATGTGAGCGGGGATGCGGAGGCTGGGGGTGATGTGAGCGGGGATGCGAGGCCTGGGGGTGATGTGAGCGGGGATGCGAGGGCTGGGGGTGATGTGAGCGGGGATGCGGGTGCTGGGGTGATGTGAGTGGGGATACGAGGGCTGGGGGTGATGTGAGCAGAGATGCGGCAGCTGGGGGTGATGTGAGCGGGGATGCGACGGCTGGGGGTGATGTGAGCGGGGATGCGAGGGCTGGGGGTGATGTGAGCGTGGATGCGGGTGCTGGGAGTGATGTGAGCGGGGATGCGGGGGCTGGGGGTGATGTGAGTGTGGATGCGGGTGCTGGGGTGATGTGAGCGGGGATGCGGGGGCTGGGGGTGAAGTGAGCGGGGATGCGAGTGCTGGGGGTGATGTGAGGGGGATGCGGGGGCTGGGGGTGATGTGAGCGGGGATGCGGGGGCTGGGGGTGATTTGAGCCAGGGATGCGAGTGCTGGGGGTGGTGTGAGCGGGGATGCGAGGGCTGGGGTGATGTGAGCGGGGATGCGGGTGCTGGGGGTGATGTGAGCGGGGATGCGGGGGCTGGGGGTGATGTGAGCGGGGATGCGGGTGCTGGGGGTGATGTGAGCGGGGATGCGGGGGCTGTGGGCGAAATGAGCGGGGATGCGGGGACTGTGGGTGATGTGAGCGGGGATGCGGGGGCTGGGGGTGATGTGAGCGGGGATGCGGTTGCTGGGGGTGATGTGAGCGGCGATGCGAGGGCTGGGGTTGATGTGAGCGGGGATGCGGGGGCTGGGGGTGATGTGAGTGGGGATGAGAGTGCTGGGGTGATGTGAGCGGGGATGCGACGGCTGGGGGTGATGTGAGCGGGGGTGCCGGGGCTGGGGGTGATGTGAGCGGGGATACCGGGGCTGGGGTTGATGAGAGCGGGAAGGCGAGGGCTGGGGGTGATGTGTGCGGGGGCTGGAGGTGATGTGTGGGGGGATGCGGGGGCTGGGGGTGATGTGAGCGGGGATGCGAGGGCTGGGGGTGATGTGAGCGGGGATGCGAGGGCTGGGGGTGATGTGAGCGGGGATGCGAGTGCTGAGGTGATGTGAGCGGGGATGCGGGGGCTGGGGGTGATGTGAGCGGGGATGCGGGGGCTGGGGGTGATGTGAGCGGGGATACGAGAGCTGGGGGTGATGTGAGCGGGGATGCGGGGGCTGGGGGTGATGTGAGCGGAGATGCGATTGCTGGGGGTGATGTGAGCGGGGGTGCGAGGGCTGGGGTTAATGTGAGCGGGGATGCGATGGCTGGGTTGATGTGAGCGGGGATGCGAGGGCTGGGGGTGAAGTGAGCGCGGATGCGAGGGCTGGGGGTGATGTGAGCGGGGATGCGACTGCTGGGGGTGATGTCAGCGGGGATGCGAGTGCTGGGGATGATGTGAGCGGGGACGCGGGTGCTGGGGGTGATGTGAGCGGGAATGCAAGTGCTGGGGGTATTGTGAGCGGGGATGCGAGGGCTGGGGTGATGTGTGCGGGGATGCGAGGGCTGGGGGTGATGTGAGAGGGGATGCGAGTGCTGGGGGTGATGTGAGCGGGGATGCGAGTGCTGGGGGTGATGTGAGCGGGCATGCGAGGGCTGGGATGATGTGAGCGGGGATGCGGGGGCTGGGGGTGATGTGAGCGGGGATGCGGGTGCTGGGGTGATGTGAGCGGGGATGCGGGTGCTGGTGGTGATGTGAGCGGGGATGCGAGGGCTGGGGTGATGTGAGCGGGGATGCGAGTGCTGGGGCTGATGTGAGCGGGGATGCGGGTGCTGGGGTGATGTGAGCGGGGATGCGGAGGCTGGGGGTGATGTGAGCGGGGATGCGAGTGCTGGGGGTGATTTGAGCGGGGATGCGAGGGCTGGGGGTGATGTGAGCGGGGATGCGGGTGCTGGTGTGATGTGAGCGGGGATGCGGGTGCTGGGGGTGATGTGAGCGGGGATGCGGGTGCTGGGGTGATGTGAGCGGGGATGCGGAGGCTGGGGGTGATGTGAGCGGGGATGCGAGTGCTGGGGGTGATTTGAGCGGGGATGCGAGGGCTGGGGGTGATGTGAGCGGGGATGCGGGTGCTGGTGTGATTTGAGTGGGGATGCGAGGGCTGGGGGTGATGTGAGCAGGGATGCGGCGGCTGGGGGTGATGTGAGCGGGGATGCGAGGGCTGGGTGTGATGTGAGCGGGGATGCGAGGGCTGGGGGTGATGTGAGCGTGGATGCGGGTGCTGGGAGTGATGTGAGCGGGGATGCGGGGGCTGGTGGTGATGTGAGCGTGGATGCGGGTGCTGGGGGTGATGTGAGCGGGGATGCGGGGGCTGGGGGTGATGTGAGTGGGAATGCGAGTGCTGGGGGTGATGTGAGCGGGGATGCAGGGGCTGGGTGTGATGTGAGCGGGGATGCGGGGGCTGGGGGTGATGTGAGCGGGGATGCGAGTGCTGGGGGTGGTGTGAGCGGGGATGCGAGAGCTGGGTTGATGTGAGCCGGGATGCGGGTGCTGGGGGTGATGTGAGTGGGGATGCGGGGGCTGGGGGTGATGTGAGTGGGGATGCGGGTGCTGGGGGTGATGTGAGCGGGGATGCGGGGGCTGTGGGTGAAGTGAGCGGGGATGCGGGGGCTGTGGGTGATGTGAGCGGGGATGCGGGGGCTGGGGGTGATGTGAGCGGGGATGCGGGTGCTGGGGGTGATGTGAGCGGGGATGCGAGGGCTGGGGGTGATGTGAGCGGGGATGCGGGGGCTGGGGGTGATGTGAGTGGGGATGCGGGGGCTGGGCTGATGTGAGCGGGGATGCGGGGGCTGGGGGTTATGTGAGTGGGGATGAGAGTGCTGGGGTGATGTGAGCGGGGATGCGAGGGCTGGGGGTGATGTGAGCGGGGGTGCGGGGGCTGTGGTTGATGTGAGCGGGGAAGCGGGGGCTGGGGCCGATGTGAGCAGTTATGCGAGGGCTGGGGGTGATGTGAGCGGGGATGCGAGTGCTGGGGGTGATGTGAGCTGGGATGCGAGGGCTGGGGGTGATCTCAGCGGGGATGCGAGGGCTGGAGGTGATGTGAGCGGGGATGCGAGGGCTGGGGGTGATGTGAGCGGGGATGCGGGGGCTGGGGGTGATGTCAGCGGGGATGCGAGAGCTGGGGGTGATGTGAGCGGGGGTGCCGGGGCTGGGGGTGATGTGAGCGGGGATGCCGGGGCTGGGGTTGATGTGAGCGGGAAGGCGAGGGCTGGGGGTGATGTGTGCAGGGGCTGGAGGTGATGTGAGCGGGGATGCGGGGGCTGGGGGTGTTGTGAGCAGGGATGCGAGGGCTGGGGGTGATGTGAGCGGGGATGCGAGGGCTGGGGGTGATGTGAGCGGGGATGCGAGTGCTGAGGTGATGTGAGCGGGGATGCGGGGGCTGGGGGTGATGTGAGCGGGGATGCGGGGGCTGGGGGTGATGTGAGCGGGGATGCGAGAGCTGGGGGTGATGTTAGCGGGGATGCCGGGGCTGGGGGTGATGTGAGCGGAGATGCGAGGGCTGGGGGTGATGTGAGCGCGGGTGCGAGGGCTGGGGTTAATGTGAGCGGGGATGCGATGGCTGGGTTGATGTGAGCGGGGATGCGAGGGCTGGGGGTGAAGTGAGCGCGGATGCGAGGGCTGGGGGTGATGTGAGCGGGGATGCGGAGCTGGGGGTGATGTGAGGGGGGATGCGGGGGCTAGGGGTGATGTGAGCGGGGATGCGGGGGCTGGGGGTGATGTGAGCGGGGATGCGAGGGCTGGGAGTGATGTGAGCAGGGATGCGAGGGCTGGGGGTGATGTGAGCGGGGATGCGTTGGCTGGGGGTGACGTGAGCGGGGATGCGAGGAGTGGGGGTGATGTGAGCGGGGATGCGAGGGCTGGGGTGATGTGAGCGGGGATGCGGGTGCTGGGGGTGATGTGAGCGGGGATGCGGGGGCTGGGGGTGATGTGAGCGGGGATGCGGGTGCTGGGGGTGATGTGAGCGGGGATGCGGGGGCTGTGGGCGAAATGAGCGGGGATGCGGGGACTGTGGGTGATGTGAGCGGGGATGCGGGGGCTGGGGGTGATGTGAGCGGGGATGCGGGTGCTGGGGGTGATGTGAGCGGGGATGCGGGGGCTGGGGGTGATGTGAGCGGGGATGCGGGGGCTGCGGGTGATGTGAGTGGGGATGAGAGTGCTGGGGTGATGTGAGCGGGGATGCGAGGGCCGAGGGTGATGTAAGCGGGGGTGCCGGGGCTGGGGGTGATGTGAGCGGGGATGCCGGGGCTGGGGTTGATGTGAGCGGGCATGCGGGGGCTGGGGTTGATGTGAGCGGCGATGCGAGGGCTGGGGGTGATGTGAGCGATGATGCGGCGGCTGGGGGTGATGTGAGCGGGGATGCGAGGGCTGGGGGTGATGTGAGCGGGGATGCGGGGGCTGGGGTTGATGTGAGCAGCAATGTGAGGGCTGGGGGTGATGTGAGCGGGGATGCGGGTGCTGGGGTGATGTGAGCGGGGATGCAGAGGCTGGGGGTGATGTGAGCGGGGATGCGAGGGCTTGGGGTGATGTGAGCGGGGATGCGAGGGCTGGGGGTGAAGTGAGCGGGGATGCGGGTTCTGGGGTGATGTGAGCATGGATGCGAGGGCTGGGGGTGATGTGAGCAGGGATGCGGGGGCTGGGGGTGATGTGACTGGGGATGCGAGGGCTGGGGGTGATGTGGGCGGGGATGCGAGGGCTGGGGGTGATGTGAGCGTGGATGCGGGTGCTGGGGGTGATGTGAGCAGGGATGCGGTGGCTGGGGGTGATGTGAGCGTGGATGCGGGTGCTGGGGGTGATGTGAGCGGGGATGCGGGGGCTGGGGGTTATGTGAGCGGGGATCCGAGTGCTGGGGGTGATGTGAGCGGGGATGCCGGGGCTGGGGGTGATGTGAGCAGGGATGCGGGGGCTGGGGGTGATGTGAGCGGGGATGCGAGTGCTGGGGGTGATGTTAGCGGGGATGCGAGGGCTGGGGTGATGTGAGCGGGGATGCGGGTGCTGGGGTGATGTGAGCGGGGATGCGAGTGCTGGGGTGATGTGAGCGGGGATGCGGGTGCTGGGGGTGATGTGAGCGGGGATGCGAGGGCTGGGGGTGATGTGAGCGGGGATGCGAGTGCTGGGGGTGATGTGAGCGGGGACGCGGGTGCTGGGGGTGATGTGAGCGGGGATGCGGGGGCTGGGGCTGATGTGAGCGGGGATGCGAGGGCTGGGGGTGATGTGAGCGGGGATGCGGGGGCTGGGGGTGACGTGAGCGGGGATGCGGGGGCTGGTGGTGATGTGAGCGGGGATGCGAGTGCTGGGGGTCACGTGAGGGGGGATGCGAGTGCTGGGGGTGATGTGAGCGGGGATGCGGGGGCTGGGGGTGATGTGAGCGGGGATGCGAGTGCAGGGTGTGATATGAGCGGGGATGCGAGGGCTGTGGGTGATGTGAGCGCGGATGCGAGTGCTGGGGGTGAAGTGAGCGGGGATGCGGAGGCTGGGGGTGATGTGAGCGGGGATGCGAGGGCTGGGGGTGATGTGAGCGGGGATGCGTGTGCTGGGAGTGATGTGAGCGGGGATGCGAGTGCTGGGGGTGATGTGAGCGGGGGTGCGGGGGCTGGGGTGATGTAAGCGGGGATGCGGGGGCTGGGGGTGATGTGAGCGGGGATGCGAGGGCTGGGGGTGATGTGAGCGGGGATGCAGGGGCTGGGGTTGATGTGAGCGGGGATGCGGGGGCTGGGGGTGATGTGAGCGGGGATACGAGGGCTGGGGGTGATGTGAGCGGGGATGCGGGTGCTGGGGGTGATGTGAGTGGGGATGTGAGGGCTGGGGTGATGTGAGCGGGGATGCTAGGGCTGGGGGTGATGTGAGCGGGGATGCGGGGGCTGGGGTTGATGTGAGCGGGGATGCGGGGGCTGGGGGTGATGTGAGCGGGGATGCGAGGGCTGGGGGTGATGTGAGCGGGGATGCGGGTGCTGGGGGTGATGTGAGTGGGGATGCGAGGGCTGGGGTGATGTGAGCGAGGATGCGAGGTCTGGGGGTGATGTGAGCGGGGATGCGGGGGCTGGGGGTGTTGTGAGCGGGGATGCGAGTGCTGGGGGTGATGTGAGTGGGGATGCGTTTGCTGGGGGTGATGTGAGCGGGGGCTGGGGGTGATGTGAGCGGGGATGCGAGGGCTGGGGTGATGTGAGCGGGGATGCGAGGGCTGAGGGTGATGTGAGCGGGGGCTGTGGTTGATGTGAGCGGGGATGCGAGGGCTGGGGTGATGTGAGCGGGGATGCGGTTGCTGGGGGTGATGTGAGCGGGGGCTGGGGGTGAGGTGAGCGGGGATGCGGGGGCTGGGGGTGATGTGAGCGGGGATGCGGGGGCTGGGGGTGATGTGAGCGGGGATGTGAGGGATGGGGTGATGTGAGCGGGGATGCGGTTGCTGGGGGTGATGTGTTCGGGGGCTGGGGGTGATGTGAGTGGGGGCTGGGGTTGATGTGAGCGGGGATGCGAGGGATGGGGTGATGTGAGCGGGGATGCGGTTGCTGGGGGTGATGTGTGCGGGGGCTGGGGTTGATGTGAGCGGGGATGCGAGTGCTGGGGGTGATGTGAGCGGGGATGCAGTTGCTGGGGTTGATGTGAGTGGGGATACTTTCACCTCATTTGAATCCTGTAGCAGGCAGAGGGGTCAAAGGCCGACTCTGAAGACTGTTAAGTGGATATGAGCTGAATGCATGGAATTTGCCCTGGAATTGCTTTAATTCCCAACGGGACTGTGATGTATGGCAGGAGTTGTGTTGGGAATACGATGGTGTTCGCCATCCCTTTGTAAATTAGGCCCCGAGGGACTCGGAGTTTGGGGACTGATGAAGAGATCTTCAAAGAGTTTGACCGGAATGGCAAAGAATCAGAATGTGAACTACTACGAAAAATAAAGAACATTCTCACCGCAACCTCACCGGGCTCTGACACCCCTGATGCCCTTGGCCTTGCCCCATATCCCGAGCCTGCCACCTTTCCCAGGAGTAACAAGCACCATCAAGCTGCCAGGCACCGGGCAATTCCTTCCAGTAAACCAGCAGGGTAAATTTAGCCAGCAAATTCCGAATGCCTCCCTCAAATAAGCCCCTGAATATTAGGAACTTGTTTCTGAAATTCCAGTCAGAGATACCGTCTGCCTTGTCACATCAGTCGGCACAGTCTGCTTTTGCAGCACACAGGGTGGCTTGCCTGTCGCCATTTTGTTTGCAAGGACAGACAAGGCCTCAACGCGCCTCAATTTAACCTGTAAATCAGCCCAGAGTTGATAAATTCAGGGGCGGGGATCCAGATTCATCCTCCTGACAGAGATTATACAAAACACAACAAGCACATTGGGCTCTCTTGAGACTGGGTCAGAGGTGCGCTGATGAATTTAACTTTACCAACAAAACAATAACATAGAAACATAGAACATAAAAAAATAGCAGGAGTAGGCCATTCAACCCTTTGAGCCTGTTCCGCCATTCAAGATGATCATTGCTGATCCTCTATCTCAATACCATATTCCCGCTCGCTCCCCACACCCCTTTCTTATGTGCATTAATAAATAGACATTCATATTATGAACACAGCTAGCTTTTGCTAGTTACTTTATTGAGCACATGTGGACTGGTACAGTATCTGTAGAGGCTTCCATCTTGACTGCTGCCTTGTGGGTAGCCTAGTGCCTCATGGGTAATGTAGTCTTAATATATATACAGCTGGGAAGTGTAGTCTTATACATACAGCTATATACAGCTCTACACAGCTCTACGGCTCCACCTAGTGTCCACTATAGAATGACATGTTATTGATCATTACATCCCCCTTTCTTTGAGGTTTAATAAAATTAAAAACAATCAACTTTCAAGAAAACAATAAAGACAATATCAGTAACACTTTTGTTAGTGCTCTATAAACATAAACATTTTCAAAACAGTCAACACATTTTCAAAGCTTTACATTGTACTCAAAGATTAAGTCTATCAGGCTTTTTAACTTCACGTGTGGATCTTCTCAACACGGGTAAGTCTGATGTGTCTTCATGAGATTGTTCTGGTGGTGAATGGCAAGATGCAGTTGCGGCATTGTCATCGATCTGCTCTTGTATAGATCGAGGTCTCCTTGCGATCTTTGCTTGGAGAGGGTTTCAGTGTTTCCTTCACTCTTCATGCCATAACTCTCAAAGTAGTCAATGCACTCTCGAAAAACTGCTGGCAGCTGGATCCCATCATACAGCATAGTCCTCTCAGCAGCCTCGGCTAATGGAACACCAAAGATTGGCCTGAGGGAAGAAGGAGTATCCATCGGAACTGCTTCCTGCTCTGGTGCAGGCTTCTTCTTTTTCTTTTTCTCTTTCCACTGCTTAACAACATCTGCTGCAGTTATATCTTTGGACTTTTTCTCCTTGTGTTCTTTCACTTTGTGCTTTTCTTCCTTTGGCTTCTCTTTGACCTTAAAGTCTTTTTCTTTCTTCTTGGAGAAACTAGGCTTTTTGAAGACATGGATATCCTTTGGCCTTTTCATCCTTGATGGGCTCTCTGCTTCATCACCTGAGTCTTCTGGTCTGCTTATGGCACAGTTTATACGGTAGACCCTCTTGACCAGTTCTAAGTCTTCACAAGCTTTGTCACCTAGTATCGAATCAAGTCTTTCAGCCACAACAGAAAACATGAGATGATGCACTTTGTCTTTGACTGTCACTTTAAGTCTGCATACACCTAAGCTATCTATTTCCTGTCCATTATAGTTCTTCAGTAGTACTGACTTTTTCTGTATTTTGGGCTTTTGTTTCATATTTTTTATGTCACTCACACTGATTAAGTTTGCTTTTGCCCCAGTGTCTAGTTTCAATGTAACTAATGCTCCATTTATCTGCAGTGGGATCATCCATTTGTCCACTTTTACTGCATTGACTTTATGTTAAGCATTGTCCATTTCTGAGGGCTGCACATTTTCTGTATCTTTTTTGATATCGTCACATGACACCATTCCTACAAAAAAAGTCTCACTTAAATCAGTGTCCTCAATTACATTAACTCGTTGCCCTTTCTTAGTTTTTACTTTTGAAAAGCATTGCTTGGCAAAGTGATTCTTTCCATTACACTTTGTGCACATTTTTCCAAATGCTGGGCATTGTTTTAACTGGTGTTTCTAACCACAGCGTTTACAATTAAAAATGTCATCCTCCGATTGCTTTTCATTCCTGTTCTGCCCACGTTTCTTCCCCTTGTAGGACACAACACCAACAGCAGCATTATCACTCATTACAATCGCATCATTATTGATTTCACTGAAAGTCTTCGCGTGCTTTCGAGCTAGCTCGCTGGCTTGGCATATTTTCACTGCATTTCCAAATTTAGTTCGGTTTCTCTCAACAGACGTTCCCTGACTTTTTTTATCATGAATACCAAACACAATCTGGTCACGAATCATGGATGCTTTGAGCTCAGAGAAATTACATGTCTGTGCTTTCAGTTTCAGCCCAGTTATAAAGCTATCAAAGTCTCATTTTGCTGCTGTGTCCGAGAACAGAAGATGTATCTTTCATAGGTCTCATTCTTTTTGGGAGAGCAATGTGCATCAAATTTTTTTAGCACATCTTCTAATTTTTCTCTGTTCTCCACTGGATTAAATACAAATGTATTAAATACCTCTATCGCCTGTGGGCCTGCAACTGTAAGCAGCAATGCTATCTTCCTTGTGTCTGGCTTCGTACCGAATCCGATGGCTGCAATGTAGAGTTCGAATTGTTGTTTAAAATCCGCCAATTGTAATCAACATTTCCCTCGAGATTCAAACGCTCTGGTGGCTTCAAATTCTCCATGTCGCTTTTCACAATTTTCAGCAGATCTTCACCACCCTTGTACCATCTATGTTCATTAATAAATAGACATTCTTATTATGAACACAGCTAGCTTTTGCTAGTTACTTTATTGAGCACATGTGGACTGGTATAGTATCTGTAGAGGCTTCCATCTTGACTGCTGCCTTGTGGGTAGCCTAGTGCCTCATGGGTAATGTAGTCTTAATATATATACAGCTGGGTAGTGTAGTCTTATACATACAGCTATATACAGCTCTACACAGCTCTACGGCTCCACCTAGTGTCCACTATAAAATGGCATGTTATTGATCATTACACCCTTGATGCCTTTTGTGTCCAGAAATCTATCTATCTCCTTCTTAAATATATTCATTGACTTGGCCTTCACAGCCTTCTGTGGTGGAGAGTTCCACAGGTTCACCACCCTCTGAGTGAAGAAATTTCTCCTCATCTCAGTCCTAAATGTCCTATCCCATACCCTGAGACTGTGACCCCTCGTTCTGGAGCCTCCAGCCAGGGGAAACATCCCCCCTGCGTCCAGTCTGTCTAGCCCTGTCAGAAGTTTATATGTTTCAATGAGAACCCCTCTCATTCTTTTAAACTCTAGTGAATACAGGCCTAGTCCACCCAATCTCTCCTCATATGACAGTCCTGCCATCCCAGGATTCAGACTGGTGAACCTTCACTGCACTCCCTCTATGGCAAGTATATCCTTTCTTAGGTAAGGAGACCAAAACTGCACACAGTACTCCAGGTGTGGTCTCACCAAGGCCCTGTATAACTGTAGTAAGACATCCTTGCTCCTGTACTCAAATCCTCTTGCAATGAAGGCCAACATACCATTTGCCTTCCTAACTGCTTGCTACACCTGCATGTTTGCTTTCAGTGACTGGTGCACAAGGACACCCAGGTCCATTTGTACATCAACATTTCCCAATCTTGCACCATTTAAATAATACTCTGCCTTTCTGTTTTTCCTACCGAAGTGGATAACTTCACATTTATCCACGTTCTACTGCATCTGCCATGTATTTACCCACTCACTCAACTTGTCTAAATCGCCTTGAAGCCTCTTTGCATCCTCCTCACAACTCACAATCCCACCTAGTTTCGTGTTGTCAGCAAACTTGGAAATATTGCATTTGGTTCCCTCATCCAAATCATTGATATATATTGTGAATAGCTGGGGTCCAAACACTGATCCCTGCGGTACCCCACTAGTCACTGCCTGCCACCCTGAAAAAGACCCATTTATTCCTACTCTGTTTCCTGTCTGTTACCAATTTTCAATCCATGCCAGTACATTACCTCCAATCCCATGTGCTTTAATTTTGCACACTAACCTCTTATGTGGGACATTATCAAAGGCCTTCTGAAAATCCAAATACACCACATCCACTGGTTCTCCCTTATCTATTCTACCAATTACATCTTCAAAAAAATTCCAGTAGGTTTGTCAAACATGATTTCCCTTTCATAAATCCATGTTGACTTTGTCGAATCCCGTTGAGATTTTCTAAGTGTCCTGTTATCACATTCTTTATAATAGACTCTAGCATTCTCCCTACTACTGATGTTAAGCTAACCTGTCTGTAGTTCTGGATTTTCTCTCTCCCTCCTTTTTTAAATAGTGGGGTTACATTTGCCACCCTCCAATCTGCAGGAACTGTTCCAAAATCTATAGAATTTTGGAAGGTGACAAACAATTCATCCACTATTTCCATGGCTACCTCTTTTAGTACTCTGGGATGCAGATTATCAGGCCCTGGCAATTTATGGGCTTTCAGACCCATTAATTTCTCTAGCACTATTTTTTTACTAATACTAATTTCATTTAATTCCTCCTTCTCACAAGACCCTAGGGTCCCTAGCAATAACCATCTAATTTTCGATAAAAACTGCAACTAAAATGAAGCAAAAAATATGAAATAAAGCAAAAGTATTTTCAATAAAATAAAACCGGCCAATCCTCCTCCAGTGCACCCCTAAACCAGCCAGTGGCACCCTCCAGTGCACCTCTAACCCAATCAGTGTCTCCCTCCGGTGGACCGCTAACCTAGCCAGTGTCCCCCTCCAGTGCAACTCTAACCCAGCCAGTGTCCCCATCCAGTGCACCTCCAACCCAGCCAGTGGCCTCCTCCAATGCACCTCTAACTCACCCAGTGGCCCCATCCAATGCATCTCTAATCCAGCCAGTGTCTCTCTCCAGTGCAGCTCTAACCCAGCCAGTGTCTCCCTCCAGTGCACCTCTAACCCAGCCAGGGTCTCCCTCCAGTGCACCTCTAACCCAGCCAGTGTCTCCCTCCAGTACATCTCTAACCCAGCCTGTGGCACCCTCCAGTTCACCTCTAAGCCAGCCAGTGTCTCCCTCCAGTTCACCTCTAACCCAGCCAGAGTCTCCTTCCAGTGTACCTCTAACCCAGTCAGTGTCCCCCTCCAGTTCACCTCTAACTCATTCAGTGGCCCCTCCAGTGCACCTCTAACCTACCCAGTGTCCCAGTCCAGTGGACCTCTAACCCAGCCAGTGTCTCCCTCCAGTGCACCTCTGACCCAGACAGTGTCTCCTTCCAGAGCATCTCTAAAAGAGCAGGTGCTCCCCTCCATTGCACCCCTAAGCTAGCAGTGATCCCCTTCATTGCACCTCTAATGCAGCCAGGGTCCCCCTCCAGTGCACCTCTAACCCAGACAGTGTCCCCCTCCAGTGTACCTCTAACCCAGCCTGTGGCCCTTTCCGGTGCACCTCTAACCAAGCCAGTTCTCCCCTCCAGTGTACATCTAACCCAGCCAGTGGCCCCCCTCCAGTGCACCTCTAATCCAACCACTGCCCCCTCCAGTGTACCTGAAAATAGCCACTGCCCCCTCCAGTGCACCTGTAACCAAGCCAGTGCTCCGCTAACCCAGCCAGCGTAATACTCCAGTGCACTTTTAACACATACAGTGTCTCCATACAGTGCACATCCAACCCAAACAGTGTCGCCCTCCAGTGCACCTCTCACCCAGCCAGTGACCCCTTCCAGTGCACATCTAACTAAGCCAGTGCTCCACTCTAGTGTACATCTAACTCCGCCAGTGTCCCCTCCATTGCACCACTAACCCAGCCAGTGGCCCCTTTCAGTGCAATGCTAACCAAGCCAGTACTCCCCTCCAGAGCACTTCTAACCAAGCCAGTGACCCCCTCCAGTGCACCCCGAACCCAGAGACTGTACCCGCCAGTGCACCTCTAACCCTGCCAGTGGCCTCTTCGAGTGCACGTCTAATCAAGCCAATGCTCCCCTCCAGTGTAGATCTAGCCCAGCCAGTGTCCTCTTCCAGTGCACCTCAAAACCTGCCAGGGTCCCCCTCCAGTGCACCTCTAACCCAGATAGTGTCAACCTCCAGTGCACCTCTAACCCAGCCAGTGGCCCCTTCCAGTGAACCTCTAACCAAGCTAGTGCTCCCCTCCATTGTACATCTAACCCAGCCAGTGACCCCCTCCAGTGCACCTCTAACCCAGCCAGTGTCCCCACCAGTGCGCCACTAACACAGCCACAGTCCCCCTCCAGTGTACCTCTATCACAGCCAGTGGCCCCCTTCAGTGCACCTCTAACCCAGACAGTACCCCCTCCAGTGTACATCTAACCCAGCCTGTGGCCCTTTCCAGTGCACCTCTAACCAAGCCAGTTCTCCCCTCCAGTGTACATCTAACCCAGCCAGTGGCCCCGCTCCAGTGCACCTCTAACCCAGCCACTGCCCCATCCAGTGTACCTCTAAAATAGCCACTGTCCCCCTCCAGTGCACCGGTAACCAAGCCAGTGGTCCGCTAACCCAGCCAGTGTACTCCTCCAGTGCAACTCTAACACATACAGTGTCCCCATACTGTGCACATCCAACACATACGGTGTCGCCTTCCAGTGCACTTCTCACCCAGCCAGTCACCCCTTCCAGTGCACATCTAACTAAGCCAGTGCGCCCCTCTAGTGTACATCTAACCCAGCCAGTGTACCCTCCAGTGCACCACTAACCCAGCCAGTGGCCTCTTTCAGTGCAATGCTAACCAAGCCAGTGCTGCCCTCCAGAGCACGTCTAACCAAGCCAGTGACCCCCTCCAGTGCACGCCAAACCCAGAGATTGTACCCGCCAGTGCACCTCTAACCCTGCCAGTGGCCCCTTCCAGTGCACATCTAATCAAGCCAATGCTCCCCTCCAGTGTAGATCTAACCCAGCCAGTGTCCTCTTCCAGTGCACCTCTAAACCTGCCAGGGTCCCCATCCAGTGCACCTCTAACACAGATAGTGTCAACCTCCAGTGCACCTCTAACCCAGCCAGTGGCCCCTTCCAGTGAACCTCTAATCAAGCTAGTGCTCCACTCCAGTGTACATCTAACCCAGCCAGTGACCCCCTCCAGTGCACCTCTAACCCAGCCAGTGTCCCCCACCAGTGCACCACTAACGCAGCCACAGTCCCCCTCCAGTGTACCTCTATCACAGCCAGTGGCCCCCTCCAGTGCACCTCTAACCCAGCCAGTGGCCCCTTCCAGTGCACCACTAACCAAGCCAGTGCTCCCTTACAGTGCACTTCTAAACCAGCCAGAGTCCCCTCTAGTGCTCCTCTCACACAGCCACTATCCCACTCCAGTGTACCTCTAACAAAGCCAGTGGGCCCCTCCAGTGCACATCTAACCAGGCCAGTGGCCCCCACCAATGCACTTCTAACCCAGCCAGTGCCCCTCTCCAGTGCACCTCCCACAAACCACTGCCCCCCTCCAGTGTACGTCAAACACAGCCAGTGTTCCACTCCAGTGCACCTCTAACCGAGCCAGTGGCCACTTCCCATGCAACACTAACAAAGCCAGTGCTCCACTCCAGTGCGCTTCTAACCAGCCAGTGTCACCTCCAGTGCACTTCTATTCCAGCCAGTGTCGCCCTCCAGTGCACCTCTAACACAGACAGTGTCCCCCTCCAGTGCACCTCTAACCCAGCCTTGGCCCCCTCCAGTGAACCTCTAACCAAACCAATGCACCCTTAGAGTGTACATCTAACCCAGCCAGAGTTCCCCTCCAGTGCACCTCTAACCCAGCCAGTGTCCCCCTCCATTGTACCTCTACCCAGCCAGTGCTCCCCTTCAATGCACCACTAACTCAGTCAGTGGCCCTTTCCAGTGCACCTCTAACCAAGCCAGTGCTCCCCTCCAGTGCACTTCTAACCCAACCAGTGTCCCTCTCCAGTGCAACTCTAACCCAGACAGTGTCCCCTTCCAGTGCACCTCTAACCCAGGCAGTGCCCCACTCCAGTGCACCTCTAACCCAGCCACTGTACCCCTCCAGTGTAACTCTAACCCAGGCAGCGTCCCACTCAAGTGCACCTCTAACCCTGCCAGTGTCTCCCTCCAGTGCACCTCTAATCCAGCCAGTGTCTCCCTCCAGTGCACCTCTAACACAGCCAGTGACTCCTTACAGAGCACCACTAACACAGCCAGTGCACCCCTCCAGTGCTCCTCTAAGCCAGCCGTGCTCCACTCCAGTGCACGTCTAATACAGGCAGGGTCCCCCTCCAGTGCACCTCTATCACAAACAGTGTCACCCTTCAGTACACCTCTAAGCCAGCCAGTGGCCCCTTCCAGTGCACCTCTAACAAAGCTATTGCTCTGCTCCAGTGTACATCTAACCCAGCCAGTGTCCCCTCCAGTGCACCTCTCACCCAGCCAGTGTCCCCCTCCAGTGCACCTCTAACACAGCCACTGCCCCCCTCCAGCTTACCTCTAACACAGCCAGTGGTCCCCTCCAGTGTACCTCTAACTCAGCCAGTGCTCCCATCCAGTGCTTCTCTAATCCAGCCAGTGGCCACTTACAGTGCACTTCTAACCCAGCCACTGTCCCCCTCCAGTGCACCTCTAACCCAGACAGTGTCCCACCTCCAGTGCAACTCTAACCCAGCCACTGTCCCCCACCAGTGCACCACTAAAACATTCACAGTCCACCTCCAGTGGACATCTAGTCCAGCCAGTGATTTCCTCCAATGCACTTCTAACCCAGCCAGTGTCCCCCTCCTGTGCACATCTAACACAGCCACTGTACCCCTCCAGTGTACCTCTAACACAGCCAGTGGTCCCCTCCAGTGCAGCTGGAACCCAGCCAGTTGCCCCTTCCAGTGCACCACTAACAAAGCCAGTGCTCCCCTCCAGTGCACTTCAAAGCCAGCCAGTGTCCCCCTCCAGTGCACCTCTAACACAGACAGTGCCCCCCTCCAGTGCGCCTCTAACCCAGTCAGTGGCTGCTTCCAGTGCATCTGTAACCAAGCCAATATTCCCCTCCAGTTTACATCTAACACAGCCAGAGTTTCCCTGCATTGCACCTCTAAACCAGCCAATGACCCCTCCATTATACCTCTAACCCAGGAAGTGCTCCACTCCATTGCACCACTAACCCAGTCAGTGGCCCCTTCCAGTGCACTTCTAGCAAAGCCGGTGCTCCCCTCCAGTGCAATTCTAACCCAGCCAGTGTCCCCCTCTAGTGCATCTCTAACCCAGACAGTGCCCCCTCCAGTGCAACTCTAACCAAGCCACTGTCCTGCTCCAGTGCACCTCTAACCAAGACAGTGCCCCCCTCCAGTGCACATTCAACCCAGCCAATGTCCCACTCCAGTGCACCTATAACCCAGCCAGTGGCCCCTTCCAGTGCACCATTACCACAGCCAGTGCTCCCCCCAGTGCTCTTCTAAGCCACCCAGTGTCCCCCTAAAGTGCACTTTTAAGCCAGACAGGTTCCGCTCCAGTGCACCTCTAACACAGACAGTGCCCCCCTCCATTGCACCGCTAACCCAGTCAGTGGCCCCTTCCAGTGCACCTCTAACAAAGCCAGTGCTCCCATCCAGAGCACATCGAACCCAGCCAGTGTCACTCTCTAGTGCACCTCTAACCAAGGTAGTGCCCCCCTCCAGTGCACCTCTAACCCAGCCACTGTCCCACTCGGGTGCACCTCTAACACAGCCAGTGGCCCCTTCCAGTGCACCACTAACCAAGCTGGTGCTCCCCTCCAGTGCACTTCTAAGCCACCCAGTGTCCGCCTCCAGTGCACTTCTAAGCCAGACAGGTTCCACACCAGTGCACCTTTAACCCAGATAGTGTCCCCCTCCATTGAACCTCTAACCCAGCAAGTGCCACCTTCCAGTGCACCTCTAACGAAACCAGTGCTCCACTCCAGTGTACATATAACCCAACCAGAGTCCCCTGCCAGTGCACCTCTAACCCAGCCAGTGTCCACTCCAGTGCACCTCTAGCTCAGCCAGTGTCCCCCTCCAGTGCACCTCTAACACAGACAGTGACACCTTCCAGTACACCACTAAAAAAGCCAGTGCTCCACTCCAGTGCGCTTCTAAACCAGCAAGTCTCCCCCCAAGTGCACTGCTAAGTCAGCCAGTGTTGCCCACCAGTGCACCACTAACACAGGCAGTGTCTCCCTCCAGTGGACCTCTAACCCAGCCAGTGACCTCTTCCAGTGCACCTCTAACCAAGCCAGTGCTACACTGCAGTTTACATCTAACCCAACCTGAGTTCGCCTCCATTGTACCTCTAACCCAGCCAGTGCTCCCCTCCAATGCATCTCTAACCAAGTCAGTGTCCCCACTAATGCATCTCTAATGCAGACAGTGTCCCCCTCCAGTGCACCTCTAACCCAGCCACTGTCCCCCTCCAGTACACCTCTAACCAAGACAGTGTCCCCCTCCAGTGCACCCCTAACCCAGACAATGTCCCCCTCCATTGCACCACTAACCCAGCCAATGTCCCCCTCCAGTGCACATCTAACCCAGCCAGTGACAACTTCCAGTGCCCTTCTAACACAGCCAATGTCCCCCTCCAGTGTACCTCTAACATAGCCACTATACCCATCCAGTGCACCGCTAACCAAGCCAGTGGTCCGCTAACCCAGCCAGTGTTCCCCTCCAGTGCACTTCTAACCCATACAGTGTCCCCATCCAGTGCACATCTCACACATAGATGGTCCCCTCCAGCGCACCTCTAACCCAGCCAGTGACAACTGCCAGTGCACTTCTAACCCAGCCACTGCTCCCCTCCAGTGCACCTCTAACCCAGACAGCGTGCCCTCCAGTGCACCTCTAACCCTGCCAGAAGCCCCTTCCAGTGCACCTCTAACCCAGAGAGTACTTCCTTCCAGTGTACATCTAACCCAACCAGTGTCCCCTTCCAGTGCACCTCTAATCCAGGCAGTGTCCCACTCCAGTGCACCTCTAACCCAGCCAATGTCCCCCTCCAGTGTACCTCTAACCCAGGCTGTGTCCCACTCCAGTGCACCTCTAAGCCAGCCAGTGTCTCCCTCCAGTGCACCTCTAATCCAGCCAGTGTCTCCCTCCAGTGCACCTCTAACCCAACCAGTGTCTCCTTCCAGAGCACCACAAACACAGACAGTGCTCCCCTCCAGTGCACTTCGAAGCCACCCAGTGTCCCCCTAAAGTGCACATTTAAGCCAGCCAGGTTCTGCTCCAGTGCACCTCTAACACAGACAGTGTCCCCCTCCATTGCACCGCTAACCCAGCCAGTGGCCCCTTCCAGTGCACCTCTAACAAAGCCAGTGCACCCCTCCAGAGCACTTCAAACTCAGCCAGTGTCCCCCTCTAGTTCACCTCTAACCCAGATAGTGCCCCCCTCCAGTGCACCTCTAACCCAGCCACTGTCCCCCTCCAGTGCACATCTAACCAAGACAGTGTCCCCCTCCAGTGCACCTCTAACCCAGCCACTGTCCCACACAAGTGCACCTATAACACAGCCAGTGGCCCCTTCCAGTGCACCACTAACCAAGCTGGTGCTCCCCTCCAGTGCACTTCTAAGCCAACCAGTGTCCCACTCCAGTCCACTTCTAAGCCAGACAGGTTCCACTCCAGTGCATCTCTAGCCCAGACAGTGCCCCCCTCCATTACACCTCTAACCCAGCCAGTGGCGCCTTCCAGTGCAACTCTAACCAACCAGTGCTCCCCTCCAGTATACATATAACCCAGCCAGAGTCTCCTGCCAGTGCACCTCTAACCCAGCCAGTGCCCCCTCCAGTGCACCTCTAGCCCAGCCAATGTTGCCCTCCAGTGCACCTCTAACCAGGCCAGTGGCCCACACTAGTGCACTTCTAACCCAGCCAGTGCCCCCTCCAGTGCACCTCTAACACAGACAATGAACCCTTCCAGTGCACCACTAACAAAGCCAGTGCTCCACTCCAGTGCACTTCTAAGCCAGCCAGTGTTGCCCACCAGTGCACCGCTAACACAGACAGTGTCCCCCTCCAGTGCACTTCTAACCCAGCCAGAGAACTCTTCCAGTGCAGCTCTAACCAAGCCAGTGTTACACTGTAGTTTACATCTAACCCAGCCAGAGTTCCCCTCCATTGTACCTCTAACCCAGCCAGTGCTCCACTCCAATGCACCTCTAACCAAGTCAGTGCCCCCATTAATGCAGCTCTAATGCAGACAGTGTCCCCCTCCAGTGCACCACTAACCCAGCCAATGTCCCCCTCCAGTGCACCTCTAACCCAGACAGTGACAACTTCCAGTGCACTTCTAACACAGCCACTGTACCCCTCCAGTGCACTGCTAACCAAGCCAGTGGTCCGCTAACCCAGCCAGTGTTACCTTCCAGTGCACATCTAACCCATACAGTGTCCCCATCCAGTGCACATCTCACACATAGATGGTCACCCTCCAGTGCACATCTAAACCAGCCAGTGACAACTACCAGTGCACTTCTAACCCAGCCACTGCTCCCCTCCAGTGAACCGCTATCCCAGACAGTGTACCCTCCAGTGCACCTCTAACTCTGCCAGAAGCCCCTTCCAGTGCACCTCTAACCCAGAGATTGCTTCCTTGCAGTGTACATCTAACCCAACCAGTGTCCCCTTCCAGTGCACCTCTAAACCAGGCAGTGTCCCACTCCAGTGCACCTCTAACCCAGCCACTGTCCCCCTCCAGTGTACCACTAACCCAGGCAGCAACCCATTCCAGTGTACATCTAACCCAGCCAGTGTCTCCCTCCAGTGCACCTCTAATCCAGCCAGTGTCTCCCTCCAGTGCACCTCTAACACAGCCAGTGTCTCCTTCCAGAGCACCACTAACACAGCCAGTGCTCCCCTCCAGTGCACCTCTAAGCCAGCCGTGCTCCCCTCCAGTGCACATCTAATGCAGCTAGCGAACCCCTCGAGTGCACCTCTAAACCAGACAGTGTCACCCTCCAGTGCAGCTCTAAGCCAGCCAGTGGCTCCTTCCAGTGAACCGCTAACCAAGCTAGTGCACCCCCCAGTGCACCTCTATCCCAGACAGTGTACCCTCCAGTGCACCTCTAACCCTGCCAGAAGCCCCTTTCAGTGCACCTCTAACCCAGAGAGTGCTTCCATCCAGTGTACATCTAACCCAACCAGTGTCCCCTTCCAGTGCACCTCTAACCCAGGCAGTGTCCCACTCCAGTGCACCTCTAACCCAGACACTATCCCCCTCCAGTGTACCTGTAACCCAGCCAGTGTCTCCCTCCAGTGCACCTCTAATCCAGCCAGTGTCTCCCTCCAGTGCACCTCTAACACAGCCAGTGTCTCCTTCCAGAGCACCACTAACACAGCCAGTGATCCCCTCCAGTGCACCTCTAAGCCAGCCATGCTCCCCTCCAGTGCATGTCTAATGCAGCTAGGGAACCCCTCGATGCAACTCTAAACCAGACAGTGTCACCCTCCATTGCACCTCTAGGCCAGCCAGTGGCTCCTTCCAGTGAACCTCCACCCAAGCTAGTGCTCCCCTCCAGTTCAACTCTCACCCAGCCAGTGTCCCCCTCCAGTGCACCTCGAACACAGCCATGGTCGCCCTCCAGTGTACCTCTAACCCAGCCAGTTGTCCCCTCCAGTGCACCTCTAATCCAGCCAGTGGCCCCTTCCAGTGCCCCGCTAACCAAGCCAGTGCTCCCCTCCAGTGCACTTCTGAGCCAGCCAGTGTCACCCTCCAGTGCACTTCTAATCCAGCCAGTGTCCACCTTCAGTGCACCTCTACCCCAGACAGTGTCCCTCACCAGTTCACCTCTAACCCAGCCAGTGCTACACTGCAGTTTACATCTAACTCAACCTGAGTTCCCCTCCATTGTACCTCTAACCCAGCCAGTGCTCCCCTCCAATGCATCTCTAACCAAGTCAGTGTCCCCACTAATGCACCTCTAACGCAGACAGTGTCCCCCTCCAGTGCACCTCTAACCCAGCCACTGTCCCCCTCCAGTACACCTCTAACCAAGACAGTGTTCCCCTCCAGTGCACCCCGAACACAGCAAATGTCCCCCTCCATTGCACCACTAACCCAGCCAATGTCCCCCTCCAGTGCACATCTAACCCACCCAGTGACAGCTTCCAGTGCCCTTCTAACACAGCCAATGTCCCCCTCCAGTGTACCTCTAACATAGCCACTGTACCCATCCAGTGCACCGCTAACCAAGCCAGTGGTCTGCTAACCCAGCCAGTGTTCCCCTCCAGTGCACTTCTAACCCATACAGTGTCCCCATCCAGTGCACATCTCACACATAGACGGTCCCCTCCAGTGCACCTCTAACCCAGCCAGTGACAACTGCCAGTGCACTTCTAACCCAGCCACTGCTCCCCTCCAGTGCACCTCTAACCCAGACAGTGTACCCTCCAGTGCACCTCTAACCCAGCCACTGTCCCCCTCCAGTGTACCTCTAACCCAGAGAGTACTTCCTTCCAGTGTACATCTAACCCAACCAGTGTCCCCTTCCAGTGCACCTCTAATCCAGGCAGTGTCCCACTCCAGTGCACCTCTAACCCAGCCACTGTCCCCCTCCAGTGTACCTCTAACCCAGGCAGTGTCCCACTCCAGTGCACCTCTAAGCCAGCCAGTGTCTCCCTCCAGTGCACCTCTAATCCAGCCAGTGTCTCCCTCCAGTGCACCTCTAACCCAACCAGTGTCTCCTTCCAGAGCACCACAAACACAGACAGTGCTCCCCTCCAGTGCACTTCGAAGCCACCCAGTGTCCCCCTAAAGTGCACTTTTAAGCCAGCCAGGTTCTGCTCCAGTGCACCTCTAACACAGACAGTGTCCCCCTCCATTGCACCGCTAACCCAGCCAGTGGCCCCTTCCAGTGCACCTCTAACAAAGCCAGTGCACCCCTCCAGAGCACTTCAAACCCAGCCAGTGTCCCCCTCTAGTTCACCTCTAACCCAGATAGTGCCCCCCTCCAGTGCACCTCTAACCCAGCCACTGTCCCCCTCCAGTGCACATCTAACCAAGACAGTGTACCCCTCCAGTGCACCTCTAACCCAGCCACTGTCCCACACAAGTGCACCTATAACACAGCCAGTGGCCCCTTCCAGTGCACCACTAACCAAGCTGGAGCTCCCCTCCAGTGCACTTCTAAGCCAACCAGTGTCCCACTCCAGTCCACTTCTAAGCCAGACAGGTTCCACTCCAGTGCATCTCTAACCCAGACAGTGTCCCCCTCCATTACACCTCTAACCCAGCCAGTGGCGCCTTCCAGTGCAACTCTAACCAAACCAGTGCTCCCCTCCAGTATACATATAACCCAGCCAGAGTCTCCTGCCAGTGCACCTCTAACCCAGCCAGTGCCCCCTCCAGTGCACCTCTAGCCCAGCCAATGTTGCCCTCCAGTGCACCTCTAACCAGGCCAGTGGCCCCCACCAGTGCACTTCTAACCCAGCCAGTGCCCCCTCCAGTGCACCTCTAACACAGACAATGAACCCTTCCAGTGCACCACTAACAAAGCCAGTGCTCCACTCCAGTGCACTTCTAAGCCAGCAAGTCTCCACTCCAGTGCACTTCTAAGCCAGCCAGTGTTGCCCACCAGTGCACCGCTAACACAGACAGTGTCCCCCTCCAGTGCACTTCTAACCCAGCCAGAGAACTCTTCCAGTGGAGCTCTAACCAAGCCAGTGCTACACTGTAGTTTACATCTAACCCAGCCAGAGTTCCCCTCCATTGTACCTCTAACCCAGCCAGTGCTCCCCTCCAATGCACCTCTAACCAAGTCAGTGCCCCCATTAATGCAGCTCTAATGCAGCCAGTGTCCCCCTCCAGTGCACCACTAACCCAGCCAATGTCCCCCTCCAGTGCACCTCTAACCCAGACAGTGACGACTTCCAGTGCACTTCTAACACAGTCACTGTACCCCTCCAGTGCAATGCTAACCAAGCCAGTGGTCCGCTAACCCAGCCAGTGTTACCTTCCAGTGCACATCTAACCCATACAGTATCCCCATCCAGTGCGCATCTCACACATAGATGGTCACCCTCCAGTGCACATCTAAACCAGCCAGTGACAACTTCCAGTGCACTTCTAACCCAGCCACTGCTCCCCTCCAGTGCACCGCTATCCCAGACAGTGTACCCTCCAGTGCACCTCTAACTCTGCCAGAAGCCCCTTCCAGTGCACCTCTAACCCAGAGATTGCTTCCTTCCAGTGTACATCTAACCCAACCAGTGTCCCCTTCCAGTGCACCTCTAAACCAGGCAGTGTCCCACTCCAGTACACCTCTAACCCAGCCACTGTCCCCCTCCAGTGTACCTCTAACCCAGGCAGCATCCCATTCCAGTGTACATCTAACCGAGCCAGTGTCTCCCTCCAGTGCACCTCTAATCCAGCCAGTGTCTCCCTCCAGTGCACTACTAACACAGCCAGTGTCTCCTTCCAGAGCACCACTAACACAGCCAGTGCTCCCCTCCAGTGCACCTCTAAGCCAGCCGTGCTCCCCTCCAGTGCACATCTAATGCAGCTAGTGAACCCCTCGAGTGCACCTCTAAACCAGACAGTGTCACCCTCCAGTGCAGCTCTAAGCCAGCCAGTGGCTCCTTCCAGTGAACCGCTAACCAAGCTAGTGCTCCCCCCAGTGCACCTCTATCCCAGACAGTGTACCCTCCAGTGCACCTCTAACCCTGCCAGAAGCCCCTTCCAGTGCACCTCTAACCCAGAGAGTGCTTCCTTCCAGTGTACATCTAACCCAACCAGTGTCCCCTTCCAGTGCACCTCTAACCCAGGCAGTGTCCCACTCCAGTGCACCTCTAACCCAGACACTATCCCCCTCCAGTGTACCTGCAACCCAGCCAGTGTCTCCCTCCAGTGCACCTCTAATCCAGCCAGTGTCTCCTTCCAGAGCACCACTAACACAGCCAGTGATCCCCTCCAGTGCACCTCTAAGCCAGCCATGCTCCCCTCCAGTGCATGTCTAATGCAGCTAGGGAACCCCTCGATGCAACTCTAAACCAGACAGTGTCACCCTCCATTGCACCTCTAAGCCAGCCAGTGGCTCCTTCCAGTGAACCTCTAACCAAGCTAGTGCTCCCCTCCAGTTCAACTCTCACCCAGCCAGTGTCCCCCTCCAGTGCACCTCGAACACAGCCATGGTCGCCCTCCAGTGTACCTCTAACCCAGCCAGTTGTCCCCTCCAGTGCACCTCTAATCCAGCCAGTGGCCCCTTCCAGTGCCCCGCTAACCAAGCCAGTGCTCCCCTCCAGTGCACTTCTGAGCCAGCCAGTGTTACCCTCCAGTGCACTTCTAATCCAGCCAGTGTCCACCTTCAGTGCACCTCTACCCCAGACAGTGCCCCTCACCAGTTCACCTCTAACCCGGCCAGCGGCCCCTTCCGGTGCACCTCTAACCAATTCACTGTTACCCTCCAGTGTACCTCTAACCCAGCCAGTGCTCCCCTCCAGTGCACATATAATCCAGCCAGTGCCGCTTGCAGTGCACCTCTACCCAAGCCAGTGCCCGCCTCCAGTGCACTTCTAACCCAGCCAGTGTCCCCTTCTAGTGCACCTATAACCCAAACAGTGTCCGCCTCCAGTGCACCGCTAACCCAGACATTATCCCCTCCAGTGCATCTCTAACCCAACCACTGCCCTCACCAGTGCACCTCTGAACCATTCAGAGTCGCCCTCCAGTGGACCGCTAGCCAAGCCAGTGTCCCCCTCCAGTGCACCTCTAATGGGGCCAGTGGACCCCACCAGTGCACTTCTAACCCAAACAGGGGCCGCCTCCAATGCACCTCAAACACATCCACTGTCCCCCTCCAGTGTACCTCTAACCCAGCCAGTGGCACCTTCCAGTGCATCACTAACAAAGCCAGTGCGCCCCTCCAGTGCACTTCTAAGCCAGCCAGCGACCCTCTCCAGTGCAATTCTAAGCCGGCCAGTGTCGCCCTCCAGTGCACCTCTAACCCAGCCAGTGGCCACTTACAGTGCACTTCTAACCCAGCCACTGTCCCCCTCCAGAGCACCTCTAACCCAGACAGTGTACCACCTCCAGTGCAACTCTAACCCAGCCACTGTCCCCCACCAGTGCACCACTAAACCATTCACAGTCCACCTCCAGTGGACCTCTAGCCCAGCCAGTGATTTCCTCCAATGCACTTCTAACCCAGCCAGTGTCCCCCTCCTGTGCACATCTAACACAGCCATTGTACCCCTCCAGTGTACCTCTAACACAGCCAGTGGTCCCCGCCAGTGCAGCTGTAACCCTGCCAGTTGCCCCTTCCAGTGCACCACTAACAAAGCCAGTGCTCCACTCCAGTGTACTTCTAAGAAAGCCAGTGCCCCCCACCAGTGCACTTCAGAGCCAGCCAGTGTCCCCCTCCAGTGCACCTCTAACCCAGACAGTGTCCCCCTCCAGTGCGCCTCTAACCCAGCCAGTGGCTGCTTCCAGTGCATCTGTAACCAAGCCAATACTCCCCTCCAGTGTACATCTAACACAGCCAGAGTTTCCCTGCATTGCACCTCTAAACCAGCCAATGACCCCTCCATTATACCTCTAACCCAGCAAGTGCTCCACTCCATTGCACCTCTAACCCAGTCAGTGGCCCCTTCCAGTGCACTTCTAACAAAGCCGGTGCTCCCCTCCAGTGCAATTCTAACCCAGCCAGTGACCCCTCTAGTGCATCTCTAACCCAGACAGTGCCCCCTCCAGTGCAACTCTAAACAAGCCACTGTCCTGCTCCAGTGCACCTCTAATCAAGACAGTGCCCCCCTCCAGTGCACATTCAACCCAGCCACTGTCCCACTCCAGTGCACCTATAACCCAGCCAGTGGCCCCTTCCAGTGCACCATTACCACAGCCAGTGCTCCCCCCCAGTGCTCTTCTAAGCCACCCAGTGTCCCCCTAAAGTGCACATTTAAGCCAGCCAGGTTCCGCTCCAGTGCACCTCTAACACAGACAGTGCCCCCCTCCATTGCACCGCTAACCCAGCCAGTGGCCCCTACCAGTGCACCTCTAACAAAGCCAGTGCTCCCATCCAGAGCACTTCGAACCCAGCCAGTGTCCCTCTCTAGTGCACCTCTAACCAAGGTAGTGCCCCCCTCCAGTGCACCTCTAACACAGCCACTGTCCCACTCGGGTGCACCTCTAACACAGCCAGTGGCCCCTTCCAGTGCACCACTAACCAAGCTGGTGCTCCCCTCCAGTGCACTTCTAAGCCACCCAGTGTCCGCTTCCAGTGCACTTCTAAGCCAGACAGGTTCCACTCCAGTGCACCTCTAACCCAGATAGTGTCCCCCTCCATTGCACCTCTAACCCAGCAAGTGGCACCTTCCAGTGCACCTCTAACCAAACCAGTGCTCCACTCCAGTATATATATAACCCAACCAGAGTCCCCTGCCAGTGCACCTCTAACCCAGCCAGTGTCCCCTCCAGTGCACCTCAAGCTCAGCCAGTGTCCCCCTCCAGTGCACCTCTAATCCAGCCAGTGTCTCCCTCCAGTGCACCTCTAACACAGCCATTGTCTCCTTCCAGAGCACCACTAACACAGCCAGTGCTCCCCTCCAGTGCACCTCTAAGCCAGCCGTGCTCCCCTCCAGTGCACATCTAATGCAGCTAGCGAACCCCTCGAGTGCACCTCTAAACCAGACAGTGTCACCCTCCAGTGCAGCTCTAAGCCAGCCAGTGGCTCCTTCCAGTGAACCGCTAACCAAGCTAGTGCTCCCCCCAGTGCACCTCTATCCCAGACAGTGTACCCTCCAGTGCACCTCTAACCCTGCCAGTAGCCCCTTCCAGTGCACCTCTAACCCAGAGAGTGCTTCCTTCCAGTGTACATCTAACCCAACCAGTGTCCCCTTCCAGTGCACCTCTAACCCAGGCAGTGTCCGCCTCCAGTGCACCGCTAACCCAGACAGTGTCCCCTCCAGTGCATCTCTAACCCAACCACTGCCCCCACCAGTGCACCTCTGAACCATTCAGAGTCGCCCTCCAGTGGACCGCTAGCCAAGCCAGTGTCCCCCTCCAGTGCACCTCTAATGGGGCCAGTGGACCCCACCAGTGCACTTCTAACCCAAACAGGGGCCGCCTCCAATGCACCTCAAACACATCCACTGTCCCCCTCCAGTGTACCTCTAACCCAGCCAGTGGCACCTTCCAGTGCATCACTAACAAAGCCAGTGCTCCCCTCCAGTGCACTTCTAAGCCAGCCAGCGACCCTCTCCAGTGCAATTCTAAGCCGGCCAGTGTCGCCCTCCAGTGCACCTCTAACCCAGCCAGTGGCCACTTACAGTGCACTTCTAACCCAGCCACTGTCCCCCTCCAGAGCGCCTCTAACCCAGACAGTGTACCACCTCCAGTGCAACTCTAACCCAGCCACTGTCCCCCACCAGTGCACCACTAAACCATTCACAGTCCACCTCCAGTGGACCTCTAGCCCAGCCATTGATTTCCTCCAATGCACTTCTAACCCAGCCAGTGTCCCCCTCCTGTGCACATCTAACACAGCCATTGTACCCCTCCAGTGTACCTCTAACACAGCCAGTGGTCCCCGCCAGTGCAGCTGTAACCCTGCCAGTTGCCCCTTCCAGTGCACCACTAACAAAGCCAGTGCTCCCCTCCAGTGCACTTCTAAGAAAGCCAGTGCCCCCCACCAGTGCACTTCAAAGCCAGCCAGTGTCCCCCTCCAGTGCACCTCTAACCCAGACAGTGTCCCCCTCCAGTGCGCCTCTAACCCAGCCAGTGGCTGCTTCCAGTGCATCTGTAACCAAGCCAATACTCCCCTCCAGTGTACATCTAACACAGCCAGAGTTTCCCTGCATTGCACCTCTAAACCAGCCAATGACCCCTCCATTATACCTCTAACCCAGCAAGTGCTCCACTCCATTGCACCTCTAACCCAGTCAGTGGCCCCTTCCAGTGCACTTCTAACAAAGCCGGTGCTCCCCTCCAGTGCAATTCTAACCCAGCCAGTGTCCCCCTCTAGTGCATCTCTAACCCAGACAGTGCCCCCTCCAGTGCAACTCTAACCAAGCCACTGTCCTGCTCCAGTGCACCTCTAATCAAGACAGTGCCCCCCTCCAGTGCACATTCAACCCAGCCACTGTCCCACTCCAGTGCACCTATAACCCAGCCAGTGGCCCCTTCCAGTGCACCATTACCACAGCCAGTGCTCCCCCCCAGTGCTCTTCTAAGCCACCCAGTGTCCCCCTAAAGTGCACTTTTAAGCCAGCCAGGTTCCGCTCCAGTGCACCTCTAACACAGACAGTGCCCCCCTCCATTGCACCGCTAACCCAGCCAGTGGCCCCTTCCAGTGCACCTCTAACAAAGCCAGTGCTCCCATCCAGAGCACTTCGAACCCAGCCAGTGTCCCTCTCTAGTGCACCTCTAACCAAGGTAGTGCCCCCCTCCAGTGCACCTCTAACCCAGCCACTGTCCCACTCGGGTGCACCTCTAACACAGCCAGTGGCCCCTTCCAGTGCACCACTAACCAAGCTGGTGCTCCCCTCCAGTGCACTTCTAAGCCACCCAGTGTCCGCTTCCAGTGCACTTCTAAGCCAGACAGGTTCCACTCCAGTGCACCTCTAACCCAGATAGTGTCACCCTCCATTGCACCTCTAACCCAGCAAGTGGCACCTTCCAGTGCACCTCTAACCAAACCAGTGCTCCACTCCAGTATACATATAACCCAACCAGAGTCCCCTGCCAGTGCACCTCTAACCCAGCCATTGTCCCCTCCAGTGCACCTCTAGCTCAGCCAGTGTCCCCCTCCAGTGCACCTCTAACACAGACAGTGACACCTTCCAGTACACCACTAAAAAAGCCAGTGCTCCACTCCAGTGCACTTCTAAGCCAGCAAGTCTCCCCCCAAGTGCACTGCTAAGTCAGCCAGTGTTGCCCACCAGTGCACCACTAACACAGGCAGTGTCGCCCTCCAGTGCACCTCTAACCAAGCCAGTGCTACACTGCAGTTTACATCTAACTCAACCTGAGTTCCCCTCCATTGTACCTCTAACCCAGCCAGTGCTCCCCTCCAATGCATCTCTAACCAAGTCAGTGTCCCCACTAATGCACCTCTAACGCAGACAGTGTCCCCCTCCAGTGCACCTCTAACCCAGCCACTGTCCCCCTCCAGTACACCTCTAACCAAGACAGTGTTCCCTTCCAGTGCACCCCTAACCCAGCCAATGTCCCCCTCCATTGCACCACTAACCCAGCCAATGTACCCTCCAGTGCACATCTAACCCAGCCAGTGACAACTTCCAGTGCCCTTCTAACACAGCCAATGTCCCCCTCCAGTGTACCTCTAACATAGCCACTGTACCCATCCAGTGCACCGCTAACCAAGCCAGTGGTCCGCTAACCCAGCCAGTGTTCCCCTCCAGTGCACTTCTAACCCATACAGTGTCCCCATCCAGTGCACATCTCACACATAGATGGTCCCCTCCAGTGCACCTCTAACCCAGCCAGTGACAACTGCCAGTGCACTTCTAACCCAGCCACTGCTCCCCTCCAGTGCACCTCTAACCCAGACAGTGTACCCTCCAGTGCACCTCTAACCCTGCCAGAAGCCCCTTCCAGTGCACCTCTAACCCAGAGAGTACTTCCTTCCAGTGTACATCTAACCCAACCAGTGTCCCCTTCCAGTGCACCTCTAATCCAGGCAGTGTCCCACTCCAGTGCACCTCTAACCCAGCCACTGTCCCCCTCCAGTGTACCTCTAACCCAGGCAGTGTCCCACTCCAGTGCACCTCTAACCCAACCAGTGTCTCCCTCCAGTGCACCTCTAATCCAGCCAGTGTCTCCCTCCAGTGCACCTCTAACCCAACCAGTGTCTCCTTCCAGAGCACCACAAACACAGACAGTGCTCCCCTCCAGTGCACTTCGAAGCCACCCAGTATCCCGCTAAAGTGCACTTTTAAGCCAGCCAGGTTCTGCTCCAGTGCACCTCTAACACAGACAGTGTCCACCTCCATTGCACCGCTAACCCAGCCAGTGGCCCCTTCCAGTGCACCTCTAACAATGCCAGTGCACCCCTCCAGAGCACTTCAAACCCAGCCAGTGTGCCCCTCAAGTTCACCTCTAACCCAGATAGTGCCCCCTCCAGTGCATCTCTAACCCAGCCACTGTCCCCCTCCGGTGCACATCTAACCAAGACAGTGTCCCCCTCCAGTGCACCTCTAACCCAGCCACTGTCCCACACAAGTGCACCTATAACACAGCCAGTGGCCCCTTCCAGTGCACCACTAACCAAGCTGGTGCTCCTCTCCAGTGCACTTCTAAGCCAACCAGTGTCCCACTCCAGTCCACTTCTAAGCCAGACAGGTTCCACTCCAGTGCATCTCTAACCCAGACAGTGTCCCCCTCCATTACACCTCTAACCCAGCCAGTGGCGCCTTCCAGTGCAACTCTAACTAAACCAGTGCTCCCCTCCAGTATATATATAACCCAGCCAGAGTCTCCTGCCAGTGCACCTCTAACCCAGCCAGTGCCCCCTCCAGTGCACCTCTAGCCCAGCCAATGTGGCCCTCCAGTGCACCTCTATCCAGGCCAGTGGCCCCCACCAGTGCACTTCTAACCCAGCCAGTGCCCCCTCCAGTGCACCTCTAACACAGACAATGAACCCTTCCAGTGCACCACTAACAAAGCCAGTGCTCCACTCCAGTGCACTTCTAAGCCAACAAGTCTCCACTCCAGTGCACTTCTAAGCCAGCCAGTGTTGCCCACCAGTGCACCGCTAACACAGACAGTGTCCCCCTCCAGTGCACTTCTAACCCAGCCAGAGAACTCTTCCAGTGCAGCTCTAACCAAGCCAGTGCTACACTGTAGTTTACATCTAACCCAGCCAGAGTTCCCCTCCATTGTACCTCTAACCCAGCCAGTGCTCCCCTCCAATGCACCTCTAACCAAGTCAGTGCCCCCATTAATGCAGCTCTAATGCAGCCAGTGTCCCCCTCCAGTGCACCACTAACCCAGCCAATGTCCCCCTCCAGTGCACCTCTAACCCAGACAGTGACAACTTCCAGTGCACTTCTAACACAGCCACTGTACCCCTCCAGTGCACTGCTAACCAAGCCAGTGGTCCGCTAACCCAGCCAGTGTTACCTTCCAGTGCACATCTAACCCATACAGTGTCCCCATCCAGTGCGCATCTCACACATAGATGGTCACCCTCCAGTGCACATCTAAACCAGCCAGTGAAAACTTCCAGTGCACTTCTAACCCAGCCACTGCTCCCCTCCAGTGCACCGCTATCCCAGACAGTGTACCCTCCAGTGCACCTCTAACTCTGCCAGAAGCCCCTTCCAGTGCACCTCTAACCCAGAGATTGCTTCCTTCCAGTGTACATCTAACCCAACCAGTGTCCCCTTCCAGTGCACCTCTAAACCAGGCAGTGTCCCACTCCAGTGCACCTCTAACCCAGCCACTGTCCCCCTCCAGTGTACCTCTAACCCAGGCAGCATCCCATTCCAGTGTACATCTAATCCAGCCAGTGTCTCCCTCCAGTGCACCTCTAACACAGCCAGTGTCTCCTTCCAGAGCACCACTAACACAGCCAGTGCTCCCCTCCAGTGCACCTCTAAGCCAGCCGTGCTCCCCTCCAGTGCACATCTAATGCAGCTCGCAAACCCCTCGAGTGCACCTCTAAATCAGACAGTGTCACCCTCCAGTGCAGCTCTAAGCCAGCCAGTGGCTCCTTCCAGTGAACCGATAACCAAGCTAGTGCTCCCCCCAGTGCACCACTATCCCAGACAGTGTACCCTCCAGTGCACCTCTAACCCTGCCAGAAGACCCTTCCAGTGCACTTCTAACCCAGAGAGTGCTTCCTCCAGTGTACATCTAACCCAACCAGTGTCCCCTTCCAGTGCACCTCTAACCCAGGCAGTGTCCCACTCCAGTGCACCTCTAACCCAGACACTATCCCCCTCCAGTGTACCTCTAACCCAGCCAGTGTCTCCCTCCAGTGCACCTCTAATCAAGCCAGTGTCTCCCTCCAGTGCACCTCTAACACAGCCAGTGTCTCCTTCCAGAGCACCACTAACACAGCCAGTGATCCCCTCCAGTGCACCTCTAAGCCAGCCATGCTCCCCTCCAGTGCATGTCTAATGCAGCTAGGGAACCCCTCGATGCAACTCTAAACCAGACAGTGTCACCCTCCATTGCACCTCTAAGCCAGCCAGTGGCTCCTTCCAGTGAACCTCTAACCAAGCTAGTGCTCCCCTCCAGTTCAACTCTCACCCAGCCAGTGTCCCCCTCCAGTGCACCTCGAACACAGCCATGGTCGCACTCCAGTGTACCTCTAACCCAGCCAGTTGTCCCCTCCAGTGCACCTCTAATCAAGCCAGTGGCCCCTTCCAGTGCCCCGCTAACCAAGCCAGTGCTCCCCTCCAGTGCACTTCTGAGCCAGCCAGTGTCACCCTCCAGTGCACTTCTAATCCAGCCAGTGTCCACCTTCAGTGCACCTCTACCCCAGACAGTGTCCCTCACCAGTTCACCTCTAACCCAGCCAGTGGCTCCTTCCGGTGCACCTCTAACCAATTCACTGTTACCCTCCAGTGTACCTCTAACACAACCAGTGCTCCCCTCCAGTGCACCTCTAATCCAGCCAGTGTCCCCTTGCAGTGCACCTCTACCCAAGCCAGTGCCCGCCTCCAGTGCACTTCTAACCCAGCCAGTGTCCCCTTCTAGTGCACCTATAACCCAAACAGTGTCCCCCTCCAGTGCACCGCTAACCCAGACAGTGTCCCCTCCAGTGCATCTCTAACCTAACCACTGCCCCCAACAGTGCACCTCTGAACCATTCAGAGTCGCCCTCCAGTGGACCGCTAGCCCAGCCAGTGTCCCCCTCCAGTGCACCTCTAATGGGGCCAGTGGACCCCACCAGTGCACTTCTAACCCAAACAGGGGCCGCCTCCAATGCACCTCTAACACATCCACTGTCCCCCTCCAGTGTACCTCTAACCCAGCCAGTGGCACCTTCCAGTGCATCACTAACAAAGCCAGTGCTCCCCTCCAGTGCACTTCTAAGCCAGCCAGCGTCCCTCTCCAGTGCAATTCTAAGCCGGCCAGTGTCGCCCTCCAGTGCACCTCTAACCCAGCCAGTGGCCACTTACAGTGCACTTCTAACCCAGCCACTGTCCCCCTCCAGAGCACCTCTAACCCAGACAGTGTACCACCTCCAGTGCAACTCTAACCCAGCCACTGTCCCCCACCAGTGCACCACTAAACCATTCACAGTCCACCTCCAGTGGACCTCTAGCCCAGCCAGTGATTTCCTCCAATGCACTTCTAACCCAGCCAGTGTCCCCCTCCTGTGCACATCTAACACAGCCATTGTACCCCTCCAGTGTACCTCTAACACAGCCAGTGGTCCCCTCCAGTGCAGCTGTAACCCTGCCAGTTGCCCCTTCCAGTGCACCACTAACAAAGCCAGTGCTCCCCTCCAGTGCACTCTAAGAAAGCCAGTGTCCCGCACCAGTGCACTTCAAAGCCAGCCAGTGTCCCCCTCCAGTGCACCTCTAACCCAGACAGTGTCCCCCTCCCATGCGCCTCTAACCCAGCCAGTGGCTGCTTCCAGTGCATCTGTAACCAAGCCAATACTCCCCTCCAGTGTACATCTAACACAGCCAGAGTTTCCCTGCATTGCACCTCTAAACCAGCCAATGACCCCTCCATTATACCTCTAACCCAGCAAGTGCTCCACTCCATTGCACCTCTAACCCAGTCAGTGGCCCCTTCCAGTGCACTTCTAACAAAGCCGGTGCTCCCCTCCAGTGCAATTCTAACCCAGCCAGTGTCCCCCTCTAGTGCATCTCTAACCCAGACAGTGCCCCCTCCAGTGCAACTCTAACCAAGCCACTGTCCTGCTCCATTGCACCTCTAATCAAGACAGTGCCCCCCTCCAGTGCACATTCAACCCAGCCACTGTCCCACTCCAGTGCACCTATATCCCAGCCAGTGGCCCCTTCCAGTGCACCATTAACACAGCCAGTGCTCCCCCCCAGTGCTCTTCTAAGCCACCCAGTGTCCCCCTAAAGTGCACTTTTATGCCAGCCAGGTTCCGCTCCAGTGCACCTCTAACACAGACAGTGCCCCCCTCCATTGCACCGCTAACCCAGCCAGTGGCCCCTTCCAGTGCACCTCTAACAAAGCCAGTGCTCCCATCCAGAGCACTTCGAACCCAGCCAGTGTCCCTCTCTAGTGCACCTCTAACCAAGGTAGTGCCCCCCTCCAGTGCACCTCTAACCCAGCCACTGTCCCACTCGGGTGCACCTCTAACACAGCCAGTGGCCCCTTCCAGTGCACCACTAACCAAGCTGGTGCTCCCCTCCAGTGCACTTCTAAGCCACCCAGTGTCCGCCTCCAGTGCACTTCTAAGCCAGACAGGTTCCACTCCAGTGCACCTTTAACCCAGATAGTGTCCCCCTCCATTGCACCTCTAACCCAGCAAGTGGCACCTTCCAGTGCACCTCTAACCAAACCAGTGCTCCACTCCACTATACATATAACCCAACCAGAGTCCCCTGCCAGTGCACCTCTAACCCAGCCAGTGTCCCCTCCAGTGCACCTCTAGCTCAGCCAGTGTCCCCCTCCAGTGCACCTCTAACACAGACAGTGACAACTTCCAGTACACCACTAAAAAAGCCAGTGCTCCACTCCAGTGCACTTCTAAGCCAGCAAGTCTCCCCCCAAGTGCACTGCTAAGTCAGCCAGTGTTGCCCACCAGTGCACCACTAACACAGGCAGTGTCGCCCTCCAGTGCACTTCTAACCAAGCCAGTGCTACACTGCAGTTTACATCTAACTTAACCTGGTTCCCCTCCATTGTACCTCTAACCCAGCCAGTGCTCCCCTCCAATGCATCTCTAACCAAGTCAGTGTCCCCACTAATGCACCTCTAACGCAGACAGTGTCCCCCTCCAGTGCACCTCTAACCCAGCCACTGTCACCCTCCAGTACACCTCTAACCAAGACAGTGTTCCCCTCCAGTGCACCCCTAACCCAGCCAATGTCCCCCTCCATTGCACCACTAACCCAGCCAATGTCCCCCTCCAGTGCACATCTAACCCAGCCAGTGACAACTTCCAGTGCCCTTCTAACACAGCCAATGTCCCCCTCCAGTGTACCTCTAACATAGCCACTGTACCCATCCAGTGCACCGCTAACCAAGCCAGTGGTCCGCTAACCCAGCCAGTGTTCCCCTCCAGTGCACTTCTAACCCATACAGTGTCCCCATCCAGTGCACATCTCACACATAGATGGTCCCCTCCAGTGCACCTCTAACCCAGCCACTGCTCCCCTCCAGTGCACTTCTAACCCAGACAGTGTACCCTCCAGTGCACCTCTAACCCTGCCAGAAGCCCCTTCCAGTGCTCCTCTAACCCAGAGAGTACTTCCTTCCAGTGCACCTCTAACCCAGCCACTGTCCCCCTCCAGTGTACCTCTAACCCAGGCAGTGTCCCACTCCAGTGCACCTCTAACCCAGCCAGTGTCTCCCTCCAGTGCACCTTTAATCCAGCCAGTGTCTCCCTCCAGTGCACCTCTAACCCAACCAGTGTCTCCTTCCAGAGCACCACAAACACAGACAGTGCTCCCCTCCAGTGCACTTCGAAGCCACCCAGTGTCCCCCTAAAGTGCACTTTTAAGCCAGCCAGGTTCTGCTCCAGTGCACCTCTAACACAGACAGTGTCCCCCTCCATTGCACCGCTAACCCAGCCAGTGGCCCCTTCCAGTGCACCTCTAACAAAGCCAGTGCACCCCTCCAGAGCACTTCAAACCCAGCCAGTGTCCCCCTCAAGTTCACCTCTAACCCAGATAGTGTCCCCTCCAGTGCATCTCTAACGCAGGCACTGCCCCCCTCCGGTGCACATCTAACCAAGACAGTGTCCCCCTCCAGTGCACCTCTAACCCAGCCACTGTCCCACACAAGTGCACCTATAACACAGCCAGTGGCCCCTTCCAGTGCACCACTAACCAAGCTGGTGCTCCCCTCCAGTGCACTTCTAAGCCAACCAGTGTCCCACTCCAGTCCACTTCTAAGCCAGACAGGTTCCACTCCAGTGCATCTCTAACCCACACAGTGTCCCCCACCTTTACACCTCTAACCCAGCCAGTGGCGCCTTCCAGTGCAACTCTAACCAAACCAGTGCTCCCCTCCAGTATATATATAACCCAGCCAGAGCCTCCTGCCAATGCACCTCTAACCCAGCCAGTGCCCCCTCCAGTGCACCTCTAGCCCAGCCAATGTTGCCCTCCAGTGCACCTCTAACCAGGCCAGTGGCCCCCACCAGTGCACTTCTAACCCAGCCAGTGCCCCCTCCAGTGCACCTCTAACACAGACAATGAACCCTTCCAGTGCACCACTAACAAAGCCAGTGCTCCACTCCAGTGCACTTCTAAGCCAGCCAGTGTTGCCCACCAGTGCACCGCTAACACAGACAGTGTCCCCCTCCAGTGCACTTCTAACCCAGCCAGAGAACTCTTCCAGTGCAGCTCTAACCAAGCCAGTGCTACACTGTAGTTTACATCTAACCCAGCCAGAGTTCCCCTCCATTGTACCTCTAACCCAGCCAGTGCTCCCCTCCAATGCACCTCTAACCAAGTCAGTGCTCCCATTAATGCAGCTCTAATGCAGACAGTGTCCCCCTCCAGTGCACCACTAACCCAGCCAATGTCCCCCTCCAGTGCACCTCTAACCCAGACAGTGACAACTTCCAGTGCACTTCTAACACAGCCACTGTACCCCTCCAGTGCACTGCTAACAAAGCCAGTGGTCCGCTAACCCAGCCAGTGTTACCTTCCAGTGCACATCTAACCCATACAGTGTCCCCATTAGTGCGCATCTCACACATAGATGGTCACCCTCCAGTGCACCGCTAAACCAGCCAGTGACAACTTCCAGCGCACTTCTAACCCAGCCACTGCTCCCCTCCAGTGCACCTCTATCCCAGACAGTGTACCCTCCAGTGCACCTCTAACTCTGCCAGAAGCCCCTTCCAGTGCACCTCTAACCCAGAGATTGCTTCCTTCCAGTGTACATCTAACCCAACCAGTGTCCCCTTCCAGTGCACCTCTAAACCAGGCAGTGTCCCACTCCAGTGCACCTCTAACCCAGCCACTGTCCCCCTCCAGTGTACCTCTAACCCAGGCAGCATCCCATTCCAGTGTACATCTAACCCAGCCAGTGTCTCCCTCCAGTGCACCTCTAATCCAGCCAGTGTCTCCCTCCAGTGCACCTCTAACACAGCCAGTGTCTCCTTCCAGAGCACCACTAACACAGCCAGTGTTCCCCTCCAGTGCACCTCTAAGCCAGCCGTGCTCCCCTCCAGTGCACATCTAATGCAGCTAGCGAACCCCTCGAGTGCACCTCTAAACCAGACAGTGTCACCCTCCAGTGCAGCTCTAAGCCAGCCAGTGGCTCCTTCCAGTGAACCGCTAACCAAGCTAGTGCTCCCCCCAGTGCACCTCTATCCCAGACAGTGTACCCTCCAGTGCACCTCTAACCCTGCCAGAAGACCCTTCCAGTGCACTTCTAACCCAGAGAGTGCTTCCTTCCAGTGTACATCTAACCCAACCAGTGTCCCCTTCCAGTGCACCTCTAACCCAGGCAGTGTCCCACTCCAGTGCACCTCTAACCCAGACACTATCCCCCTCCAGTGTACCTGTAACCCAGCCAGTGTCTCCCTCCAGTGCACCTCTAATCCAGCCAGTGTCTCCCTCCAGTGCACCTCTAACACAGCCAGTGTCTCCTTCCAGAGCACCACTAACACAGCCAGTGATCCCCTCCAGTGCACCTCTAAGCCAGCCATGCTCCCCTCCAGTGCATGTCTAATGCAGCTAGGGAACCCCTCGATGCAACTCTAAACCAGACAGTGTCACCCTCCATTGCACCTCTAAGCCAGCCAGTGGCTCCTTCCAGTGAACCTCTAACCAAGCTAGTGCTCCCCTCCAGTTCAACTCTCACCCAGCCAGTGTCCCCCTCCAGTGCACCTCGAACACAGCCATGGTCGCCCTCCAGTGTACCTCTAACCCAGCCAGTTGTCCCCTCCAGTGCACCTCTAATCCAGCCAGTGGCCCCTTCCAGTGCCCCGCTAACCAAGCCAGTGCTCCCCTCCAGTGCACTTCTGAGCCAGCCAGTGTCACCCTCCAGTGCACTTCTAATCCAGCCAGTGTCCACCTTCAGTGCACCTCTACCCCAGACAGTGTCCCTCACCAGTTCACCTCTAACCCAGCCAGTGGCTCCTTCCGGTGCACCTCTAACCAATTCACTGTTACCCTCCAGTGTACCTCTAACACAACCAGTGCTCCCCTCCAGTGCACCTCTAATCCAGCCAGTGGCCCCTTGCAGTGCACCTCTACCCAAGCCAGTGCCCGCCTCCAGTGCACTTCTAACCCAGCCAGTGTCCCCTTCTAGTGCACCTATAACCCAAACAGTGTCCCCCTCCAGTGCACCGCTAACCCAGACAGTGTCCCCTCCAGTGCATCTCTAACCAAACCACTGCCCCCACCAGTGCACCTCTGAACCATTCAGAGTCGCCCTCCAGTGGACCGCTAGCCCAGCCAGTGTCCCCCTCCAGTGCACCTCTAATGGGGCCAGTGGACCCCACCAGTGCACTTCTAACCCAAACAGGGGCCGCCTCCAATGCACCTCTAACACATCCACTGTCCCCCTCCAGTGTACCTCTAACCCAGCCAGTGGCACCTTCCAGTGCATCACTAACAAAGCCAGTGCTCCCCTCCAGTGCACTTCTAAGCCAGCCAGCGTCCCTCTCCAGTGCAATTCTAAGCCGGCCAGTGTCGCCCTCCAGTGCACCTCTAACCCAGCCAGTGGCCACTTACAGTGCACTTCTAACCCAGCCACTGTCCCCCTCCAGAGCACCTCTAACCCAGACAGTGTACCACCTCCAGTGCAACTCTAACCCAGCCACTGTCCCCCACCAGTGCACCACTAAACCATTCACAGTCCACCTCCAGTGGACCTCTAGCCCAGCCAGTGATTTCCTCCAATGCACTTCTAACCCAGCCAGTGTCCCCCTCCTGTGCACATCTAACACAGCCATTGTACCCCTCCAGTGTACCTCTAACACAGCCAGTGGTCCCCTCCAGTGCAGCTGTAACCCTGCCAGTTGCCCCTTCCAGTGCACCACTAACAAAGCCAGTGCTCCCCTCCAGTGCACTCTAAGAAAGCCAGTGCCCCCACCAGTGCACTTCAAAGCCAGCCAGTGTCCCCCTCCAGTGCACCTCTAACCCAGACAGTGTCCCCCTCCAGTGCGCCTCTAACCCAGCCAGTGGCTGCTTCCAGTGCATCTGTAACCAAGCCAATACTCCCCTCCAGTGTACATCTAACACAGCCAGAGTTTCCCTGCATTGCACCTCTAAACCAGCCAATGACCCCTCCATTATACCTCTAACCCAGGAAGTGCTCCACTCCATTGCACCCCTAACCCAGTCAGTGGCCCCTTCCAGTGCACTTCTAACAAAGCCGGTGCTCCCCTCCAGTGCAATTCTAACCCAGCCAGTGTCCCCCTCTAGTGCATCTCTAACCCAGACAGTGCCCCCTCCAGTGCAACTCTAACCAAGCCACTGTCCTGCTCCATTGCACCTCTAATCAAGACAGTGCCCCCCTCCAGTGCACATTCAACCCAGCCACTGTCCCACTCCAGTGCACCTATATCCCAGCCAGTGGCCCATTCCAGTGCACCATTACCACAGCCAGTGCTCCCCCCCAGTGCTCTTCTAAGCCACCCAGTGTCCCCCTAAAGTGCACTTTTAAGCCAGCCAGGTTCCGCTCCAGTGCACCTCTAACACAGACAGTGCCCCCCTCCATTGCACCGCTAACCCAGCCAGTGGCCCCTTCCAGTGCACCTCTAACAAAGCCAGTGCTCCCATCCAGAGCACTTCGAACCCAGCCAGTGTCACTCTCTAGTGCACCTCTAACCAAGGTAGTGCCCCCCTCCAGTGCACCTCTAACCCAGCCACTGTCCCACTCGGGTGCACCTCTAACACAGCCAGTGGCCCCTTCCAGTGCACCACTAACCAAGCTGGTGCTCCCCTCCAGTGCACTTCTAAGCCACCCAGTGTCCGCCTCCAGTGCACTTCTAAGCCAGACAGGTTCCACTCCAGTGCACCTCTAACCCAGATAGTGTCCCCCTCCATTGCACCTCTAACCCAGCAAGTGGCACCTTCCAGTGCACCTCTAACCAAACCAGTGCTCCACTCCAGTATACATATAACCCAACCAGAGTCCCCTGCCAGTGCACCTCTAACCCAGCCAGTGTCCCCCCCAGTGCACCTCTAGCTCAGCCAGTGTCCCCCTCCAGTGCACCTCTAACACAGACAGTGACACCTTCCAGTACACCACTAAATAAGCCAGTGCTCCACTCCAGTGCACTTCTTAGCCAGCAAGTCTCCCCCCAAGTGCACTGCTAAGTTAGCCAGTGTTGCCCACCAGTGCACCACCAACACAGGCAGTGTCGCCCTCCAGTGCACCTCTAACCCAGCCAGTGACCTCTTCCAGTGCACCTCTAACCAAGCCAGTGCAACACTGCAGTTTACATCTAACTCAACCTGAGTTCCCCTCCATTGTACCTCTAACCCAGCCAGTGCTCCCCTCCAATGCATCTCTAACCAAGTCAGTGTCCCCACTAATGCATCTCTAACGCAGTGAGTGTCCCCCTCCAGTGCACCTCTAACCCAGCCACTGTCCCCCTCCAGTACACCTCTAACCAAGACAGTGTTCCCCTCCAGTGCACCCCTAACCCAGCCAATGTCCCGCTCCATTGCACCACTAACCCAGCCAATGTCCCCCTCCAGTGCACATCTAACCCAGCCAGTGACAACTTCCAGTGCCCTTCTAACACAGCCAATGTCCCCCTCCAGTGTCCCTCTAACATAGCCACTGTACCCATCCAGTGCACCCCTAACCAAGCCAGTGGTCCGCTAACCCAGCCAGTGTTCCCCTCCAGTGCACTTCTAACCCATACAGTGTCCCCATCCAGTGCACATCTCACACATAGATGGTCCCCTCCAGTGCACCTCTAACCCAGCCAGTGACAACTGCCAGTGCACTTCTAACCCAGCCACTGCTCCCCTCGAGTGCACCTCTAACCCAGACAGTGTACCCTCCAGTGCACCTCTAACCCTGCCAGAAGCCCCTTCCAGTGCACCTCTAACCCAGAGAGTACTTCCTTCCAGTGTACATCTAACCCAACCAGTGTCCCCTTCCAGTGCACCTCTAATCCAGGCAGTGTCCCACTCCAGTGCACCTCTAACCCAGCCACTGTTCCCCTCCAGTGTACCACTAACCCAGGCAGTGTCCCACCCCAGTGCACCTCTAACCCAGCCAGTGTCTCCCTCCAGTGCACCTCTAACCCAACCAGTGTCTCCTTCCAGAGCACCACAAACACAGACAGTGCTCCCCTCCAGTGCACTTCGAAGCCACCCAGTGTCCCCCTAAAGTGCACTTTTAAGCCAGCCAGGTTCTGTTCCAGTGCACCTCTAACACAGACAGTGTCCCCCTCCATTGCACCGCTGACCCAGCCAGTGGCCCCTTCCAGTGCACCTCTAACAAAGCCAGTGCACCCCTCCAGAGCACTTCAAACCCAGCCAGTGTCCCCCTCAAGTTCACCTCTAACCCAGATAGTGCCCCCTCCAGTGCATCTCTAACCCAGCCACTGTCCCCCTCCGGTGCACATCTAACCAAGACAGTGTCCCCCTCCAGTGCACCTCTAACCCAGCCACTGTCCCACACAAGTGCACCTATAACACAGCCAGTGGCCCCTTCCAGTGCACCACTAACCAAGCTGGTGCTCCCCTCCAGTGCACTTCTAAGCCAACCAGTGTCCCGCTCCAGTCCACTTCTAAGCCAGACAGGTTCCACTCCAGTGCATCTCTAACCCAGACAGTGTCCCCCTCCATTACACCTCTAACCCAGCCAGTGGCGCCTTCCAGTGCAACTCTAACCAAACCAGTGCTCCCCTCCAGTATATATATAACCCAGCCAGAGTCTCCTGCCAGTGCACCTCTAACCCAGCCAGTGCCCCCTCCAGTGCACCTCTAGCCCAGCCAATGTTGCCCTCCAGTGCACCTCTAACCAGGCCAGTGGCCCCCACCAGTGCACTTCTAACCCAGCCAGTGCCCCCTCCAGTGCACCTCTAACACAGACAATGAACCCTTCCAGTGCACCACTAACAAAGCCAGTGCTTCACTCCAGTGCACTTCTAAGCCAGCAAGTCTCCACTCCAGTGCACTTCTAAGCCAGCCAGTGTTGCCCACCAGTGCACCACTAACACAGACAGTGTCCCCCTCCAGTGCACTTCTAACCCAGCCAGAGAACTCTTCCAGTGCAGCTCTAACCAAGCCAGTGCTACACTGTAGTTTACATCTAACCCAGCCAGAGTTCCCCTCCATTGTACCTCTAACCCAGACAGTGCTCCTCTCCAATGCACCTCTAACAAAGTCAGTGCCCCCATTAGTGCAGCTCTAATGCAGACAGTGTCCCCCTCCAGTGCACCACTAACCCAGCCAATGTCCCCCTCCAGTGCACCTCTAACCCAGACAGTGACAACTTCCAGTGCACTTCTAACACAGCCACTGTACCCCTCCAGTGCACTGCTAACCAAGCCAGTGGTCCGCTAACCCAGCCAGTGTTACCTTCCAGTGCACATCTAACCCATACAGTGTCCCCATCCAGTGCGCATCTCACACATAGATGGTCACCCTCCAGTGCACCGCTAAACCAGCCAGTGACAACTTCCAGTGCACTTCTAACCCAGCCACTGCTCCCCTCCAGTGCACCTCTATCCCAGACACTGTACCCTCCAGTGCACCTCTAACTCTGCCAGAAGCCCCTTCCAGTGCACCACTAACCCAGAGATTGCTTCCTTCCAGTCTTCATCTAACCCAACCAGTGTCCCCTTCCAGTGCACCTCTAACACAAGCAGTGTCCCACTCCAGTGCACCTCTAACCCAGCCACTGTCCCCCTCCAGTGTACCTCTAACCCAGGCAGCATCCCACTCCAGTGTACATCTAACCCAGCCAGTGTCTCCCTCCAGTGCACCTCTAATCCAGCCAGTGTCTCCCTCCAGTGCACCTCTAACACAGCCAGTGTCTCCTTCCAGAGCACCACTAACACAGCCAGTGCTCCCCTCCAGTGCACCTCTAAGCCAGCTGTGCTCCCCTCCAGTGCACATCTAATGCAGCTAGCGAACCCCTCGAGTGCACCTCTAAACCAGACAGTGTCACCCTCCAGTGCAGCTCTAAGCCAGCCAGTGGCTCCTTCCAGTGAACCGCTAACCAAGCTAGTGCTCCCCCCAGTGCACCTCTATCCCAGACAGTGTACCCTCCAGTGCACCTCTAACCCTGCCAGAAGCCCCTTCCAGTGCACCTCTAACCCAGAGAGTGCTTCCTTCCAGTGTACATCTAACCCAACCAGTGTCCCCTTCCAGTGCACCTCTAACCCAGGCAGTGTCCCACTCCAGTGCACCTCCATCCCAGACACTGTCCCCCTCCAGTGTACCTCAAACCCAGGCAGCGTCCCACTCCAGTGCACCTCTAACCCAGCCAGTGTCTCCCTCCAGTGCACCTCTAATCCAGCAAGTGTCTCCCTCCAGAGCACCTCTAACACAGCCAGTGTCTCCTTCCAGAGCACCACTAACACAGCCAGTGCTCCCCTCCAGTGCACCTCTAAGCCAGCCATGCTCCCCTCCAGTGCATGTCTAATGCAGCTAGGGAACCCCTCGAGTGCAACTCTAAACCAGACAGTGTCACCCTGCATTGCACCTCTAAGCCAGCCAGTGGCTCCTTCCAGTGAACCTCTAACCAAGCTAGTGCTCCCCTCCAGTTCAACTCTCACCCAGCCAGTGTCCCCCTCCAGTGCACCTCGAACACAGCCATGGTCGCCCTCCAGTGTACCTCTAACCCAGCCAGTTGTCCCCTCCAGTGCACCTCTAATCCAGCCAGTGGCCCCTTCCTGTGCCCCGCTAACCAAGCCAGTGCTCCCCTCCAGTGCACTTCTGAGCCAGCCAGTGTCACCCTCCAGTGCACATCTAATCCAGCCAGTGTTCACCTTCAGTGCACCTTTACCCCAGACAATGTCCCCCACCAGTTCACCTCTAACCCAGCCAGTGGCCCCTTCCGGTGCACCTCTAACCAATTCACTGTTACCCTCCAGTGTACCTCTAACACAACCAGTGCTCCCCTCCAGTGCACCTCTAATCCAGCCAGTGGCCACTTGCAGTGCACCTCTACCCAAGCCAGTGCCCGCCTCCAGTGCACTTCTAACCCAGCCAGTGTCCCCTTCTAGTGCACCTATAACCCAAACTGTGTCCCCCTCCAGTGCACCGCTAACCCAGACAGTGTCCCCCTCCAGTGCATCTCTAACCCAGCCACTGCCCCCACCAGTGCACCTCTGAACCATTCAGAGTCGCCCTCCAGTGGACCGCTAGCCCAGCCAGTGTCCCCCTCCAGTGCACCTCTAATGGGGCCAGTGGCCCCCACCAGTGCACTTCTAACCCAAACAGGGGCCGCCTCCAATGCACCTCTAACACATCCACTGTCCCCCTCCAGTGTACCTCTAACCCAGCCAGTGGCACCGTCTAGTGGACCACTAACAAAGCCAGTGCTCCCCTCCAGTGCACATCTAAGCCAGCCAGCGTCCCTCTCCAGTGCAATTCTAAGCCGGCCAGTGTCGCCCTCCAGTGCACCTCTAACCCAGACAGTGTCCCCCTCCAGTGCAGCTCTAACCCAGCCAGTGACCGCTTCCAGTGCACCTCTAACCAAGCCAGTGCTCCCCTCCAGTGTACATCTAACCCAGCCAGAATCCCCCTCCGGTGCACCTCTAAACCAGCCAATGTCACCCTCCATTGTACCTCTAACCCAGCCAGTGCTCCCCTCCAATGCACCTCTAACCCAGTCAATGGCCCCTTCCAGTGCACCTCTAACAAAGCAAGTGCTCCTCTCCTCCTCCAGTCCTCCTCCAGTGCACTTCTAACCCAGCCAGTCTCCCCCTTTAGTGCACCTCTAAACCAGACAGTATCCCCCTCCAGTGCACCTCTAACCCAGCCACTGCCCCCTCCAGTGCACCTTAATCAAGACAGCGTCCCCCTCCAGTGCACCTCTAACCCAGCCACCGTCCAACTCCAGTGCACCTCTTACCCTGCCAGAGTCCCCCTCGAGTGAACCTCTAACCCAGCCAGTGTCCCCCCAGTACACCTCTAACCAGGCCAGTGGCCCCCACCAGTGTACTTCAAACCCAGCCAGTGTCCCCCTCCAGTGCACCTCTATCCCAGCCAGTGTCCCCCTCCAGTGCTCCTCTAACCCAGCCAGTGTCCCCCTACAGTGCACCTCTCACCCAGCCGGTGTCCCCCTCCACTGCACATCTAACCCAGACAGTGTTCCCCTCCAGTGCAACTCTAACTCTGCCAGTGTCTCCCTCCAGTGCAACACTAACTCAGCCAGTGTCCCCCTCCAGTGATCCAGTAACACAACCAGTGTTGCCCTCCAGTGCCCCTATAACCCAGCCAGTGCCCCCCTCCAGTGCACCTCTAACCCATTCAGTCCTCCTCCAGTGCACCTCTAACCCAGCCACTGCTCCCCTCCAGTGCACCTCTAACCCAGCCAGCGTCAACCTCCAGTGCACCTCTAACCCAGCCAGTGCTCCCTCCAGTGCACCTCTAATGCAGCCAGTGACCACTCCAGTGCCTCTCTAATCCAGCCAGTCTCTCTCCAGTGCACCACTAACCCAGCCAGTGTCCCCTCCAGTGCCTCTCAAATCCAGCCAGTGCTCCCCTCCAGTACACCTCTAACCCAGCCAGTGTCTACCTTCGGTGCACCACTAACCCTGCCAATGCTCCTCTCTAGTGCACCTCTAACACAGCCAGTGTCCCCTTCAGTGCACCTCTAACCCAGCCACTGCTCTCCTCCAGTGCACCTCTAACCCAGCCAGTGCTCCTATCCAGTGTACCTCTAACCCAGCCACTGCCCTCCTCCAGTGCACCTCTAACCCAGCCAGTGTTCCTGTCCAGTGTACCTCTAACCCAGCCAGTGCTCCCCTCCAGTGCACCGCTAACCCAGCCAGTGCCCCTCTCCATTGCACCTCTAACCCAGCCAGTGCTCCCCTCCAGTGCGCCTCTAGCCCAGCTAGTGCTCCCCTTCTGTGCACCTGTAAGCCAGCCAGTTATGGGGTCATTATCCAGCGTTTCCTTGTCCTATCTCGCATTGATTTCGCATTAATAAGGATACCAATTGTTGAGATGCCAATTTTTATCTCCACCACCTGTTGGTTTCCCAGATAACAGTTTCCTAAAGGACGGTGATGTGATCCAATGTCTGCTCCTGTTTAAACATTCGCATTTTGATGGTTCACAACGTTCCATAGAACACGTCCCTGGAACACATCACTTCACCGTGCCCGACTTCTCCCTCTTGGATTCTCTCCAAACTCCTTAACTAGCTAACGCTGTGCCGCTTTCAGGTGGTTTGTTGGGCAGGTGTTGTGTTGTCCCTGCGCTCACACCCTCCCCTCCCCCAGCAATGTTCCTCTATCAGACCGAGCCACATCACATGTCAACCGTCCATCATCAGCACAAGGGCATGAAGCAGCAAAATCAATACTCCGACTGCTGCCCTTCACAGCTGCTCGCAGAGCCTGCTCTCTGTGCTATTTACATCTGTTCAATCCCTAACTGGAAGTGAAGCCACGTGGGAGGGCGTTATCATATAGGGATCCATTATATTAACCGATTACATACTTCAAATTTCTTATCATTGTTCAACTTGTTTTGTGGGTGTGTGATACATAATGGTGTGTGGATGCATGTAGACACCTATCGTTCTGATTGTAATGTGTGGGCTTAGTGTCTGTGAATGTGTATGTGATATGTGCATTATATGAGTGTATAGGTTTAGCGGTGTGTGTGTTGTAAAGTCTGTGGGTTGTGCAGTTAATAACGACACAGACTTCAGGAGTAACAAACAAACAGGTCTTTACTATTCGAAGGTCCGGGCGAATCTGCCCAATAACTCCTGGCACAACACTTATATACTGGTGTGGTCACTATCGGTATTACAGTATACAGAAGCCAAACAAATAGTGCCACACCTAAAGTAGTTCCCTTAAAGGTGAACGGTTACATTCAATAGTTCCCTTAAAGATAGACGGGTACATACACTACATGTGTGTGCATGTATGTGTGTCTCCATGTGTGCACATGTGTGTGCGTGGTGTGTGTGTGTGTGGACGTGTATGGCATATGTCTGTGAGTCCGTGTGTGCATGTGCGTGCTTGGGTGTGTGCAGATAATGCTTGCATTCTCACTTTCATTAATGACCTTCTAGCTCCTAACCGCCCCGTCCCCACAGTCCCGCCATTGGTCGCCCGACATGTCCATCCTCATGGTGCACCACCTTCCCACGGCCAATTGGAAAATGAACAGACTCTTTGTTGCCTCATTGGATGATTCTTGACTGTCAGTCAAACAGCCTATTTTCTCATCTCTGATAATTTTGTAACTAATAAATGAAAAGCACCCAATTTGTGTTAAAGCAAATGACTGTTCTCTTGGGTTGTTCCGGGCCATGTCCAGGACAATGCGGGAGGGCTGGCAGGCTGGCAGCCCCATGTGACAGTCACAAGACCCTCTCTCTCCGGGCTCCCTGTCAGAGTCAGGGACCTGTGTCAGTATTTATTCCAGGTTCATTTTATTCTCTGAACTATTGAGGCCACCAGTCAACCTGAACAAAGAAACCAAAATCAAAACTTATCCTGCTTTGTCAGCTTTCAACCTGCCTCCTGACCCCTGCCCCTCCACATCATTCCATCCCCCTATAATCATTGTCAGTTTTTTAATTCATTCTTGGGAGTCGGTCGCTGGCAAGGCCGGCATTTATTGCCTGTCCCTAGTTGCCCTGAGAAGGTGGTGGTGGGCCACTTGAACTCCCTCTATGCTGTTAGGCAGGAAGTTCCAGTGACGATGAAGGAACGGCGATACATGTCCAGGTCGGGAGCTGTGTGACTTGGAGAGGAACTTGGAGGTGATGGTGTTCCCATGCACCTGCTGCCCTTGACCTTCTAGGTGCTGGAGTTTGTGGGTTTGGGAGGTGCTGCCGAGGAAGCCTTGGCGATAGTAGATAGTAAACCATGCAGCCATGGTGATGAAGGGAGTGGATGTTTGTGGTGGTGGAAGAGCTGCTTTGTCCTGGATGGTCTGTTTAATCACATTCTTTAAAGGCAGTGCCTCCCAGGATGTCAATGGCTGACTGATGTTGCTGAGTTTCTTTGCTGCTATCAGAAACCCCAGGTGCAAGTGAGGCTTTCAAAACAAGTCCTGTGCATGATTTGCTTAATATCTGGGAGATACAACAATCTGCTGCATAATGGCCCAGTAATTCCGTTCCAAACGCGTGAGTACGGTTGGGGTACTCACGCGTCTGGCCGGAAGAAATGTCGGTTTTCAGCATGCACAGCGCATGCGGGGAAAACTGGCATTTCCTGTCCTCTGAACGAAGGGTTTCGGAGGCACAGCACGTGCGACTGCACAGGCAGCGCGTGCGCAGTGAAATTCGCCGGTTTCATTCATGCTTTCAGTGAGGTTAAGTCCTTACAACTTACACATGAAAAAAGCATGCGTACAGTTGCTCCAGAGGCTGCGGACAAAGATATATTTTATCGTGGAGCTTCTGAAAGGCAATATTTTTGTTTGGGAAAGGGAGAAAAGTTATTTTAAGAAATGCTGAGGTAAGTTTTAAAGTTTAATTTTTTTTTTTGAACGGGTTTTCAGTACTGTAGGTAGAAGGAGCAATTGTGGCTGTGTGAATTGAATTTGCTGTGTTTATTAAATGTGAAAATGACTGTTCTAAAATGAATAATGTAACATTTCCAACATTTTTAAGAAAGAACCTTTTCATCAGTAATATATTCTTTTAAGTAATTATGTATGTATGTCCGTATATATTCCTTTGCGTATATGTATGTATGTATATATTCCATTACTTATGTGTATGAATGTATGTATTTAATTATGATTTTCCAATAAGTTACTTTCTCTGAAAGTCATAATTAAATACATTCATACACATAAGTAAAGGAATATATACATACATACATATACGCAAAGGAATATATACAGACATACATACATAATTACTTAAAAGAATATATTACTGATGAAAAGGTTCTTTCTTAAAAATGTTGGAGTCATTTTCACATTTAATAAACACAGCAAATTCAATTCACATAGCTACAATTGCTCCTTCTACCTACAGTACTGAAAACCCGTTTTAAAAAACAAAAATAAACTTTAAAACTTACCTCAGCATTTCTTAAAATAACTTTCCTCCCTTTCCCAAACAAAAATATTGCCTTTCAGAAGCTCCACGATAAAATATATCTTCCTCTGCAGCCTCTGGAGCAACTGTACTCATGCTTTTTTCATGTGTAAGTTGTAAGGACTTAACCTCACTGAAAGCATGAATGAAACCGGCGAATTTTACTGCGCACGCGCTGCCTGTGCAGTTGCACGCGTTCTGCCTCTGAACCCCTTCGTTCAGAGGACAGGAAATGACGGTTTTCCCCGCATGCGCTGTGCATGCTGAAAACCGGCATTTCCTCCGGCCAGATGCGTGAGTACCCCGACCGTACTCACGCGTTTGGAACGGAATTACTGGGCCATTGGAAAATCATCTCGGGCTGTGAAATTAATCAGGCGGGTATGATGTATTACCAAGACGATAACGCGTTTCTCCTGCCATAGGCTGGGGTGATTTTCTAGCCAGTCACTTCATTAAAATTACTTTAACAACTCTTTCCATTTCTTCCTTGCAAGGACGTCTGTGTAAGCAGGAGGCCTGTGAGCAAGAAAAATGCCCGGGAACTGCTAGTAGCCAACACCTTCACGAGCTAGTGGCACCTTGTACCTCCCCCTCCCCCCACAAGGCAAAGAAAGGAGCAGACACAATTTAAAGTGAAGCAGTGAACTTTTATTGCATCATAAAACAGTTTTCAGGGTCAGTTTTGATGTGGATAGTTTATAACTTTAAAATGTTAACTAGCTATTTCCTGCTTTTCAAACATTTGTAAACATGAATAGTTCAGAAAAAAATGTGTTAACATTTTAAAGTGAATTTTTCTGTTTTCTTAGTGCAATAAAGACATTCAAGGTGGAAACTAGCTATGTTCTAATTTTCAAACAATTGTTATAAAAATACTTTGGCTCCAATAAAAGTTGCTAATTTTTTTCAAACTGACTACAGGCTGCACTGTTTAAAGGAAAAGGTTACATATCCTTTCAGTCACAAATAAACATTTCAATGAAAACAGCAAACACAACATTTTACATGTCAATAAAATGAAAAATTTAACAATTGCACGATTTGCCCCCTCGTATCTGCGACTGAGGGTCCAAGGAGGTGCATTGCGCAAGAGGTCATCGTCGTACGTATCCTCACACTGTTCCCTTCGGGAATTGTAGGAAGTGGTGGAAGGATTTCTGGCCACGTTAACGCTCCTTCCGTGACCATAACCAGCTTCATACCAGCCATTAGGGTGGTTAGTCCTATGGCGCGAGGGTTTTACGGGCTCCCACAACCCATCCGAGGGGGTGGGCCACCCACACCCGCGGACGCAAGTATCCCGCTGGATGTCCACCCAGAATTTATAGTTGGAGCTCCGACTCCTCTTGCCGGGACTGTCTGGAGTGGGGTTCGAAACCCTACTGTTTCTGGCCCAGCGGCGGGGATGCTTACCGCTACGCAAAAGGCCCACTCCGCACAAAAGATGACACCCATACGTTTCCTGCGCCTTTTCCCTCCCCGTGACTGGAGCACTATGCTGCCACTTGAAAGACCAAGCTATCATCTGTCCTTTTTGCGGCGCCTTGGACTTCTCATTACCAATGATGAGCAGGCGCTGCGCCTCCACCTCGTTGAGGAGATTGCTGAGATCATCATCAGTTCAATTGTGAGTTCTTTTAATGCCGTGAATTGTGCTCATTCCAGCCATTTCACGTTGCTAATCTGTGTGGGCCTTTGGCGTAGCGGTAGGATCCCTGCCGCTGGGCCACACGGCGTAGGATTTCGAACCCCGCTCCAGACAGTCCCGGCAAGTGGAGTCGGAGCTCCGGCTCTAAATTCTGGGTAGACATCCAGTGGGATATTTGCGTCCGTGGGTGTGGGTGGTCCCCCCCTTGTATAGGTTGTGGGAGCCCGTAAAACCCTCCCGCCATAGGACTAACCACCCTAATGGCTGGTACAAAGATGGTTACAGTCACAGAAGGAGTGTTAATCACAGCCAGAAATCCTTCCAACACTTCATACAGTTCCCCAAAGGGAACAGTGTGAAGACACGTATGACGATGACGTTGCTAATTAAATAAATGGAATGAAAAAAATTCTTTCAGGGCTTTTAAAAGTCTTTAAATTGCTTTAATTCTGTTTAAAACTACTTCAGATTCTTCAAAATAATGTAAACATTTTTAAAAGTTATCAAAAGCTTCATAAAATACCAAAAACCTATTTAAAATTCTGCTCTGCATGTAAAAATGCTTTGCAGCTTGTGAGAAACATTGGGGGCGTGTCCTTTTAAAATGAGACCTCAAGGGGCGTGTCTCACTTGCACTGCACGCTCCAGGCTTCGCGCTGGCTGCACTCCTGGGCAGCGTGACGTCAGACGCTGCCCGGGAGTCATCATTTTAAAACAAGAATTCCAGGCGTCCCTGAAGCTCAACGGCCGGCGCTTCGGGTAAGTGCACATCAGGGGCTTGCACACGCGGCAAGCCCCCGATCCTAATTTCTGCCCCATTATTCCCAGTTAGGCTTGATGTATTCCAGGGATTCTCATCGTCCAATGCTTTTACTCTCCCTCCACTCGCAGACACTGTAGAATGATTCCCACAGCTGTCCCAGGGAGAGATCCGTATTCCCTTGTTCTTTATGTATCACAGCCGGGATCAAACAAGACTGTGTCATCGCACCAACGCTCTTCTCGATCTTCCTTGCTGCACTGCTCCATCTCACCCTCAGTAACCTCCCCACGGGAGTAGAGCTAATTTACAGAACAGACGGGAAATGATTCAATCTCCATCACCTCCAGTCCAGATCCAAGGTTGTCCCATTCTCTGTCGTCGAATTACAGTATGCAGACGATGCTTGCGTCTGCGCTAACTCGGAGGGCGAACTCCAAACCATCGTCAACACCTTCACCGAAGCGTACGAGAGCATGGGCCTTACACTAAACATCCATAAGACAAAGGTCCTCTACCGGTGTCATGTTGCATATAGGTATCAACGATTTAGGTAAAAAACAGGAAGAGGTCCTAAAAGCTGAATATAGGGAGTTAGGAGGTAAATTAAAAAATAGGACCTCAAAGGTAGTAATCGCAGGATTGTTACCAGTGCCACGTGCTAGTCAGAGTAGAAATAGAAGGATATTTCAGATGAATATGTGGTTAGAGGAATGGTGTAAGGGGGAGGGATTCAAATTCCTGGGACATTGGATCCGGTTCTAGGGGAGGTGGGACGAGTACAAACTGGACGGTTTGCACGTGGGCAGGACCGGGACCGATGTCCTTGGGGGAGTGTTTGCTCGTGCTGTTGGGGAGGGTATAAACTAAAATGGCAGGGGGTTGGGAACCTGTGCAGGAAGACAGAGGAAAGGGAAGCAAGGATAGAAGCAAAAGACAGGAAGGAGAAAAGCAAAAGTGGAAGGCAGGGAAATCAAGTGTGTAAATCAAACAGGACCACAGTAAATAATAATTTAAGGGGGAAAAATTCAGTTGGCAGCGCCACCCATTAGCGCCTTAAGAGGGTGCTAAGTGGGGTGCAAACCAACTAGCGCCCAGACACGGCGATATCTGCGCCTCTCGTGAAATTGACCAGACATTTTGTGGCAGCGCTAAACAATACCGCCCGATCTCCTGCACACGCTGATCTTGACGCCATTCAAGAGTGCAACACCCTTGGGGCACCCTGGACTGGAAATTCAGTGGCGCCCCCCTCCATTCTGCCTGGCGCTACCAACGACAGGTTGACTGGAATGCTTCCCAGTCGCTGTGGGGCTGGGGGGGCGCTATTTAAAGGGGGCCTCTTCCTGGCTTTTATGTGGTAGCCATTTTTGCACCACTCATTCTGAGAGAGAGAGAGAGATTTGCAGATAGACAAAGAGAGAAAGAGAGACATCTGCATTGAGTCAATGCTGTCTGAGGTAGTTTTGGCTTCTGACCATAACTTTGCAGGTACTTTGCTTTTTGACCTTCATTACTTTGACTGCCCAGATACTATGGGGGCTGCAATGAATGGGAACGTCGTCTTCTCCATCACATTCGGAGGGCACAGAGACGCAGAGAGAGAGTGGCAATCATGGCCAGATGGAGGAGGGCCAACAGGCCTCAGTACAGGAGACCTTACCCTCCCAGGGTTTTTCGCCAACAGTTCTCCTACATTAATATGTCTGAGGAGCAGTGTTTGTGAAGGCTGTGATTCAGAAAGGAGGTGGTCACTGAGCTCTGCCACCTGCTTCAGCCAGATCTGCAGCCTCAACTGAGGAGCAGGACGTCTCTGTCAGTGGCAGTGAAGATAACAGTGGCTCTCAACTTTTATGCCACCGGCTCATTTCAATCAGCTACTGGGGACATCACCAATATCTCCCAGTTCGCGGTGCATTGCTGCATCCATCAGGTAACAAATGCCCTCTTTAAAAGGAGACAAGAGTACATTTCTTTCCCCATGACCCCGGCCAAGCAGCAAGAATGCGCAATGGGCTTTGCGATGATAGCGGGCTTCCCCATGGTGCAGGGCGCCATTGACTGCACGCATGTCGCTTTGCGGGCACCGCAAGAGAATGCTGAGGATTTCTGCAACCGAAAGGGCTTCCATTCCTTAAACGTCCAGTTGGTCTGTGACCACAGATAGCTGATACTCATTGTCAATGCCCACTTTCCAGACAGCAGCCACGATGCCTTCATCCTGCGCCAGACTTCTGTGGCAGACCTTTTCCAGGCACCGCATCACCCAGGAGGTTTGCTTCTCGGGGACAAGGGATATCCTCTGTGCACCTGGCTGATGACACCACTCCATTCGCCCAGCACCCCTGCTGAGCTACGATACAACGAGAGCCATCAAGCAACCAGGAACATTGTTGAGCACACAATCGGCGTGCTCAAGCAACGGTTCCGCTGTCTGGACCATTCTGGAGGAGCCCTGCAGTACTCACGCCCACTTTGTTGCTGTGTGCTGCATGCTGCATAACCTGGCAATCCGCAGGACCCAGCCAATGCCAGCAGACATTGGAGCACCAGCAGAGGAGGAGGAGGAGGAGGAGGAAGATGAGGAGGATGATCATCATCAGCATCAAGGCGGGAAGGAGGCACATAGTGAAAGGGCTGTCCGTCAAAGGCTCATAGCAAGTCGCTTCTAGGCCCCCTCTGAGGAAATGGCTTCTGCCATTCAAACAACCTGAATGAAACCATCCCGCAACCCCTAAGCCGGTCAAGGCAACAATGAGTGCAAAGACCAAACATGTACATTTTGAATACAGACACTTCTTTATTTCACAAACTGTGTCTCATTTCCGCATGCAAAGTAATAGAAAGAAACACAAAAAAAGCAGTCATTCACATAACTGGCTCTCACAACTTGGAGACAATGTCCAAAACAGTAACAAAAATTTGACGATGAACCTTGGCCTTCAATAAAACAATGAAAAACATTTTGCCACACCTCCTACTTTTTGCCCTTCAAGGGTGATCTGCTTCCCTTGCGAAATTTCCCCTTCCCACCCTGCAGCTCCTCCGTAATGGGACCCCAGTGGCTGGAGCAAGGCTGGGGGAAGGCTGCTGAGTGTCAGAATCTGAGACTGCAGATGCCCTTGAGGGACGGCCTGGACCAGCTCTAGGCCTGGAGGGCCCGGCTGCTGATTGCTCCAACTCTGCATGGGCAGCAGCAGTCTGTCCTACAGGTGATGGCAACTGCAGTGGAGAAGTGCCAGTGGTGGCAGCAGGAATGCTGTCATCTTGAGAGAGGACAGCAACTCCCTGCTCGACCGACACACTGGCACTCCCACGGGGCAGCACTTCAGCATCTGGAGCAATCTGATGGAGCACAGATTGCTGGCCTGCTGCGGCGCGGTGAGAGCCCCGGGGAAATCTGCCCGATCCAGCGAGGATGGCAGCAGTCAGTGCTTGCATGGCCTCAATCTGTGTCTGCATGAGACCAGCCACTGACTGCATTGCAGCACTTAGCACTTGCGTGGCAGCTGCCTGTGTGACAGCGAAGTGCTCCACACTCCTTGTCAGTGATTCAATGGATTCGGGCTTCCTTGCCACTGCAGCCATGAGCTCAGTGTGCCTTTGCTCCGCCTGAGCACTCATTTCAGTGAGGACCCGCTCCTCGTCTGTGTCCAGTGCAGCAGGATTCGAGGCCATACTCTCCCTCCGGGGAGAAGGCCCCCGAGCTTCCCTACCCCCCTCACATTGCTGCAGCCCGCTGGGTCCTGGAGCTTCACCCTCATCAGACCATTCCCCCCTGCTCCCTTCCAGGGAAGGCGTGTCCCCAGTATGGGCATGGACTGCCTCGGTAGAGGGTGGCGCTGATGTTCCGGCTCCTCTTCCTCTTCGCCTTCAGCTTCACTCTCATTTGCAGCTTGAGGGCCTGTCTCCTCACCTGGTGAATCACCATCTGAATGCAGGGAGGTACAAGAGTGGCTTTAGCATGAGGACAGGGTGGCAGCAAGGGAGGCTTGAGTGCAGCGATTTAGTGATTTGGATTGAAAGTGTCAAAGGCTGCTGTTGTGAGGAACAAGTGGAAGGAGAGAGGACAAAAATGTGATGACCTTACCATTGCTGTCCAGAACGAGGTCGGCATCTCCAGTGGCGACGGGACCAATCACCCGGCTTGCCACAATCCTGTGGACGTGCTGCTCAAGATCGCTGAGGGCTTGAAGGTGAGGCCACCCTCCACCGGTCTGCTGCTGCTGTCTCCTATTATGAGACAGCTTGGCCTGCAAGAAAAAGGACGGCGTCTGAGTAAATATGCAGCCATGATCTTGCCTAAAATGCCTCCCATGGTTGAATAGCCCTCACTGTATGCAGCCATGATCTTGCCTGAAATGCCTCCCATGATTGAATAGCCCTCACTGCATGCAGCCATGATCTTGCCTGAAATGCCTCCCATGGTTGAATAGCCCTCACTGTATGCAAAGTGTGGAATGTGCGTGTGTGTTTGATGAAAGGGCCATAGGTGTTGGATGAGTTTTGGGCATTGGGGCTTTCAAGGCCCTCTGGCCATAAAGTGAGGTTGAGATGGAGGGATGAAGAGGTTATGAAAAAAAGGCACACAACCTGACAACCCGAGTGAGGTCATTGAACTTTTTCCTACATTGCACATGGCTCCTAGGCACCATGCTGCTTGAGGACACTCTCTGAGCCACCTCCCTCCACACTTTTCTGTATTCACGTGGCAAAGGCCTCCTGCCACTCTCTGCGTACAGAATGTATCCTCTGTGCTCCACCCCGTGAACCAGAGCCTCCAAAGTCCGCTCACAGAAGCGCTGTGCTCGCTCCCTGGCCCTTTCCATAGTGTCTGGCTGCTAGATTTAGCCACAGGTCTGCCCAGGCCGAGATTCAAGGCTCCACTGAGCAGGGTGTGGCTGCAGAGCAAGATCAGCCCTCCCCTTTAAGAACTGACTGGCGCCAGTGTGTTTGTGTTCAATCGCTAACTGACAGCACCTGCGCTGTGCCCGCCCTCTGAGGTAGTGCCTCGCTCCTTGGCCTTAGCACCTTAAGAGAGTTGTGTAGCGCCTGATTTAGCGCTCCAATCATCTCCAGGGGCGATAAAAGCCAAGTTTGCTGTCGGAGGTGATAATTAGCGGCAGGCGCTAATCTTTGCGCCCGGCCGATAATTGCGCCCCAAATGGGGCGATACCGAATTTCTCCCCCTAAGTGTGTTAAAAAAGCAAGCCTGAAGGCTTTGGCCTAGAAATTAGCTATAGCCCCGCCAGCTCGCTGGCGGCCAGAATTTACCGCTGGGCACAGAGCCACTCGCGCCCAGCCGATATTCAGTTTCAGCGCCCAAAGTCGAGGACGGCCGCTGTTCAAGGGTGTGGCCGCCCCCGCTTGGGGCGCTGAAACTGAATATCGGCGCGCTAGTGGCCGCAGCGCCACCCGCAGCGGAGCGGCAGGCTGCGGTACTGCAGGCCTTCCTCCCTCTCTTAAGGGGGAGGTGCCTGCAGCAGCCGGTGCCCCGATCGCGAGTGCCGGCAAAAGAGCCCGGCACAACGGAGAAGTGCCGGGCTCCCGGAAACCAGCTGCCAATGCCACGGTGGGGGGGGTGGAGGAGGCCGGGGAAGGAGGTGCGGGCAGGCAGCCGCCGAAAAAGCGGCCGGCCGCACCTCCAACTTAAAGCGCCCCACTAAGGCTGCTGTACGGACCCGGTCTCCGAATGTTATTAGCGGCCGCCACGAAAGAGGCGGCCGCTACTGAAGATGGGGGTCGGGCCGGTGTCGGGGCGGTACCGGGGCGCTGCGCACACCGATGACGTCATCGGTGGCGGCGCAGCGCTAACAGCTACCGCCGCAATTAGCGCGTCAATGAAGTTCACCCGAAGTTTGCAGACTGGCACAGAAGCCCTCTTTGGGCGGTAACTGGGCGCAAAGCCCACTGAATTTCTAGGCCTTTGTGTCTTAATGCGAGGAGCATTCGTAATAAGGTGGATGAATTAGCTGCGCAAATAGATGTAAACGGATAGCTCCTGACCTCATTACAGCCTTGGTCCAAACATGGACAAAAGAGCTGAACTCAAGAGGTGAGGTGAGAGTGACTGCCCTTGACATCAAGGCAGCATTTGATCGAGTGTGGCATCAAGGAGCCCTAGCAAAACTGAAGTCAATGATGATCAAGGGGAAAACTCTCCATTGGTTGGAATCATACCTAGCACAAAGGAAGTTGGCTGTGGTTGTTGGAGGTCATTCATCTCAATCACATGACATCACTGCAGGAGTTCCTCACGGCAGTGTCCTAGGCCCAACCATCTTCAGCTGTTTCATCAATGACCTTCCCTCCATCATAAGGTCAGAAGTGGGGATGTTCGCTGATGATTGCACACTGTTCAGCACCATTCGAGACTCGTCAGATACTGACACAGTCCGTGTCCATATGCAGCAAGACCTGGACAACATTCAGACTTGGGATGACAAGTGGCAAGTAATATTCGCACCACACAAGTGCCAAGCAATGACCATCTCCAACAAGCGAGACTCTAACCATCTCCCCTTGACATTCAATGGCATTACCATTGCTGAATCCCCCACTATCAACATCCTGGGGGTTACCATTGATCAGAAACTCAACTGGACCAGCCATATAAATACTGTGGCTACAAGAGCAGGCCAGAGGCTGGGAATTCTGCGGTGAGTGCCTCACCTCCTGACTCCCCAAAGCCTTTCCACCATCTACAAGGCACAAGTCAGGAGTGTGATGGAATACTCTCCACTTGCCTGGATGAGTGCAGCTCCAACAACACTCAAGAAGCTCGACACCATTCAGGATAAAGCAGCCCACTTGATTGGCACTCCATCCACCACCTTCAACATTCACTCCCTCCACCACCGGCGCACTGTGGCTGCAGTGTGTACCATCTACAAGATGCACTGCAGCAACTCGCCAAAGCTCCTTCAACAGCACCTTCCAAACCCGCGACCTCTACCACTTAGAAGGCCAAGGGCAGCAGACGCATGGGAACATCACCACCGACAAGTTCCCCTCCAAGCCACACACCATCCTGACTTGGACCTGTATCGCCATTCCTTCACTGTCGCTGGGCCAAAATCCTGGAACTCCCTTCCTAACAGCATTGTGGGTGTACCTACACCATATGGACTGCAGCAGTTCAAGAAGGCTGCTCACCACCATCTTCTCAAGGGCAATTAGGGATGGGCACTAAATGCAGGCCTAGCCAGCGACGCCCACATCCCATCAATGAATAAAAAAAAAAAAATTGGGATTACAGAGACATGGCTCCAGGGTGACCAAGGCTGGGAATTCAACATCCAGGGGTATTCAATATTCAGGAAGGACAGGCAGAAAGGAAAAGGAGGTGGGGTAGCATTGCTGGTTAGAGAGGAGATTAACACAATAGTAAGGAAGGACATTAGCTCTGATAATGTGGCATCTGTATGGGTCGAGCTGAGAAATACCAAGGGGCAGAAAATGTTAGTGGGAATTGTATAGAGACCGCCAAACAGTAATGCTGAAGTTGGGGATGGCATTAAACAGGAAATTAGAGATACGTGCAATAAGGGCACAGCAATTATCATGAGTGACTTTAATTTACATATAGATTGGGCTAACCAAATTAGTAACAATACTGTGGAGGAGGAAATCCTGGAGTGTATACAGGATGGTTTCCTGGACCAATGTGTCGAGGAACCAACTAGAGATCGGGCCATCTTAGACTGGGTATTATGTAATGAGAAAGGATTGATTAGCAATCTTGTTGGGCGAGGCCGCTTGGGGAGGAGCGATCATAATATGTTAGAATTCTTCATTAAGATGGAGAGTGAAGTAGTTGACTCAGAGACCAGGGTCCTGAATTTAAATAAAGGAAACTATGATGGTATGAGACGGGAGTTGTCTAAGATGGATTGGGGAATGTTAGTTAAAGGGTTGATGGTGGATAGGCAATGGCAAACATTTAAAGATCACATGGATGAACTACAGAATTTGTTCATCCCTGTCTGGCATAAAAATAAAACAAAAAAGGTAGCGCAACCGTGGCTAACAAGGGAAATTAGGGATAGCATAAGATCCAAGGAGAGGACATATAAATTGGCCAGAAAAAGCAGCAAACCTGAGGATTGTGAGCAGTTTAGGATTCAGCAAAGGAGGACATAAGGATTAATTAAGAGGGGGTAAATAGAGTATGAGAGTAAGCTTTCTGGGAAAATAAAAAACTGCCTGTAAAAGCTTCCATAGATATGTGAAGAGAAAAAGATTGGTGAAGTCAAGCGTAGGTCCCTTGCAGTCAGAATCAGGGGAAATTATAATGGGGAACAAAGGAATGGCTGACCAATTAAATACACACTTTGGTTCTGTCTTCACAAAGGAGGACAGAAATACCCTCCCAGAGATGTCGGGGAACATAGGGTCTAATGAGAGGAACTGAATGAAATCAGTATTTGTAGGGAAATGGTGTTAGGGAAATTGATGGGATTGAAGGCCGATACATCCCCAGGGCCTGATAATCTACATCCTAGGGTACTTAAGGAAGTGGCCCTAGAAATAGTAGATGCATTGCTGGTCATCTTCCAAAATTCTATAGACTCTGGCATAGTTCCCATGGATTGGAGGGTAGCTAATGTAACCTCAATATTTAAAAAAGGTGGTAGAGACAAAATGGGGAATTATAGATCGGTAAGCCTGACATCGGTAGTGGGGAAAATGCTAGAGTCCATTATAAAAGATGTAATAGCAGAGCATTTGGAAAACAGTGACAAGATCGGACAAAGTCAACATGGATTTACAAAAGGTAACTCATGCTTCACTAATCTACTGGAATTTTTTGAGGTTGTAACTGGTAGAATAGATAAGGGAGAACCAGCAAATGTGTTGTATTTGGACTTTCAGAAGGCTTTCGATAAGTTTCCACATAAGAGATTAGCGTGTAAAATTAAAGCACATGGGATTGGGGGTAAGGTGCTGACTTGGATAGGGAACTGGTTGACAGACAGGAAGCAAAGAGTTGGAAAAAACGGGTCTTTTTCCGAGTGGCAGGCAGTGACTAGTGGGGAACCACAGGGATCGGTGCTAGGACCCCAGCTATTCACAATAGATATTAATGATCTAGACGAGGGAACTAGATGTAATATCTCCAAGTTTGCCGACAACACAAAGCTGGGTGGGCGTGTGTGCTGTGAGGAGGATGCCGAGAAACTCCAGTATGATTTGGACAGGTTGGGTGATTGGGCAAATGCATGGCAGATGCAGTATAATGTAGATAAATGCGAGGTTATCCACTTAGGTGGCAAATACAGGAAGGCAGATTATTATCTGAATGGGCAATACATTGGGAGAAGGGGAAGTGCAACGAGACCTGGGTGTCCTTGTGCACCAGTTGCTGAAGGTAAGCATGCAGGTGCAGCAGATGGTTAAGAAGGCAAATGGTATGTTGAACTTCATATCGAGAGGATTCGCGTACATGAGCAAGCATGTCTTGCTGCAGTTGTACAGGGCCTTGGTGAGACCACACCTTGAGTATTGTGTGCAGTTTGGTCGCCTTATCTGAGGAAGGATGTTCTTGCCATGGAGGGAGTGCAGCAAAGATTCACCAGACTAATAACTGGGATGGTCGGAATGACGTATGAGGAGAGACTGGGTCGATTGGGCTTATATTCGCGGGAGTTTAGAAAAATGAGAGGGGATCTCATTGAATCTTATAAAATTCTAACAGGACTAGACAGACTAGATGCAGGAAGGATGTTCCCGATGGCGGGGAGCCCAGAACCAGGGGTGACAGTCTAACGATAAGAGTAAACTATTTAGGACAGAGATGAGGAGGAATTTCTTCACCCAGAGAGTGGTGAACCTGTGGAATTCTTTACCACAAAAGGCAGTTGAGACCAAGTCATTAAATATATTCAAGAAGGAGTTAGATATATTTCTGAAGGCTAAAGGGATCAAGGGATATGGGGAGGAAGCAGGGGCAGGGTACTGAATTTTGACGATTAGCCATGATCTCATTAACTGGCGGAGCAGGCTCGAGGGGCTGAATGGTCTACTCCTGCTCCTATCTTCTATGTTTCTATGTTTCTTTGCTTACCAACCTGCCCCTGCCACACAGTACTGCCCCCCAATTATTAAAATCCACGACAAGGCCTTGGACAACGTGGACCACTTTTCATACCTCGGGAGCCTACTGTCCACAAGGGCAGATGTCGATGACGAAGTCCAACACCGCCTTCAGTGTGCCAGTGCAGCCTTCGGTCGCCTGAGGAAGAGAGTGTTTGAAGACCAGGACCTCAAACCCTGCACTAAGCTCATGGTCTACAGAGCAGCAGTGATACCCACCCTGCTGTATGCCTCAGAGACATGGACCATGTACAGCAGGCACCTCAAAGTACTGGAGAGGTACCACCAATGCTGCCTCTGCAAGATCCTGCAAATCCATTGGCAGGATAGGCACACCAACGTCAGTGTTCTCGCTCAGGCCAACATCCCCAGCATCGAAGCTTTGACCACGCTCGATCAGCTCTGATGGACGGGCCACATCATCCGCATGCCTGATATGAGACTCCCAAAACAAACGCCCTACTCGGAGCTCCAACATGGCAAGAGAGCCCCAGGTGGTCAGAGGAACACTTCAAGGACACCCTCAAAGCCTCCTTGAAAAAGTGCAACATCTCCATCGACACCTGGGAATCCCTGGCCCAAGAATGCACAAAGTGGAGGAGAAGCATCTGGGAAGGCGCCGAACACCTCGAGTCTCTTCGCCGGGAGCAAGCGGAAGCAAAGCGCAAACAGCGCGAGGAGCACACGTCAACCCAAGCACCCCACCCACCCGCCCCTTCAACCACCGTCTGCCCCACCTGTGACAAAGACTGTAGGTCCCGCATTGGACTCATCAGTCACCTGAGAACTCATTTTTAATGTGGAAGCAAGTCATCCTCGGTTCCGAGGGATTGCCTAAGAAGAAGATGTATCAGAGTTAACTTGGCTTGTCTGTTAGTACTGTTCTATCACTTCCGTGAATGAAACAAGAAGGACTAGTGAACTCAAAGAGCTATTTGAAGATTATATCCCTTGTTGTGTATGTACCTTTAAGAGAATAACTGGTCTCAGACTGCAGTACCGGCAGTGACCACCCTGTATAAAATGCGCTAGTAAGCCTCTGTAGTTTCAGTTTCCCGATTGACTCCTTTCAGTAAAGACTTGTTTTGTTCAACTCCTGCTGTCCGTGTCGCAATCATACACGGACATAATACTGGCGACGAGCAGATACGAACCTACCTACAGTCTGCACCACCTCCTGGGATCCATTCCTGCAGCGAAGTGAGCAGAGGTCGAGGCCAGAAGGAAGAAAGAAGCAGTAGAAATGGGCGTCGACCATGGGCATCCGCCCCTGTGTTAGCGGAGTTGAAGATTGCTGGAGAACCTGTCGAAAGCAGGGCCTGGTTCCTGTCGACGGTGCTTCAGCTAATCGGGCTGGTGGCAGGTAGTACACTGATCCTTCCTGGGCTGCGGCGGTCGCGAACTCGAGCGGGTGGCTTGCAACGGGGCCGAGCAGCGTTGTCAGGAAGAGGAGAGAGAGAGGGTGGAGCACACAGGGCGCAGCCAGTGCTACGAAGCCGGGCTGCGTATAGACCCGAGAAGAGGGAGGCAAGAGTCCCACAGGAATAACAACAGAAAATGCTGGAAAAACTCAGCAAGTCAGGCAACATCCGTGGAGAGAAATTTGAGTTGACGTTTCGGGTTTGACCCTTCTTCAAAACTGGAGAGAAAGGAACTAGATCGAAGGCAGGGCTGCGATCGGACAAAAGAATAAAAGAACCAAAAGAAGTAAAAGAGATTAGAAGCTAGACGAGATGGTAATAGGCTGTGATTAGGTGTAAAGTGTACTGGCAGGGTAAAAGATAGCTGCCAGGTGTGAGAGAGAAACAAAAGGAAAGGGGGGGGGAAGGAAAGGAGTGGAAAAATATAAGTGAAAATGAAATAGGGGCCGAGGTTATGATCTGAAATTGTTGAACTCAATATTGAGACCGGAAGGCTGCAGAGTGCCTAATCGGAAGATGAGGTGCTGTTCCTCGAGTTTACGTTGAGCTTCCGTGGAACAGTACAAGAGGCCAAGGACGGTGAGGTCCGAGTGGGAATGGAGCGGTGAATTGAAATGACAGGCGACCGGAAGCTCGGGCTATGTGGAACAATCTTTGTTCCAGTCCTACTCGGGTCCCCTCCCTCACCTCTTTTTCCGATACATTGATGACTGTATCGGTGCCGTTTCCTGCTCTCGCCCCGAACTTGACAATTTCATTCACTTTGCCTCCAATTTCCACCCTTCCCTCACCTTCACATGGTCCATCTCTGACTCTTCCCTTCCCTTCCTCGACTTCTCCGTCTCCATCTCTGGGGATAGGTTATCGACCAATATTTACTACAAGCCCACTGACTCCCACAGCTACCTGGACTACACTTCCTCCCACCCCGCTTCCTGTAAGGACTCTATTCCATTCTCCCAGTTTCTCCGCCTCCGCCGTATCTGCTCCGACGATGCCACCTTCCACACCAGTGCTTCAGACATGTCTTCCTTTTTCCGCAACCGAGGATTCCCCTCTACCGTGGTTGACACCGCCCTCGACCGTGTCAGTTCTATCTCCCGCACCTCTGCCCTCACCCCTGCCCCTCCCTCCCGGAACCACGATAGGGTTCCCCTTGTCCTCACCTTTCACCCCACCAGCCTCCACATTCAACGGATCATCCTCCGGCATTTCCGCTACCTCTAAAGTGATCCCACCACCAAACGTATCTTCCCCTCCCCTCCCCTTTCAGCATTCCGCAGGGACCGCTCTCTCCGAGACACCCTAGTCCACTCCTCTATCACCCCAAACAGCCCTTCCCCTTCGCCTGGCACCTTCCCGTGCAAGCGGAGGAGATGTAACACCTGCCCCTATACCTCCCCCCTCCCCACTGTCCAGGGCCCCAAACACCCCTTCCAGGTGAAACAGCGATTTACTTGTACTTCTCGCAATCTAGTATACTGTATTCGCTGCTCACGATGCGGTCTCCTCTACATTGGGGAGACCAAACGCAGATTGGGTGACCGCTTTGCGGAACACCTTCGTTCAGTCCGTTGTCATTTCAATTCACCGCTCCATTCCCACTCGGACCTCACCGTCCTTGGCCTCTTGTACTGTTCCACGGAAGCTCAACGTAAACTCGAGGAACAGCACCTCATCTTCCGATTAGGCACTCTGCAGCCTTCCGGTCTCAATATTGAGTTCAACAATTTCAGATCATAACCTCGGCCCCTATTTCATTTTCACTTATATTTTTCCACTCCTTTCCTTCCCCCCCCCTTTCCTTTTGTTTCTCTCTCACACCTGGCAGCTATCTTTTACCCTGCCAGTACACTTTACACCTAATCACAGCCTATTACCATCTCGTCTAGCTTCTAATCTCTTTTACTTCTTTTGGTTCTTTTATTCTTTTGTCCGATCGCAGCCCTGCCTTCGATCTAGTTCCTTTCTCTCCAGTTTTGAAGAAGGGTCAAACCCGAAACGTCAACTCAAATTTCTCTCCACGGATGTTGCCTGACTTGCTGAGTTTTTCCAGCATTTTCTGTTGTTATTTCGGATTTCCAACATCTGCAGTATTTTGCTATCGTAAGAGTCCCACAGGGTTGTTCCACGACGGGAAAATAATAAAAAAAAGAAAAAAAAAAGAAATATTAAATGCGCAGGAAACCGCGAGGAGCTGCAGGTTGCAACGGAAACCGCGGAAAGTAGCGCTAGCAACAGCGGGGAAGAAGGCAAAAGCACGGGAGGCGCCATCTTAATCAGCGGGGGAAGAAGGCAAAGCGTGGGAGGTGCCATTTTGTTAAATCGGGGAAGAAGGCAAAGCGCGGGAGGCGCCATTTTAGATTTTCAAGATGCCGAAGACTGGCTGTATCACTGCCTTTGATAATACAATTGAGGACTGGACCACGTATGTGGAAAGAGTCGAGGTATATTGCGAGGCAAACGAAATAGCCGATGAGAAAAAGGCATCGGTATTGCTAAACTTAATGGGCGCTAGAACGTACGGCCTATTGCGGGACCTGATTACTCCAGCCAAACCGAAGGCGAAGCGTTTTAACGAAATTGTTGCTGTCCTACAGGAAGACCTAAACCCTGCACCGCTGTTGATAGCTGAAAGATTTAAATTCCACAGGAGAACTCAGCATAAAGATGAGAGCAATGCTGAGTACCTTACGGAACTACGCAAGCTATCAAAGCACTGCCAGTTCGGAGCAGGACTGGCAGATACCCTACGGGACAAATTTGTCTGTGGACTCCTGAGTGAAGGAACCCAGAAGAGGCTACTCTCAGAGAAAGAGCTGACGCTAGATAAGGCTTTCAGCGTGGCAGTATCGTACGAAGCAGCAGCCAGGGGAGCTGCAGAAATTCAACAAAAGCCATAGGAATACGGCACCCATGAAATGACACGGGGATTTGCAAAATGTTATCGCTGCAGCAGAACTAACCATGGCCAGAAGGACTGCTGGTCCAAGGACAAAATATGCAGGCAATGCGGAAAGATGGGACACATTGCACGAGTTTGCAGGTCTGGGAAGAAGACCAGCGACAACAAAAAGGCTACTAAGGAACCATACAAGAAAGTACAAAAGATGACGGACAGTAGTTCCGAAGACCAGATGAGCGATAGTGAATCCGGGAACAGGAGATTAAGCTGTCTCAAACTTCACAATGTAATCGCAAAAGAGGATCACCGAACCATTTGGGTCACCCTCACGATAGCAGGGTCCCAAGTTAAAATGGAATTGGATACAGGATCAGCGCTAACCATCATGAATCGACGAGACTACGAGCGGCTATTCTCACACATACCCTTGAGAGAGACATCCATCGTCTTGACGACGTATACGGGGCAAAAAGTATACCCCAGAGGAAAAATAAGGGTGCCTGTTGAATACAACGGCAAGAAAATACAGAAATTGTATCTCTACATACTGCAAAATGGTGGACCACCATTATTGGGACATGAATGGATCAGGAAGATAAGCTTAGATTGGCACTCCATTCATGCAATGACGGTGGACGGTAAAAAAGATGAAGATGTAGCGGTTTGCCACTAAATAATCGAGTTCGACTTCGACGAACTATAAATAAGTTGTTTATTTACAGGAACAGGTTAAATACAACAGGTAAGGTAGCAGGTAAGATGGCTGACTGTAGGAGCACCGTGGTGTAGGTCTTTCCCCAGCGGGGACGCCACGAGGACTAACTAGAAGTTTCCCAGCTCAACTGCCAGCAGGTTCCGAGCTCAACTGCCAGCAGGTTCCGAGCTCTACTGTTGGAAGGTTCCGAGCTCTGACATCATGATGCAGAGTACAGGAGAGAAGCCTGAGTATAGTAACAGACACATACAGTAAGGTAAGTTAAAGGGAATTATGTATCTCAATGTAAGGGACAACCGGTGGTACCGCCACATAGGCCCCCCCAGAATTCGCTTTAACGAAAGTCCAAGGATGAGATGGTCTGACGAGCTGGTGGTCACGGCGGTCGTGCTGTCTCGACTTGGTAGGCGAGCTCTGAAGATGCTGCTCGTGAGCGGATCCTTACGCGCGTCGTGGTGAATAAAGTGTATCCGTCAGGCGAAGGACCGTGGAGACGTGCGAAACAGCAGGCCTTGTCAGAGTGACGGACTGGTCGGGCGGACGTGGGCGATGACTCTGTTGATGTTGGAACAAGTCCTTGATCTGACAAGATCTGCAGGAACGCCAAACGAGCGATCCAAAGGACTTGACAGGCAAGGTGAGTGAACTCGCCGACAGGTGAGTGAAACCTTCAGGAGGCTGGAACATGCGGAACGGTGCGTGCCATAGTGCTACGATGTTAACACAACAGAGGGTGAAGAGTTACTGCGTTGACCAGTGATCGGTGAGGCCAGCAACTTTCACGTGGCTGATCGCGGCCGCAGGATGCCCGTTGGACCCGTCCTCGATGTGTGCAGCTTCAGTAGATGTTTGCGTTTGTTAAAGGGAAAACTGGAGAATGGGCGGCAACGGTCCAGGTTGTTGTTGCTTTCGGGAGGGGTAAACTCTGCCTGGAGGGCGGCAGCACTTGTAGTTGTTGTAGATTTAGGAGAAAACAGCCGTGAGGGCGGCAACGCTTTTCGTTCGCGCCGAAACGTGTAGTAGGTAACACAACCAGCAGGCTGACGGGCTGGTGCGTCGTCAGCGGGGAACGAGTCTTCGTGTTTCACGAGGGCAGGGTCCTCGTGGTTTGCGAGGGATGGGTCCTCGTGGTTCGCGAGGGATGGGTCCTCGTGGTTCGAGGGGGTGAGTCCTCGTGGTATCCCCGCAGGGCGCGCTCCGATTTTGTGGGCCTGAACATACTGTACCCCGCGCTTGGAGAGATGTATACTTGCTGTTGCTTTGGACGTAGAGGCGGACGATCCATGTGGCGGTAGGAAAGACGAGTACGGGGACCGTAAGCAAGTGCGTGGTCGACGCCGCATCGATGTTCTCGTCGAACGGGGCTTCTACCTTTATAAAGCATGAGGGAGACTGTGGCTCCCTGGATTGTGGTAGCGACAGCAAAACGGCTGGTGCTTCCATGGCGTGCTTCTTTTGTGAAAATTGCTCACAAAAAAACGGGGTCCGGTTGAGTTTTGTCCGTGTCAAATGGGATCTGCTCCAGACTGCGCTTACCTTGAGAATACATTCGCAAAGACGGGGTCGCCTTTGGAGGAATCGGTGTTAGGCGGTTGCTGTTCCGTGGTTGTTCGTCGGTTGTGCGTCGGTCGTCTTGTGGGAAGACAAGGTTCAGGCGCGCGTTGCTACCGTGAAAATCGTTCACGGATACGGGTTCACCAATTGTAGTGTTGGAATTGATGAGCTCCCATACTCACGTCGTTGGGTCACCAATGTAGCGGTTTGCCACTAAATAATCGAGTTCGACTTCGACGAACTATAAATAAGTTGTTTATTTACAGGAACAGGTTAAATACAACAGGTAAGGTAGCAGGTAAGATGGCTGACTGTAGGAGCACCGTGGTGTAGGTCTTTCCCCAGCGGGGACGCCACGAGGACTAACTAGAAGTTTCCCAGCTCAACTGCCAGCAGGTTCCGAGCTCAACTGCCAGCAGGTTCCGAGCTCTACTGTTGGAAGGTTCCGAGCTCTGACGTCATGACGCAGAGTACAGGAGAGAAGCCTGAGTATAGTAACAGACACATACAGTAAGGTAAGTTAAAGGGAATTATGTATCTCAATGTAAGGGACAACCGGTGGTACCGCCACAAAGACGTCACTCCTGGACGATTGTCAACAATCTTAGCTAACGCCACAGAGGCATTTGAACAAGAACTGGGCACTCTTAAAGGCATAACCGCCTCGATAAAAATAGAAGAGAATACAATTCCCAAGTTTTTCAAAGCAAGACCGGTATCATATGCAATTCGCTCAGCCGTCGAGGCAGAGCTGGAGAATCTGGAGAAGGCAGGCGTGTTGTCTAAGGTCGACTGGAGCGAGTGGGCGACACCCATCGTTCCTGTCATGAAGAAAACATTAAGCAATAAGTCTGAGGAGCCAAGGAAGGTTCGCATCTGTGGGGATTTCAAGGTGACGGTGAACCCAGTCCTTCACACAGTACAATATCCTCTTCCAAGGATAGAAGACATCTTCACCTCACTGTCTGGAGGGAAGCGTTTTACAAAAATTGACCTAGCACAAGCATATTTGCAGATGGAGGTTGAAGAATCCTCTAGGAAGTATCTCACGATAAACACTCACAAAGGTCTTTACCAGTATCATCGATTGGTATTCGGAGTAGCATCGGCTCCGGCGATATGGCAAAGAGCGATGGAACAAGTCCTGCAAGGGATTCCGGGAACTCAGTGTTACTTGGACGACATCCTTGTGACAGGTGAAGATGACAGTGAACACCTTAACAACCTAGAACAGGTGCTCACTGGACTACGGGAATATGGGCTACGAGCCAACTGCCCCAAGTGCGAGTTTTTTAAGAAACAGATATCGTATTGTGGCCACGTGATTGATGAAGCGGGGTTACATAAGTCCCCTGACAAAATTGAAGCGGTTGTTAAGGCCCCAGCGCCTGAAAATGTGTCGCAACTGAGGTCATTCCTCGGATTGGTGAATTACTACCATAAGTTTTTGCCGAATTTGTCGACAATCCTGCACCCACTGAATGCCCTGCTACGAACGGGAGTAGCATGGAAATGGAGCAATGACTGTAAGCGGGCCTTTCAGAAGAGTAAGGACTTAATCACTTCAAGAGAAGTATTGGCTCACTACAACCCAGCACTGCCGATCAGACTGGCAGGTGATGCGTCTCCCTACGGCATTGGGGCGGTACTGTCACATAAATTCCTTGATGGTTTAGGGAGGCCGATAGCTTTTGCGTCACGCTCGTTAGCTTCTGCCGAGCGTAACTATGCCCAGATTGACAGAAAGGCCCTCAGCCTAGTGTGGGGGGTGAAGAAATTCAATCACTACCTGCACGGTCCAAAATTTACTCTACTAACCGATCATCAACCTCTTGTCTCCATTTTCAACCCTCAGAAGGGCGTACCGATAATGACAGCGCAACGGCTGCAGAGGTGGTCCCTTTTCCTAGGGGCACACCAATATGACATCGAGTACAAAGGAACTAAACAGCATGGGAATGCTGATGGATTGTCACGCCTACCGTTTCCGACGGTGGAAGAAGAAGACCTTGCAGTGGATCCAATGGAGTTATTCCACTCGACCATAGTCGAATGTCTCCCTGTGACGAATGCAAACATAGAAAAGGAAACACGGAATGACCCGACACTATCACGGGTCAATGATTTAACGGTGAAGGGATGGCCAGCACATGGCGAACCATTGCTGCCAGCATTCTCGCCGAGAAGAGAACAGCTGTCAGTGTGCAGAGGAACCTTGATGTGTGGATCCAGAGTAGTAATTCCACCTAAGTTGACGGATAGAGTGCTCAATGAGCTTCATGAGGGTCATCTGGGGGGGGTAAAAATGAAGAACTTAGCCAGAGCGTTTGTGTGGTGGCCAGGAATTGATGGAGAAATCGAAGAGATGACCAAGAGCTGTGCAGGATGCCAGAAGGTCCAAAACGCCCAACCACAAGCTCCTCTACATCCATGGGAGTGGCCCTCATCTCCATGGCAAAGGGTGCACATTGATTTTGCTGGTCCCTTCATGGACTCGATGTTTTTAATTGCGATGGATGAACATTCAATGTGGCCAGAGGTAATATAAATGTCCTCAACCACCACGGAAAAAACTATCACAGTTTTACGAACCATATTCGCCAGGAATGGGCTGCCTGAACAGATTTGCTCTGACAATGGACCACAGTTTGTGTCTGAAGAGTTCCGGAGGTTCTTAAAGAACAATGGTGTTAACCATTACACATCTGCCCCATATCATCCAGCCACTAATGGATTGGCTGAGAGGTTTGTTCAAACATTCAAGAAGGCTATCAAGGCAATGTGTAATGAAGATATACCCCTACAACACAAGGTGGACAACTTCTTGTTTGCCTACCGGAATGCGACACATGCGGTTACCAACCAAACTCCAGCCATGATGTTCTTCAATCGATGACTACGATGCCACTTGGATTTGGTTAAGCCAAACGTCCGAAGAGATGTGGAGAACAGACAGTTTCAGAATATGAATGAAAGGCCGACCAGGAGTTTTAAGATAGGTCAACCAGTTTTGGCCCGGGACTACCGCACTGAGAAATGGCAGCCAGGAACGATTTGTACACGGCAAGGACCTCTCATGTATACCGTGGACGTTGGAGAGAGCATTGTAAGATGCCATGCTGACCAGATTCTAGAGTCACTGGAAAACGTCAACTCCACACCACGATCTGATACACCTGGTAATGAAATCGACGTACCAATTGCAGCTACCGCAGAATCGGTGATATTGGAAGCAGATGAACCAAACAACGACAATGATCCCGACTCAACCTTGCCAGAGGAACCTGATACCCCAAAGAGGCATTATCTAGCCAGAATCAGGAAGCCTCCTCAAAGACTGAACTTATAATTGCTTAAACTTAACCAATGTATCTAGCAACCGTAATTGTGATTGTAATTAGTTATCATTTAGTTGTTAAACGAATGTTATGTACTGTTTATCTAAAAGGGGAGGAATTGTTGTGTATGTACCTTTAAGAGAATAACTGGTCTCAGACTGCAGTACCGGCAGTGACCACCCCTGTATAAAAGGTGCTAGTAAGCCTCTGTAGTTTCAGTTTCCCGATTGACTCCTTTCAGTAAAGACTTGTTTTGTTCAACTCCTGCTGTACGTGTCTCAATCATACACGGACATAATAGCCCTGTTGTTGTTTTTGTATCTTCACATTCTTCTCTTGGAAGTAGTGGAAGGATCAGCAGGCTGATTGCCAGTCTGACAGGCCATGGCGTGAATGCTCCTTCCATGGCCATACCCATCTTTATACCAGACCATGGCCGGGTTAGCCTTATACAGCGGGAGTGTTTTATGGGCTCCCACAGCCCATACAATGAGGGGAGGACCACCCATACCCACCCGATGCGAGTATCTTGCTGGATGTTAACCCAGAATTCAGGTCCGGTCTCCAGTCGCCTGGACTGTCTGGAGTGGGGTTCAAACCCGGCACCTTCTGACTCAGGAACAGCATTTGCTCAGTTGGTAGTGCAGTCGCTTCTGACCCAGAAAGTTGTGGGTTCAAGTCCCACTCCAGGGACTTGAGCACATAAATCTGGGCTGACACTCCAGTGCAGTACTGAGGGAGTGCTGCACTGTCGGTGGTGCCGTCTTTCGGATGAGATATTAAACGTCTGCTCTCTCAGGTGGATGTAAACGATCCCATGGCACTATTTCAAAGAAGAGCAGGGGAGTTATCCCTGGTGTCCTGGGCCAATATTTATCCCTCAGTCAACATAACAAAAACAGATAATCTGGTCATTATCACATTGCTGTTTGTGGGACCTTGCTGTGTGCAAATTAGCTGCTGCATTTCCCACATTACTACAGTGAGTGTACTTCATTGGCTGTAAAGCGCTTTGAGACGTCCAGTGGTTGTGACAGGCGCTATAGGAATGCAAGTCTTTCTTTCACTGAGCTAAAGGCTAGCTCCACTGCCCTGTTTAACAATGTTGAGTCTAAGACAGCTGAGATTACAACATCTCCTAGCATTATGTCAAGGTTTGTACAGAACAGTAAAAATAAATCTGTACAAGCTCCACGGAGTTCTGCCAGTAATTCATTTGCAAGATGCCCATTGCATGACATGCTCACTAACAGGGTCAAGCCTAGTCTTTCTTCAGATACAGCACTTCATTACACTAAGCATTGTCACCAGCTGTAGTCTCACCTCGGGCATCGGTGCTGCAGTGGAAATGAGACAGGACTGGTACCTCCAGCACCACAGAGATCGGCCATGAACCTACACTGCCAAAATACTAGTGCCCGATCACTTTATGAGTTCATATCAAATTCTTTTCTCTGCTATTATTGACAGTTAATGCCTCCTTTAAGCAGGCGAGTGAATTCTGTACAAACATGTTGAGCCATTGTACACAATACTGATGTAGCATAGTCTGAAGGCCATGGATTGTTCTGCACCCACTGGAGACTGTGGCATTGTTGGTGAATGGAAAGGCTTCTGCCATCAGTGCTGGTCACCACTAGCCTCTACCAATAGTACTTTCCCCCACCATCAAAAAGATTCACAATAGAATCTTACAGCACAGAAGGAGGCCATTCGGCCCATCGTGCCTGTGCCGGCTCTTTGAAAGAGCTCTCCATTTTGTCCTACTCTCCTGCATTTTCCCCATACTTTCCCCATAGACCTGCAAAATGTTTTTTTTTCCTTTTCAAGTATGTATCCAATTCCCTTTTGAAAGTAATTATTGAATCTCCTTCCATCGCCCTTTCAGGCAGTGCATTCCAGATACTTTGGCTATTGCGTCAATGAGGTGGATTCCAGAGCACTGACAGCGGGGACAGCCAGAGGACCTACTGTTTGAAGTGTTTTTGTGCAACTTGAGCATGGTAAGTGTGAGAGAGAACACCCACAGGTGAAAGGTCAAAGTGCCACAGATGGGAACTTGCAGTGTTTGGAATGGTCATCTCTCCTTCTTTCATTCGGCTTCCATTTTTTCTTATGACTCTGTGAAGTGCCCTGGGATGTTTATTCTATTTTAAAGGCGCTATATAAATATATAAGTTGTTGTTGATTTAGTACATTGAGATTCTGCACATGGTTTCGGGGTAATATTGGATTACCCAGCCCCTGTGCACATTCCTTGATTGAGATTGTGTGTATTTTGAGGTGTGTAGACCATCATGTGCATGAATGGCCCAGAAATTCGGGTTGGGGGCTTCCCGCGGGTGTAAGCCTCCGATCTACACTTACCTAGTGCGCCTGCCGTTGTGTTGTGGGCCTGCGTGGGATTCCGATCCTGGGCCTCCTTCAACTGCCGGTGCGCAGTGCTTGCGTTTCCCAGGGGCACAGTTAGTTCGATGCATCCCCTGGGATCATGTGGGCCATGGAGAGCCAATGGTAGCAGGGAATGCTTCATTCATAAGTTTGACAGGAAGAGCTGTCAAACCTATAAATACTATAAGCCCCAAAACATCACTAAAACTTCAAATACATTTTTTTTTAATCACATTTTTAAAATAACTATAAATTACATGAAATAACTATTTAAAACAATAATTTAAATTTTTGAAAAAATTAATTACATTTTCTAACGGGGCTAATAATAAACTTACCTTACTTTAAAGTATTTAAAAATAATAAACCTGTGGAAAAAGTGTTTTAATTATAATTAATTCACCACTTACCTTGTTAAAAGCAGGCCTTGCACCTGCTTTTTAAAAGTGTAACTGCTGGAGACTTACCCTCCCGGAGAAACCTGCAAAAAAAATGTAAGTTCAATGCGCACGCGCTGCCTCTCCGGCGCACGCGTTCCACCTGTCAACCCCTTCTTTCAGGGGAACGGAAGTGCCGGTTTCCCGCGCATGCGCAGTGCATGCACAAAACCGGCACTTTCGTTGGGCCTACGTGTGAGTACCCACTGCGTACTCACCTGTGGAGACCCGAATTTCTGGGCCAATTATAGGTGACTGCTCACTGTTCATCTACATCTTGTCACCATGACAAACCGAATGACTTGTGCAAGCGACAGCAACAAACTTTTAAATTGCTCTCAATTTCAAGTCACACTTAAGCAGTTCTGCAAACAAGGGAATATAGCGAAGATGATGTTTTATTTAAACTGTTAAATGAGTGCCTGCTCCTGGTGCCAAAACTGGGGTGAAATTCTGGCTTAAAATGTATGAGCAGTCGTTGGTTTCACTCCGTTACAGAGTGAATATAATTTGGAAGGTGATTTCCTCCATAACATCGCCCATCTCCGCCCCGCCTCAGCTCATCTGCTGCTGTAACCCTCATCCATGTCATTCTTACCTCTAGACTTGACTATTCCAACGTACTCCTGGCTGGCCTCCTTCCACCCTCCATAAACTTCAGCTCATCCAAAACTCTGCTGCCCGTATTCTAACTCACACTAAATCTCGTTCACCCTGTGTGCTCGCTGACCTACAATGGCAGATTATCTGAAAGGAAGAAAGACTTGTATTTCTATAGCGCCTTTCATGACCGTCAGACGTCCCAAAGTGCTTTGCAGTCAACCAAGTACTTTTTTTTTTAAGTGTAGTCACTGTTGTAATGTAGGAAAAGCAGCAGCCAATTTGTGCAGAGCATGCTCCCACAAACAGCAATGTGATAATGATTAGATAATTTGTCTTAGTGATGTTGATTGAGGGGTAAATATTGGCCAGGACACCAGGGAGGACTCCCCTGCTTTTCTACAAAATAGTGCAAAGAGATCATTTACGTCCACCTGAGAGAGTATCCAAAAGACAGCATCTCCAACAGTGCAGCACTCTCTCAGCACTGCACTGAAGTGTCATCTAAGATTTTTGTGCTCAAGTCTCTGGAGTGGGACATGAACCCACAACCTTCTGACTCAGAGGTGAGAGTGTTACACACTGAGCCACAGCTTGTCAATATTACTGTTTCTGGGAGCTTGCTGTGTGCACATTGGCTGCCGCGGTTCCTACATTACAACAGTGACTACACTTCAAAAAGTACTTCATTGGCTGTAAAGTGCTTTGGGACGTCCTGAGGTTCATGATAGGAGCTATATCAATACAAGTTTAAGGACAGCAATGGTCTGCTCTATTAGATTCCGTGCAGCAGTGTGGTTCTCCTTGTACGCATGCTGCCCATGTGTGGTTGGGTTGTGAAGTGGAGTCATGAGCCAGGTGGTCATCAGATAGCCCTTCCCACCCAGTAACCACCCTCTGGTTTGTCTTGGTGGCTCAAGGACTGAGGGAACAGCAGACTGGTGCAGAATAAAATCATCGGCCCATATATTCCGATGCCTACAGGTGTGTACGGGCTGTGTACACACCAGCAGGTGTAATGATCAATAACATGTAATTCTATTGTGGACACTAGGTGGAGCCATAGAGCTGTGTAGAGCTGTATATAAGACTACACTACCCAGCTGTATATATATTAAGACTACATTACCCTTGAGGCACTAGGCTACCCAGAAGGCAGCAGTCAAGATGGAAGCCTCTACAGATACTGTACCTAGTCCACATGTGCTCAATAAAAGTGTCTAGCAAAAGCTAGCTGTGTTCATAATAAAAATGTCTATTTATTAATGAACATAAGATAGTACCAGGGTGGTGAAGATCTGCTGAAAATTGTGAAAAGCGACATGGAGAATTTGACGCCACCAGAGCGTTTGAAACTCACAGAAAAAATCGACTACAATTGGCAGACTTTTAAACAACAATTCGAACTCTACATTGCAGCCATCGGATTCGGTACGAAGCCAGACGCAAGGAAGATAGCATTGCTGCTCACGGTTGCAGGCCCACAGGCAATAGAGGTATTTAATACATTTGTATTTAATCCAGCGGAGAACAGAGAAAAATTAGAAGATGTGCTAAAAAAAATTGATGCACATTGCTCTCCCAAAAAGAATGAGACCTATGAAAGATACATCTTCCGTTCTCGGACACAGCAACAAAATGAGACTTTTGATAGCTTTATAACTGAGCTGAAACTGAAAGCACAGACATGTAATTTCTCTGAGCTCAAAGCATCCATGATTCGTGACCAGATTGTGTTTGGTATTCATGATAAAAAAGTCAGGGAACGTCTGTTGAGAGAAACCGAACTAAATTTGGAAAATGCAGTGAAAATATGCCAAGCCAGCGAGCTAGCTCGAAAGCACGCGAAGACTTTCAGTGAAATCAATAATGATGCGATTGTAATGAGTGATAATGCTGCTGTCGGTGTTGTGTCCTACAAGGGAAAGAAACGTGGGCAGAACAGAAATGAAAAGCAATCGGAGGATGACATTTTTAATTGTAAACGCTGTGGTTAGAAACTCCAGTTAAAACAATGCCCAGCATTTGGAAAAATGTGCACAAAGTGTAATGGAAAGAATCACTTTGCCAAGCAATGCTTTTCAAAAGTAAAAACTAAGAAAGGGCAACGAGTTAATGTAATTGAGGACACTGATTTAAGTGAGACATTTTTTGTAGGAATGGTGTCATGTGACGATATCAAAAAAGATACAGAAAATGTGCAGCCCTCAGAAATGGACAATGCTGAACATAAAGTCAATGCAGTAAAAGTGGACAAATGGATGATCCCACTGCAGATAAATGGAGCATTAGTTACATTGAAACTAGACACTGGGGCAAAAGCAAACTTAATCAGTGTGAGTGACATAAAAAATATGAAACAAAAGCCCAAAATACAGAAAAAGTCAGTACTACTGAAGAACTATAATGGACAGGAAATAGATAGCTTAGGTGTATGCAGACTTAAAGTGACAGTCAAAGACAAAGTGCATCATCTCATGTTTTCTGTTGTGGCTGAAAGACTTGATTCGATACTAGGTGACAAAGCTTGTGAAGACTTAGACTGGTCAAGAGAGTCTACCGTATAAACTGTGCCATAAGCAGACCAGATGACTCAGGTGATGAAGCAGAGAGCCCATCAAGGATGAAAAGGCCAAAGGGTATCCATGTCTTCAAAAAGCCTAGTTTCTCCAAGAAGAAAGAAAAAGACTTTACGGTCAAAGAGAAGCCAAAGGAAGAAAAGCACAAAGAGAAAAAACACAAGGAGAAAAAGTCCAAAGATATAACTGCAGCAGATGTTGTTAAGCAGTGGAAAGAGAAAAAGAAAAAGAAGAAGCCTGCACCAGAGCAGGAAGCAGTTCCGGTGGATACTCCTTCTTCCCTCAGGCCAATCTTTGGTGTTCCATTAGCCGAGGCTGCTGAGAGGACTATGCTGTATGATGGGATCCAGCTGCCAGCAGTTTTTCGAGAGTGCATTGACTACATTGAGAGTTATGGCATGAAGAGTGAAGGAAACACTGAAACCCTCTCCAAGCAAAGATTGCAAGGAGACCTCGATCTATACAAGAGCAGATCGATGACAATGCCGCAACTGCATCTTGTCATTCACCACCAGAACAATCTCATGAAGACACATCAGACTTACCCATGTTGAGAAGATCCACACGTGAAGTTAAAAAGCCTGATAGACTTAATCTTTGAGTACAATGTAAAGCTTTGAAAATGTGTTTGACTGTTTTGAAAATGTTTATGTTTATAGAGCACTAACAAAATTGTTACTGATATTGTCTTTATTGTTTTCTTGAAAGTTGATTGTATTGATTTTGTTAAACCTCAAAGAAAGGGGGATGTAATGATCAATAACATGTAATTCTATAGTGGACACTAGGTGGAGCCATAGAGCTGTGTAGAGCTGTATATAAGACTACACTACCCAGCTGTATATATATTAAGACTACATTACCCATGAGGCACTAGGCTACCCAGAAGGCAGCATTCAAGATGGAAGCCTCTACAGATACTGTACCTAGTCCACATGTGCTCAATAAAGTAACTAGCAAAAGCTAGCTGTGTTCATAATAAGAATGTCTACTTATTAATGAACATAAGAGTAGGGACATCGGAAATGCGAGTTTGAAAACCGGTTTTTCCGTTCTGTCAAGAATGCTTTTGACAGATTGGATACCTGCCCTGGAGAAGGGCCTCTGCGGGGGGGGGAGAGTTCTGCTTTCCCGATTTGAATTATTTAAAGGGTGAGTCATGGCAGGACAGCTCAGCCCGTGGCATGCTCCTCCTGCGCTATGTGGGAAATCAGGGTCACTTCCTGTGTCCCTGACGACCATGTGTGCGGGAAGTGTATCCAGCTGCAGCTACTGGCAGACAGCATTGCGGCACTGGAGCTGTGAATATATACATACTGGAGCATTCACGATGCTGAGGACGTCGTAGATATCATGTTTAATCAGTTGGCCACACCGCAGGTAAAGGATGCACAGGCAGGAAGGAAATGGGTGACCACCAGGCAGATTAGTAGGTGCAAGCAGGTAGTGCAGGGGTCCCCTGTGTCCATCCCCCTCTCAAACAGATATATTGCTTTGGATATTGTTGATAGAGATGGCTTATCGGGGGAAGGCAGCAGCAGCCGACATCCTGGCACCGTGGGTGGTTCTGCTGCCCAGGACGGGAGGAAAATGAATGGGAGAGCTATAGTAATAGGGGATTCTATTGTAAGGGTAATATATAGGCGTTTCTACAGCTGCAAACGAGACTCCAGGATGGTATGTTGCCTCCCTGGTGCAAGGGTCAAGGATGTCTCGGAGCGGCTGCAGGGCATTCTGGATGGGGAGGGTGAACAGCCAGTTGTCGTGGTGCATATAGATACCAACGATATAGTTAAAAACCGGGATGTGGTCCTAAAAGCTGAATATAGGGAGTTAGGTGCTAAATTAAAAAATAGGACCTCAAAGGTAGTAATCTCAGGATTGCTACCAGTGCCATGTGCTAGTCAGAGTAGAAATAAAAGGATTTTACAGATGAATACATGGCCAGAGGAATGGTGCAAGGGGGAGGAATTCAAATTCCTGGGACATTGGAACCGGTTCTAGGGGAGGTGGGACCAGTACAAACTAGACGGTTTGCACCTGGGCAGGACCAGGACCGATGTCCTTGGGGGAGTGTTTGCTAGTGCTGTGGGGGAGGGTTTAAACTAAAATGGCAGGGGGTTGGGAACCTGTGCAGGGAGACAGAGGAAAGGGAAGCAAGGATAGAAGCAAAAGACAGGAAGGAGAAAAGCAAAAGTGGCAGTCACAGAAATCAAGGGTTAAATCAAACATGGCCACAGTAAATAATAATTCTAAAAGGTCTAAGAGTGTTAAAAAAAACAAGCCTGAAGGCTTTGTGTCTTAATGCGAGGAGCATTCGTTATAAGGTGGATGAAGTAGTTGCACAAATAGATGTAAACAGATATGATATGATTGGGATTACGGAAACATGGTTCCAGGGTGACCAAGGCTGGGAATTCAACATCCAGGGGTATTCAATATTCAGGAAAGACAGGCATAAAGGAAAAGGAGGTGGGGTAGCATTGCTGGATTAAGAGAAGATTAACACAATTGAAAGGAAGGATATTAGCTCTGATGATGTGGAATCTGTATGGGCAGAGCTGAGAAATACCAAGGGGCAGAAAATGTTAGTGGGAATTGTATACAGACCTCCAAAGAGTAACGCTAAGTTTGGGGGTGGCATTAAATGGGAAATTAGAGACGCATGCAATAAGGGCACAGCAGTTATCATGGGTGACTTTAATCTACATAGAGATTGGGCTAACCAAATTAGTAACAATATTGTGGAGGAGGAAATCCTGGAGTGTATACGGGATGGTTTCCTGGACCACTAAGTCGAGCAACCAACTGGACATCAGGCCATCTTAGACTGGGTATTATGTAATGAGAAAGGATTAATTAGCAATCTTGTTGTGCGAGGCCCCTTGGGGTGTAGCGATCATAATATGATAGAATTCTTCATTAAGATGGAGAGTGAAGTATTTGACTCAGAGACTAGGGTCCTGAATTTAAATAAAGGAAACTACGACAGTATGAGGCGCGAGTTGGGTAGGATGGATTGGGGAACATTACTTAAATGGTTGATGGTGGATAGGCAATGGCAAACATTTAAAGATCGCATGGATGAACTACACAATTTGTTCATCCCTGCTTGGCATAAAAATAAAACAAAAAAGGTGACTCAACTGTGGCTAACAAGGGAAATTAGGGATAGCATAAGATCCAAGGAGAGGACTTATAAATTGGCCAGAAAAAGCAGGGAACCTGAGAATTGGGAGCAGTTTAGAATTCAGCAACGGAGGACAAAAGGAATCAATTTAAGAGGGAAAATAGAATATGAGAGTAAGCTTTCAGGGAACATAAAAACTGACTGTAAAAGCTTCTATAGATATGTGAAGAGAAAAAGATTGGTGAAGTCAAGCGTAGGTCCCTTGCAGTCAGAATCAGGGGAATTTGTAATGGGGAACAAAGAAATGGCTGACCAATTAAATACATACTTTGGTTCTGTCTTCACAAAGGAGGACACAAATAACCTCCCAGAGATGTCAGGGAACATAGGTTCTAATGAGAGGCAGGAACTAAATTAAATCAGTATTTGTAGGGAAATGGTGTTAGGGAAATTGACAGGATCGAAGGCCGATAAATCTCCAGGGACAGATATTCTACATCCTAGGGTACTTAAGGAAGTGGCCCTAGAAATAGTAGATGCATTGCTGGCCATCTTTCAAAATTCGATAAACTCTGGAACAGTTCCCATGGAGTGGAGGGTAACTAATGTTACCCCACTATTCAAAAAAGGTGGTCGAGAGAAAGCGGGGAATTATGGAGCGGTAAGTACATGAACAAGGATGTCTTGCTGCAGTTGTACAGGGCCTTGGTGAGACCACACCTTGAGTATTGTGTGCAGTTTTGGTCGTCTTATCTGAGGAAGGATGTTCTTGCCATGGAGGGGGTGCAGCGAAGATTCACCAGGCTGATACCTGGGATGGCAGGAATGACGTATGAGGAGAGATTGGGTTGATTGGGCTTATACTCGCTGGAGTTTAGAAGAATGAGAGGGGATCTTATTGAAACTTATAAAATTCTAACAGGACTGAACAGACTAGATGCAGGAAGGATGTTCCCGATGGCAGAGGAGTTCAGAACCAGGGGTCACAGTCTAAAGTTAAGGGGTAAGCCATTTAGGACAGCAATGAGGAGGAATTTCTTCACCCAGAGAGTGGTGAACCTGTGGAATTCTCTACCACAGAAGGCAGTTGAGGCCAATTCATTAAATATATTCAAGAAGGAGTTAGGTATATTTCTTAAGGCTAAATGGGTCAAGGGATATGAGGAGAAAGCAGGGACAGGGTACTGAGTTTGGGTGATCAGCCATGATCTCATTGAATGGCAGAGCAGGCTCGAGGGGCCGAATGGCCTACTCCTGCTCCTATCTTCTATGTTTCTATGGAGACCCTCCACCCGCTGAAAACCCTTAGAAATCTTACGCATGGAAAAAGTTTAAAAAAAAGTAAAGAATAATTTTTTTTCACTCATTTATATGTTAAAAATACTTTAAAAAAAGGTAAGTTTATTTTTAGTCCTGTAAAAAACTTTAATTATTTTTTTCAAAAAATGTAAATGTTATTTAAAATACTTACTTGAATGTAATTTTAACTCATTTTAAAAACGTGACTTTAAAAAAAAAATTATTTAATTTTTACTGTGTTTTTGGGGTGATCTCCATTCATATATTTGACAGGTCTATCTGTTAAAAGTATGAAGGGAGATTCCCTTCTCCTATTGGTTGGCCAGCCCACATCATCCCAGGGATGCTTGCGAACCACCTGCGCCCCTGTGATACGTGGGCCCTGCGCATTTCGACTGTGGAGAGGCCCAGCATCGGAAGTGTCCGGACCTCGGGATCCCTCAGGTAAGGGCGTAGATTTTTTTCCGATAGGAGGCCTCCGCATGCAGGGAGCCTCCGATCAGAAATTACAGGCCATCATGACTGCTGCCAGGATTCACCATCAAGCTGTGCTGAGCATGGTCGCACACCGTCTGCGAGTGGTAACCTTTGACATCATCGCCGGAGGCGCAGCACCGCGGGGCGCTAACGGTTACCGCCGCTAACCACCCGCTGAATTTCGCAGAAGGCGATAGTGGCACCGCGCTCAGGCGATAGTTTCTTTTCACCCCGTTAGTGCCCTCTTAGGGTGCTAACAGGAGGCGCAAATCAACCAATTTTTCCCCCACCTCTTTGGTCACCAATCCTAATGTCTCCTTGTGTGGCTCAGTTCCAAATTTTGTCTAATTCCAGTCTGTGAAGTGGTCTTGGGACATTTTACTACATTAAAAGCACTATATAAATGCAAGATGATGTTGTTGTGGTTACCTCGGGTCAGCTGGCTTCCGTTCCTTGTAGGGGAATAAGAAGGCTACTGAGAATTGGGAAACAATGACCTCGATTATAAAGCGGAATTGGTGTGTGAGGGGGTTCTGGGCAAGCAACAAATTTGCATGTCGAGGCTCGGATTTCGATATAGAGTAGGGGCGTTCTGGCCATCTCAAACAACATCATTAAAATAGCTGAACCTGTCATTTATATCATTGCTCTTTGTGGGATCTTGCTGTGTGCAAATTGACTGCCGCGTTTCCGACATTACAACAGTGACTACACTTCAGAAGTACTTCATTGGCTGTAAAGTGCTTTGGGAAGTCCTGAGGTTGTGAAAGGCGCTACAGAAATGCAAGTCTTTTTTTAAATATTCAGGCCCGACTCCTGCCTGAACCCGGTGGGAATCAGTGCCTGGCCAGCGGGCAGGAGTAGGAATCTGGGCAGTAGGAGGTCACAGCCAGGGAGCCACGGGAACGGTTCCCAACAGTTAGGGTAAGTGATGAGGGGGAGGGGTGTCCAGAGGTGATCACGTTTGGGTGCTGGGGTCGGGGGGACAAACCCGGGTCAAGGGAGGCCCAAGGTTTCCATGTGGGGTACGGAGAACTCCTGCTGCTCCGGGCCCACAAAGAAACTTAAATAAAAGTGTTAAACGTACCTTCGTCTTCAGGCCCTCGATGCGGCCTTCGGAAGGTTGACCGGTCAGGGAAGCTGTCGCTGTTGCGTGGGTTTCCTCCGGGTGCTCCGGTTTCCTCCCACAGTCCAAAGATGTGCGGGTTAGGTTGATTGGCCATGATAAAAAAATTGACCCTTAGTGTTAGGGGGGATTAAACACGTGGGGTTACGGGGATGGGGCTTGGGTGGGATGGCTGTCGGTGTAGAGACCGGGTGTTGGGGTTTGGATGATCAGCCATGATCTCGTTGAATGGTGGAGCAGGCTCGAAGGGCCGAATGGCCTACTGCTGCTCCTATCTTCTATGTTTCTATGTTTCTCCTGCCCAGGCCTCAGGTTAAAATAGCAGATCCAGCCCTGATCTTGTCATCGGAGCCCAATCTGCATATTTAAAGAGGGCACTGCCAGCTTGAGATGGGTGTCATCATATTGGGGCTAGAAAGAGTGAGTAAGTCCCCCACTCGATTTTAACTGCCCCCAACCCCTCCATCTGGTTTCAATTAGGTGAGGGGGATTGAAATTCGAGGCCAATGTGTGACTATCTCAGAGAAACCCATTGGTGACTCAAGAATGAGTGGATAGAGTTTGGAATAATTAAAAGAGTTGGAGGACATCCTGGAGATGGGTGGAGGAGGGGGTGGGAGATGACGATCCTTGAAGAAGACAAGCAATGAAACTGAGGCAATTTGTGAGATACAGTCATTTTATGGAATAACACTCGGCCAGTGTAGTGTTGTGTATCTGTGGGTGATTAAATGGTCTAAGTCTGTGTACAGTTCATCTTATTGATTGAGGTGTTTGGTGCTTCATTCTGACAGTGTCTGTGTCTCAGTTTAATCCTTCCCCAGCCCCATTCTGATGTTGTTTAATTTCTAGATACATAGGAACTTAGGAACAGGAGGAGGCCACTCAGCCCCTCGAGCTTGTTATGCCATTCAATGAGATCATGACTGATCTGTATCCTAACACAATCCACCCGCCTTGGATCCATACCCCTTAACACCATTTGCTAGCAAACATCTATTGAACTCTGATTTAAAATTTATTAATTGAGCTAGCATCTACTGCTTTTTGTGGGAGAGAGTTTCACACTTCTACCACCCTTTGCGTGAAGTGTTTCCTAACCTCTCCTGAATGGCCTGGCTCTGTCTGTAAGGTTATGTCCCCTTGTCCTAGACTCCGCCACCAGTGGAAAAAGTTTCTCTCTATCTACCCTATCAATTCCTTTTAAAATCCTAAAAACCTCAATCACATCACCCCTTAACCTTCGATAGCCCAGGGAATACAAGCCCTACTTTATGTAATCTCTCCTCATAATCTAATCCTTGGAGCCCCGGTAACATTCTGGTGAATCTGCGCTGCACTCCTTTCAAGGCCAATATATCGGCCCAGAAATTCGGGTCGGGGGCTTCCCGTGGGTGCAAGCCCCCGACCTACACTTACCTAGCGCGCCGGCAGTTGACCTCTTGGCCTGCGTGGAATTCCTCTCCGAGGCCTGTCCCAGAGGCCGGCGCGCTATGCTGGCATGTCCCAGAGGCGTAGTTAGTGCGAAGCGTCCCCTGGGATCACGTGAGCAACAGGCAGCCAATCGGAGCAGGGAATGCTCCATTCATAAGTCTTGACAGATAGACCTGTCAAAACATATAAATGTTGAGGCTGTAAAACTGTACTTTAGCTTCAAATAATTTTTTTTAAATCACACTTTGTAAATAAACTATAAATGACATTAAATAACTATTTTAAACAAAAATTAAAATTTTTGAAAAAAATAATTTTATAAAAAAACGGGGCTAAAAATAAACTTACCTTGCTTTAAAGTATTTAAAAGTAATAAGCCTGTGGAAAAAATGTTTTAATTTTAAATAATTGACCACTTACCTTTGAAAATGAAGTCCATATGGCTGCTTTTTACATTTCTAAAATGTGCAGACTTACCCACACGTTAAAACCTGAAAAAAAAAAGGAAGTTCAACGCGCACACGCAGACTCCCGCACGCACGCGTTCGACCTCTGAGGATCGGAAGTGCCGGTTTCCCGCACATGCATACTGCATGCAAGATTCCGGCACTTCCACCGGGTCCACGCATGAGTACTCCGTCCGTACTCACGCGTTGGGACCCAAATTTCTGGGCCATCCTTTCTAAGGTGCGCTGCCCAGAACTGTACACGGTGATCAAGATGTTGTCTAACCAGGTCTTTGTATAGGTGTAGCAAAACTTCTTCCCCTTTGCATTCTAGCCCTCTAGTTATAAAGGCTAACATTCTATTATCCGTTTTGATTATTTTTTGTTCATGACCACTACATTTTAGTGATCTGTGTACATGAGCCCTAAATCTCTTTGGACCTCCATTGTTCCTAGCTTTTCACTATTTAAAAAGTACTCTGATCTATCCTTTTTTGGTCTAAAATGGAAGACCTCACACTTATCTGCGTTGAAATCCATCTGCCACAGTTTGCCCACTCACTTAATCTATCAATGGAACTTGAAGAGGAAAGAAAAAAAGAAAGACTTGCATTTCTATAGCGCCTTCCACAACCTCAGGACATTCAAAGCACTTTACAGCCAATGAAATACTTTTGAAGTGTAGACACTGTTGTAATGTAGGAAACACAGCAGTCAATTTGCGCACTGCAAGATCCCACAAACAGCAATGTGATAATGATCAGATAACTGGTTTTAATAATGTTGATTGAGGGATAAATATTGGCCAGGACACCGGGAATAACACCCCTACCCTTCTTTGAAATAGTGCCATGGGATCTTTTACGTCCACCAGAGAGGGCAGACGGGGCCTCGCTTTAACGTCTCATCCAAGAGATGGCAGCTCCGACAGTGCAGCGCTCCCTCAGCACTGCGCTGGAGTGTCAGCCTGGATTTATGTGCTCAAGACCCTGGAGTGGGACTGTGAACCCACAACCTTTTGACTCAGAGGCGAGAGTGCTACCTACTTTTTTTAAACATATTATTTATTGAACATTAAAAACATTTACAACATTGTGATCATTCCATTGTATCATACAAATCCATTCCGCCGCTCTGCACAGCCATTCCTCCAACACATATTAACATCAAAACATGAAGTTTAATTTGTCTCCCATAACATATACTAATCTATTGTACGTTAAAAATTGATCAGTAATCATGGCTCCAAATAAGGGAAGTGCACCTGATAATCCCCCATCATTTAACCTCTGGCTCTTCCCTCCTCTCATGCTCTTCCCAACTTTTCGGGCAGCTGTTGTTTTCTCCTGCAGCCTCCGGCTCTTTTTCACCTCCTGTTTGAACCTTCCCTGCAGTTTCAGCCTCTTCCTACATTAGGTTTGGGCCGAGGAGCTGCCCCTTCTCCCTCCTTCTGCCCCTCACTAACCTTTCCCTTTCCACACGATGCCAACCCACCCCCCCATTTCCATGTCTCTGTCCCCCTCTGACTCCTCAGTCTCGAGCTCTTCTGTAACCTCCCGTCCCTGCTCCCCGTCAGATACATAGGGCTCGATTTTGCCAGGCCCGAGGAGGCGGGATTGGAGGTGTATGAGCTGTTAAAATTGCAAAAAATGGCATGCGGATCTGATCCCGTCTCCAGGCCGCCTCCGAGCAATTTTCCCAAAATCGGGGTTTTAGACCCTGTTTACGTCCCACCTCCAAGAGGCGGGCTAGGCCCTTAACAACTAGTTAACTGCCTCTACAATCCCATTTTGAGAGGCCTTTCTGAATTTAAAGTGCTTCCCCCATCCAGCACGTCTCCTCTGGAACACGCCAGTTAATCCTGGCGGCCTCACAAGTGGATTGCTTACTAACAGTTGCAGCTCCACCATTAAAAAGGAGTTTTCACCAATGTTCATTTGCAGGTGGCAGAACTTTGTTGTCTCAGGTCTGGGGGAACCTTTAGCAGGCCTTCTCATTGTTGTGGAAGTTTGGAGCCTGAAACCCATCTCCAGTGTGACCTCCTGGGAAACCCATCTCCCCACCTTAACTGAGCACTTCCTCAACTGAGGCATATACCAGAGGAATGGGAACCATTTAATTCCTTTCCTCTTGGACCTCAGATTCGGACAAACACCAGCCGCAGCAACAGCATCACCAACAGCAGGAGCAACAACAGGTGCGCCAAGTTGCTGCTCACCCACCTGAAGTTGCACAGGCCAGAGGCCACCAGTGCATGGAAGCACATCACCACAGGAGATACCCCCAAAACAGGGTTTGTAGAAATTGGGGTTATAACTGGGGTTATAGTCTCTGGCCAGTCAGAAGTATCTGAGCTGCTCCAGAGCCCCGTGCAGTTTCGAATCGCTCCCTTTTCTGGTTCTGACCGCCGGACTTATTCAGTAGCGATGTAGACAAAACGAGACGCATGGTTGAGTGCCAAGAAGACCAGTATTTATTGAAATAAAAAGAAATAAATTGATAATAATCAATACAGCACACCTATGCTAAATACAGCACTATTTTACTTAATACAGTACTTTTTATTAATACAGCACTTTTACCTAGTGCGGCACACTTTTACTTAATATAGTACACTTTTGCTTACTACAACACTCTTTTGCGTAGTACAACACTCTTTTACTTGATACAGCACTTTTACCTAGTGCAGCACACTTTTACTTAATACAGTACACTTTTCTTAGTACAGCACTTTTACTTAATAGGGCAGAGGAAACGGACACATCGAGGGAAAATTGACTAAAATTATAATTTTAACAAAATTCCCCTTAATACCCACTCCTAATACCTATCTAAGTTGCCTTGTAATGGGCCAGAAAATCTACGCTCACCAGTGAAATGCCTGCTCCGTGCCCCTGCGGTCTGTATTCTTCACCGCCCCGAAGTAGAGATGCGCCAGTATTTAAAAGTAACTGCTGGTATTCCACTTCTTTTGGGCAGGCTTGCTGAGCTGTTCTTCTGTAGGCAGAGCATGGAGGCAAGGGGGCAGAGAGAGAGAGAATGGCTTCCCGAGAGGCTATCTATATACACCAGTTGGGAGCCGTAAACTTTGCGCCCAAATCCGGATGTATCTGGGCTATAAAAAAGGGAATTGATCTGTCCCCATTGACTGTGATGGGTTTCAATGTATTACCCCATTCATTTAAACTGGTATTCACTCAGTTTAAATGTCTTACTGATATCCCAAGTGCTGGACAAACGAATAGTCAATAGCACTAAGTGGTTTGTAAACAAACCCCCATTCATTGACTGGTTTGAATAAAGCTGTCTCAGTTTGAAAAAAACCTGTCTGTTTCCTTAAGTGCTGAGTAAATAGCCCTTGGATGTTAGTCTAAACAAATCTAATTGTCCTGTGGTCCCGAACAACCGCAATTGATTGACAGTCTCAAGTACTTAATCGCTTGAGTCAACATTGTAAGAGTTCGTGTAAACAAAGTTCTTTGTTCATGTAGCAGCTTCCCAAACTGCATTAGATTGACAGTTTAAATACCTCATTACTTCAGAGGCTGGGTTTTTTTCAGCCATCTTTGATTTTCCTTCCACATACACACAGGCTATGTTGTGTCTTTTGCCACGAGGCTGGACAGCCATCTTTGATGCCCTGGATTTTTAAAGGTATATTCTACCCAGGTTTTCTTTAAAAAAAAAAGTCTTCGGAGCTGTAGAGATTTTCGAAATTCTTGCGAAATCTTACAGTCCCCCATCGGATACTAAAACTTGCTTGTAGTATCCTGTCCAAAGGTGAGCAATAACTTCTGAGCCCCCACAAACAACCTTCTCTTATACTTATCTATATCTATCTTTGATCCCCCGACACCTCCATCTCCCCTACCCAGAGAGAATCGCAGTGCACGGTAGGCATCTATCGACAGAAAAACATGATTAGTACAATAATTCAAACATGGAGGGTGTCCAATGCCCCTGCACCACTGAGTCTTTACAATAATTCAAGCATGGAGTGGGTCCAAAACCCCTGCACCACTTGTGACATAGTTTTAACACGATACAACATCTTTAATGGGATTACCACCAAGCCAAAACATATCTGTTAAAAAACAAATGGAAGAAAACGAGCTTCCCTTTTCCTTTTTTTTTTATATAATGCAATAGCCTGACACTTTAATAAATGGCACCATTCTACAGCCATAAATGTATTTCAAATTTTACAATCTACAAACACGACAATCCATAGGCATATGCAATTTGTTCAATTAACTCTAAACATGTAGTACAATCTTACAGTTAGGAACTAAATTCACACATTATTTCCTTTGGAGTTGGGACCAATATATAATACAAAATATAAAATAATTAACAAGCTTTTTGTAAACTCTTAATCTTAATCGAATTTCCAATAACAGTTTAAATGCTGTGGGCATCTGCCTCTTGCAGACCCCTCCCATCGTGGGCTAGGGGTGCTTCCTTTCCCGAACATCCAAAAACACGGTGGTCCTCTGTACCTTCCGGAACTCTGAAAAAGACTTTAAAAAGAAAACATCTAGCCAGGTCCCCGGCTCAGGGTAGTGTGATCAGGTCCCGCAACCTTGGCTCACATGATGGCCCAGAAATTAGGTTTGGCAGCTTGCCACGCGTGCAAGCCCCCGATGTGCACTTACCCGGCGCGCTGGCAGTTCTGCTCCTGGGATGCGTGGAATTCTTTTTTTCAGATGATGACTCCCGGGCAGCGTCTGATGCCACGCCGCCCAAGAGTGCAGCCAGCACGAAGCTTCCAGTGCAGAGTGTAAGTGAGACACGCCCCGTGAGGTCTCATTACCATAGGACACGCCCCCAATCTTTCTCACAAGCTGCAAAGCATTTTTACATGCAGAGCAGCATTTTAAATAGGTTCTTTGTATTTTTATGAATTTTTGGTAACTTTTATAAACTTTTAAACACTTTTACATTACTTTGAAGAATCTGAAGTAGTTTTAAACAGAATTAAAGCAATTTAAAGAGTTGTAAAAGCCCTGAAAGCATTTTTTTTCATTCAATTTATTTAATTAGCAACATTAAATGGCTGGAATGAGCACAATTCACGTCATTAAAAGAACTCACAATTTAACTGACGATGACCTCAGCAATCTCCTCAATGAGGTGGAGGCGCAGCGCCTGTGCATCATTGGGAATGAGAACTCCAAGGCGCCGCAAAAAGGACAGATGATAGCTTGGTCTTTCAAGTGGCAGCATAGGGCTCCAGTCACGGGGAGGGAAAAGGCGCAGGAAACGTATGGGTGTCACCTTTTGCGTGGAGTGGGCCTTTGGCATAGCGGTAAGCATCCCCGCCGCTGGGCCAGAATGAGTAGGGTTTCGAACCCCGCTCCAGACAGTCCCGGCAAGTGGAGTGGGAGCTCCGGCTATAAATTCTGGGTGGACATCCAGCGGGATACTTGCGTCCGTGGATGTGGGTGGCCCCCCCCCCTCGTATGGGTTGTGGGAGCCCGTAAAACCCTCCCACCATAGGACTAACCACCCTAATGGCTGGTATGAAGATGGTTATGGTCACGGAAGGAGCGTTAATGTGGCCAGAAATCCTTCCACCACTTCATACAGTTCCCCAAAGGGAACAGTGTGAGGACACGTATGACGATGACCTCTTGCGCAATGCACCTCCTTGGACCCTCAGTCGCAGATGTGAGGGGGCAAATCGTTCAATTGTTAAATTTTTCATTTTATTGACATGTAAAATGTTGTGTTTGCTGTTTTCATTGAAATGTTTATTTGTGACTGAAAGGATATGTAACCTTTTCCATTAAACAGTGCAGCCTGTAGTCAATTTGAAAAAAAATTGCAACTTTTATTGGAGCCAAAGTATTTTTACAACAACTGTTTGAAAATTAGAACATAGCTAGTTTCCACCTTGAATGTCTTTATTGCAGTAAGAAAGCAGAAAAAGTCACTTTAAAATGTTAACACATTTTTTTCTGAACTATTCATGTTTACAAATGTTTAAAAAGTAGGAAATAGCTAGTTAACATTTAAAAGTTATAAACTATCTACATCAAAACTGACCCTGAAAACTGTGTTATGATGCAATAAAAGTTCACTGCTTCACTTTAAATTGTGTGTGCTCCTTTCTTTGCCTTGCGGGGGGAGGGGTAGGTACAAGGCGCCACTAGCTCGTGAAGGTGTTGGCTACTAGCAGTTCCCGAGCAGCCTTACTTTCGGCGGCACTTGGCTCCTCCCCATGAGGCCTGGCAACATGCACATTGCCATCGCCTTCATCCTCCATTTCAACAGGCAGCTGTTCTGCAGTGTTAAGGGTCAGTCCTTCCTGCAGAGCAAGGTTGTGCAGGCCATCACAATCCTTGCCACTTTCTGGTGAGAATACTGCAAGGTCCCCCCTGACCTAGCCAGGCACCGGAAGCGTGATTTCAGAACACCTATTGTCCTCTCCACCACTTGACGTGTGGACACGTGTGCATGGTTGTATCTCTCCTGAGACTGATTATTGGTCTTGCGGTAGGGGGTCATCAGCCATGGTCTTAGCGGGTAGCCCTTGTCGCCCAATATCCATGCGGATCCTGTATGCAATTTGCTGAGAGCATCATACAATTTAGAGTTACGGAGGACGAAGGAGTCATGATTACTTCCCTGGTGCCCTGCATTCACTTTTAGGATCCTGAGGTGCGCATCACATAATATCATTACATTCAATGAATGATACCCCTTCCTGTTTATGTATGTCACAGGTGCATCCAGTGGTGCCTTCAATGCAATATGGGTTCCATCGACAGCCCCAATCACTTTGGGGAATCCAGCAATGCGATGAAATGCTAAGGCCATCTCCTTTTGATGTCGAGTGGACAAGTCATACTTAAAGAAATCTGAAAGCCTACGGCAAATGGCTTCTGTGGCCTGGTGAATGCAGACCCTCGCAGCATTCTTGGAGATGTTGCTTATGTCACCGGTGCCTGCTTGAAATGACCCACTTGCAAAGAAGTTCAATGCTGTGGTTACCTTCATGTTCACTGACAAGGCAGTGCGGGTCTTCGAGCGTGGTTCCAGGTCCGCCTTCAACATGTCACATAGTCGGCCAATTGCCTCTTTACTGAAGCGCAGCCTCCTGACACACAACTCCTCCGACAGCATCTCAAATGATCGCCTCTCCCTGTACACTCTGTGGGGTGGGTAGTTGTTCTTTCTGATCAGGAGATGGTTATGGTTCCTCACTCTTCCACGTTGCTCCCTGGCGTTCCGATTTCTTTCAAGCAAAACCACACAGAGCATCATGGCAACATTTCTATAAGAGGGCATGTTTCTCGCTCACAGGGCTCCTCTTTACACAGACATACCTGTAAGGAGGATATGGAAATAGTTGTTACAGTTATTTTAATAAACTGAGTGGCTATAAAATCAACTTGGCCTATGCCAGGAAACATGCTTTAACGGCTTGCGAACACGTGTTACCCGCCTGATGAATATCACAGGCCGAGATCCTTTTCCAATAACTTACATTTTCAGAAAATCATCATTACATACATACATTCATCCACATACTGAAAGGAATACATACATAAATGCACATCCTTCAAGGAATATATACAGACATACATACAATCATACATACATACTTACTAAAAATAAGATATATTACTGATGACAAGTTTATTTTTTAAGCATTTTATTCATTTTTAAACAGTCATTTTCACATTTAATAAACATATCAAATTCAATTAGGCCTTGCACACAGCCACAATTGCTCCTTATACCTACATTACTCAAAACCCGTTTAAAAATAATAATTAAAGTTGAAAACTTACCTCAGACTTTCTTAAAATAACTTTTCTCCCTTTCCCAACCAAAAATGTGCCGTTCAGAAGCTCCATTAATGAAAGAGTTCTTCCTCCGCAGCTTCTCGGTGGCTTTACTCATCCTTTTTTATATGTAAATTGTAATGACTTACCCTCACTCAAACCATTCATGAAAATGCCGAATTTTAATGCGCACGCGCTGCCTGCAACGTCGCACGCAATACGCCTCTTAACCACTTGCTTCAGAGGACAGGTGTAAAGTCTATGGGATGTATTGCAAATAATACACAGACTCCAAGATTAACAAATAAAACAGGTCTTTACTATTCAGAGGTTCAGGCGAATCTGCCCTAGTTAACGTATCACAACCCTTATATACTGGTGTGGTCACTATCGGTATTACAGTATACATGAGCCAACAAATAGTGCCACACCTAAAGTAGTGCTCTTAAAGGCGAACGGTTACATTCTATAGTTCCCTTAAAGGTAAACGGGTACATACATTACAATCCTCCCTTTTTAGCTTTTTACTTACAGAATCCCGTTAAACATACAATCTTCAACTTTATATAAACAGTTTGCAGATATACTCTCGATGGAGTCAACGTCATATAACAATTTACAGATATACTCTCGATGGAGTCAACGTCATATAACAGTTTACAAACATACTCTCAGTGGAAACAGTTTACAGGTTCCGTCTCTGTGGGAACAGTTCATAAATTCAGTCTCTGGTATTAATTCATCCCAGACAGCATCTTTTTGGTGTAGCCGGTTCACCTGGTAACGTGGCTCCTCCATAGCCTTTTTAACAGCTTGTACTTTCGTCCTGTTGAACCAGCAGTGCGGACTTATACAACCCACTGGCTGGCTTGATAATGTCCCTGGATTTTTTTTACAAATTTAGCACCTTTCGTAGTGTTCGGACTGAGGTAGTAGAAGTAATAATATTTTAAACAGTTATTATTTTCTGCTTCTTCTTTTTCTTTTCTGCCTTTTTGAAACTCTCCGAGCTCCTTTCTCGGCTGCCATCTGTAGCGCCACCAACTCTCTATGTTCCTTAGACCTTAAGTGCTTCATCCGGATTTCAGCACTTTGAGAGTTTTCATCACAAGCTGGGCAGACCACATCCTCATAATATTCAGTGTCACTCAACAGGTCATGGTAATATTCAGGTTCATCCTGAGTTAGGCCAGCGAGAGAGACTTCTTCTTCCTCCTCACCCGTCTGGACGTTAGCTGACGGTGGTTCCTTCCCTAAACATCTTTCTTGAAAAGCCGTCTTCATGCATTCACCTTGACGTGATTCAACGTACTTTTGGCATCCTTGTAAAATGTGTGTTGCCACCTCAGCTATCTCCGTGACTTTTGAGAGCTCCGAACTCGTTCCCCCTGAAGATTGAAGCTCGTGTTCAGATTGTTCCCCTTGTAGAGTCTTGTCCTTCAGCATATGAAGGAGTTGGCCGACTGTTAACTCTTCCCTGGGAACACGGTGGATCAGAGTCTTCTCCATTTCATCCACCTCTTTCTCCAATACTTCCACCTTACGTTCCTCTTGAACTTTGCCTTTCAGCGCTCGGAAAAGTTGCGCCCTGATGCTCTCTAGTTCATGTTCAGGGACCATTCTTACAGTGTCCTGTTCTTCCACTGCAAGGATTCCCAGTTGAATCTGTTCTTCAAGTTGTTGAACCTCAGACATTGCCGCCTCATATTTGTCTTGGGTGTCCTTCAATGTTTTTATAAGTTCTTGGTCATCCTGTCTTTCATGCTCTGCCATGATTTTCACCTCTAATTGCTCATCTATGGATGGAGCTTCTATCGATGAGTCTGTCTTGGCCTTGAGCTCATCAAGAATTTCCTGCAGCCTTTGGACTTCTTGCTCATGTTCAACCTTTAGTTGTTCATATGCTTCTACTGAAACTAGCTTCTCGGAGGCTGCCGAGTTAACCCCCTTCTGAATTGTAGCCTGGGCCTGTTCATACTGTTCTTTCAACTTCTCACACTCTGCTTGTAAGGAGTCGTAAAGAAGAACTGGAATAAAATCCTGGCTCCCTGAAGATTCCTCTTCCTTTGGTTTATTCTGTAAATATTCTAGTTCCTGAACAGCATCAGGGGAATGTGATTGGTATTTGGCCATGATGGCTCTATAGTCGCTCTCTGCTTGAGCTAGCTGTCTCTGTAGTCTTTCCAGGTTCCCCCATTCGGTGTCCCAGAACTTTTCCATATTTTTCATCTCCTGTACGAGACGATCACTCAACTGTTTTAATTGTTGTCGTACTTTGACATAAGTTTGCGTCCGAGCTCGGTGTTCTTCCGTCATGGATGAATCCTTTGCTTGAACAGGCTCAGAATTCTCTGTCAACCTGGAGTTCTGCTCTGCAGCTTTATTCTTCTTGGTACCATAAGTCCTTCTGCCTGTCTTCATTTTCGACTTGGTCTTATCATCATCCATTTCAGAATCTGAGCTGATAGCTTGCACCGAGTTCTCCTTCCCTATGGCTTTTAGGTAGTGCCATTCTACGTTTATTTTCTGCATCCACTCCCGCCCTAGGAGTGGTGGTCCTCCCTCAGGTAATACGTACAGATTCATTCGTGGGTGTTCTTTGCCCCTATCTCTCACTTTGACTCGTATTTTTCCCATGGGGTATACATTATGCCCCGTGTATGTCTGTAATACGAATTTAGTATTTCTTAAGGGTATGTGAGAGAATAGCCGGTGGTAGTCCTTTTGGTTGATGACTGATACAGCTGATCCCGTGTCCAGCTCCATTCGTTCTTGGACTCCAGCTATTTTTAGTGTGACCCAGATCGTCTGTAGATCAGTTACTTTACCCACATTGTGGATTCTCAGACTATCCAGCTCCTGGCTGTTTGGGTCTGAGTCTGAATTTTGTTCGTCTGAACTCTTTTCAGCCACCTGATGTACCTTGTTGTACTTTTCTTGTGGTGGTGGCTTCCTTTGCTTGTTGGTCTTCTTTCCGGACCTGCATACCTTCGCGATGTGACCCAGTTTGCCACATTTCCTGCACTCTTGGTTCTTAAACCAGCACTGATTCTGGTCGTGCGTTGTCTTTCCACAACGGTAGCATTTGGAAGTGCTTGCAGTAATTTGGTCCACCCCGAGTGCCGCCGCCTTTAGCTGCATTTCCGCCGTTCCTTTCGCTGCAGCTTCGTGCGATGAAGCTATGAGGACAGCCCTGTCCAGTGTGAGGTCGTTTTCTTCCAGAAGTCGCTTCTGCGTTCCTTCTTTGGCCAAGCCGCATACGAACTTGTCCCGCAGCGCCTCTGTCAAATTCCCTCCAAACTGGCAGTATTTCGCTAGCTTACGCAGTTCGACTAAGTATTCCGCATTGCTTTCATCTTTCCTCTGGGTTCTTGCGTAAAATTTAAATCGTTCAGCCAGCATCAACGGTGTGGGGTTCAAGTGATCCTTCAGCACTGCTACGATCTCTTCGAAGGTCTGGTCCACTGGTTTAACTGGTGCTATTAGATGTTTCAAGAGCCCGTATGTTTTTGCTCCCATCGAATTTAACAAAGTTATTGCCTTGTCGTCATCCTCAATTTCGTTGGGTTTGCAATATATTTCTATGCGTTCCACATACGTGGCCCAGTCCTCTATCTCAACATCAAAATCATTAATATTTCCTCGCTTAGGCATCTTCTTCTCTTCTCGAGTACAACACAAGTATTTCTTTACTTATTATTATTTTTCCTCTCTTCTTGAGAACAACACCAGTATTTCTGTAAATTCTTATTATTTTTCTAAGATGGCGGTTTCCCGCTTCTGTCTTCTTCCCCGGCGGTTTTCCCGTGAAAAATGGCGGCTTTCCCGCGCTTCTCGGCTCCCCCCGCCCACTTTAATGGCGGTTTTCCCTGCGCTTTTCTGTTCTCCCCGCCCACGGCAATGGCGGTTTCCCGCTTCTTCCCCTGGTGGGAGGGGTACACTTTCCCCCGCGGGCGACGGCCGCTGGCTACCGGTCCCCAGCCTGTGCGTCGGCTTCAGCGCTCTCCGCTCGCTTTCAGACCCCCAGCCCGCGCGTCGGCTTCAGCGCTCTCCGCTGGTTTTCAGATCCCCAGCCCGCGCGTCGGCTTCAGCGCTCTCCGCTGGCTTTCAGATCCCCAGCCCGCGCGTCGGCTTCAGCGCTCTCCTTCCCGCGGCAGGCAACCGGCTCCGGGTACCCCCGATGACGGCGGACAGTTACAGCCTCTGAACTGGCTCTCGGCCAATTCCCGATTTCTCGGCTCTGTCTCACCCGGCCTGCTCCCGGTCTCAGCGCCTCTGGACCTGACTTTGTCTGGCTCCTTTCCCCCTCGACCGTGGTCGAGTGTACCGCCCTTATCCTCTGGTTTTACTCCTTCCTTATTTTCTTTTACTGTTCCCTTACTCACAGTCAGTGGCAGCCTTGCCTCTCTTGTCGATCAGCTCGCTCCTCACTGTGGCAGAAGGGACCGTCAGTGCCTGTTGCAGATGGAAGTTTTCAATGCCAAAATCTTCCTCTTTGCTATCGCTGCAGCCTCGAGTTTTCACCCAGCAGAACGACGAGGGCGGGTGCCTCACTTCGACGCTCCTTAGTTGCTTAGGAACTACTGTTGCCGCAGGGTACGATCGGCCTCGTCGCCATTGTAAAGTCTGTGGGTTGTATTGCAAATAATACACAGACTCCAAGATTAACAAATAAAACAGGTCTTTACTATTCAGAGGTTCGGGCGAATCTGCCCTAGTTAACGTATCACAACCCTTATATACTGGTGTGGTCACTGTCGGTATTACAGTATACATGAGCCAACAAATAGTGCCACACCTAAAGTGGTGCTCTTAAAGGCGAACGGTTACATTCTATAGTTCCCTTAAAGGTAAACGGGTACATACACTACAACAGGAAATGCCGGTTTTCAGCGTATGCGCTGTGCATCCTGAAAACCGGCACTTTGATCGGGCCAACGCGTGAGTACCCTGTTCGTGCTCACGCGTAGTGACCCAAATTACTGGGCCAATACAACTTCTGGAATGGTACCATACCTAAAACTTATACTCTAATAATTAACACTACCGATATTGCAATATAAAATTTAAAATTAACACGTTCTACCTTAATCCTTTATACACATTACTTGAACAAAGCTATATACAAGTGCTGCCTGTCTCCGGGCGGCCAGCCTAATCCCTGTTTGGGCTGCCACAGGCTGCTCCCTGCAGCGTGACTGGATTGATCCCAACTTCACGTCCCTCGCAGCTTATGGCTGCTGGTTGGGGACTTCTGTCTTTTGGCTTCTCCCTGACTCGGGAGTCCGCCCTATTCCACTGGAAAGCTGGTGACCATACTTTCTTGGGCTGGGGTACCCGAAGAGACCTCCTAGGGAGTGTCGCTGGTGGGGCTACCCCGTTGAGCGGACCCTTAGCTCGGGTCTCACTCCTTGCTGGATGGGGACCTCCTCCTTCGGGTTCCTCCCTACCCAAACCTGGGCTGGGGACAGGCAATCCCTTGCCACCGGCTGCCGGTGGCTGACAGCCTTCCTCTTCAGGTCTAAAACCTGGTTCAGGCTCCTCCCCAGAGTCCCACAAGAGAGGGGGAATCGCTCGGGCCAAGTGCTGGGGAACTTCTCCTCTCACGCACGAGACTGCGCCTGCGTGTGCAGTCTGTGTGTGTGTACGCGCTGCAGGCTGTGGATTTCTAGTCTCAGGTACAATCCCAGCTGTCTATTTCCCTGCCCTCAGCTCAAACAACCTGCATTGTTTAATATAACTGGCAGCCTGCCAGTAATCTTGTTCTACATCCTTTTCCCTTACCAGGGCAGCCTTTAAGGCTGAATCTTGGGCTTGGACCTGCTTTTGGTCCAGGGCCAAAGCTATCCCCTGTGTGCCTCCCCTGTCCTGGATTGTTGCTACCGGACCTGCTCTACAGGGGTCCCAGAACTCTCCTTCCCTGTCCCCCTGCTTGAACAACTTACACTGGTCATGAATGGCTCCTCCCCTAACACAAGCCACAGCGCCTGCCTGTGCAGCCTGTGAGCTTGTACCCGCTGCGGGCTGAGGATTTCTGTCCTCAGGCTCACTCGCAGCTGCCTGTTTCCCTGTGTGTCCTATTAAGCTAAATGGGACCTTGTTAGACCGGGGTGAATTGGTCAGGTCTTCTGAGTGGACCACCGTGCTGGAGGCTCCAATGTCCACCAAATATCTCCCCTGCACCGTCTTCACCCCCATCTTAACATAGGGCCTGCTCCCCTCAGCATTTTCGCGGGGACACAGGTCAACAGGATGTGCTGGCTCTAGTCATTGCTGGGAGTGGGATGGGGCAACCGGGGTCAAAGCACCGCTGGTGGCTGCTACTCTCCCCTGGCCAGTCAGAAGAGACCATAGGGACTGTGAAAATGACTCGATCGCAGCGGGCGGGATATCTGGCCCTGCCTTTTGGGCTGGGGCTGTCAGATCCTTTCCCTGGTTATCCTTCCAGGGATTCTTACAGTCTTTTCCCCAGTGACCGTCTTTCCCGCACCCATAACAATTTAACCTAGCCTGGAAGGGACGGTTCCCCTCCTGGTGCCACTCTTTCTTACTCTGGCTCCCAGGTTTAACCTCATGGACTCTTCCCTTGGGTTGGGGCATCTCAATACACCTTAGGTTTCTAAAGGCTACTGTCAGCCAGTGGATCACCGCTTCTTTGGTGGTCTGGGGGTTTTGGGGGTCAAACCAAGCCGCGACCTGGGCTTGGATCTGGGGTAGGCTGTTTGTCATAAGACAACAGAGCCAGTGGGGCAATTGGACTGGGTCCAGTGCTGCCCACCCTGGCATTCCCAGGCATGCACTCCAGTAGACTGGCCACAGCCTGTCTGCGAACACCTGCGGGGACTCCCTTGGGAGCTGCACCGTTCTTTCTACCCCGGCGAACGGACTACCATCATTGAGTCCCATGGCCTCCAATATCTCATTCTTGAGACCCTCATAATCCTTCTGCCCCCTTTGGCACTCGCCAGATAGGGCCTGGAGGAGATCACCTGCCAGGGAAAACAGCAGCATTTTTGCTTGCTCTGCATCATCGCAGTTATTTACACAAGTTGCCTGCTCTATCTCCCTGAAGTGTAGAGAGGGGTCTCCCTTTTTAGTGAGCTTGGGGTTGTGGCTAACCATGTCCCTGAGCTGGTGGGTGCCATACGGCACCACAAACTGATTCTGGATGGCCCCTGGGTCATCTTCATCAACGGGCAGACTGTACCTCCATTGTCGGAGGGGGTACACTGGTCCTGGTCCCGGCTATCAAGCGGGGCCTGCTGTGCTTCCTCTACCACCTCATCCTCCACCCCACTTTGCTGCCAGAGCTCCTGAAAGCTCGGAGCTATGGGTGACGGTCATGGGACCTCTGATTCCCTGACCAACCTTTTCCTGGGTGTTGCCTGTGGGACGGTTTTATTTGGGTTGCTGTTAAAATCCGGCTGACCTGCCTTCAGGCTGATCAGACATATCATCCCCTTTGCCCCCTTTAAAGCCATATTCAAGCTTCCTATCTCTTCCCTACAGGGACCATGATCTGCTTCCTCAAACCCTTGCTCGCAGGCCAGCTTATATGCTGCCTTTACCTCCCTAACCTTTACCTCCTGCTCTTTTATTTCTTGTATGAGGCGGGCATTCTCCTCCAGCACCCTCATCTCATTTCTCTTGGCCTCTGCCACTAGGCACTTCAGCTACTCTGACTCGTGCCTCGTGTGGCTTTTGCCCTCACTAAACTGGACCACCAGGCACTCTATCTTGGCCTGGTATTCTTCAACCTCCCTTTCCCTATCCCAAATCTCTGCTCTAGATTCCCTAAGCCTGCGAGCAACTTTCCCAAGCCTGCGGGCAACTAACCACAAACAGACCAGTGGGATAAAAAGAAACACAGTAACTGCTGCTCTCTCCAGACCCAAACCACTGTCTGATATATTGCACACTGTTGCTGACAGCCCTGCCGCTGTCGCCATTTTGTGGAAATTGGGGTTATAACTGGGGTTATAGTCTCTGGCCAGTCAGAAGTATCTGAGCTGCTCCAGAGCCCCGTGCTGTTTTGAATCGCTCCCCTTTTCTGGTTCTGACCACCGGACTTATTCAGTAGCAATGTAGACAAAACAAGACGCGTGGTTGGGTGCAAAGAAGACCAGTATTTATTGAAATAAAAAGAAATAAATTGAAAATAATCAATACAGTACACCTATGCTAAATACAGCACTATTTTACATAATGGCCCAGAAATTCCAGAACGGGGCTTGCAGCGCGTGCAAGCCTCATATTTGCACTTACCCCGCGCTCGTGCCGATCAGCTTCTGGGACGCCTGAACTTGCAGAAATAGAAAGCACATTCCCGGGCAGCGTATGACGTCACGCCACCCAGGAGTGCAGCCAGCGCGAAGCCAGGAGCATGCAGTATAAGTGAGACACGCCCCTTGAGGTCTCAGTTTCACTGGACACGCCCCCAATGTTTCTGTCAAGCTGCTAAGGATTTTTACATGCAAAGCAGCAGTTTACATAGGTTTTTGGAAGTTTTTTGAAGATTTTGGTAACTTTTATAAACTTTTTAAAATGTTTCCATTATTTTGAGTAATCTGAAGTAGTTTTAAAGAGAATTAAAGCAATTTAAAGACTTTTAAAAGCCCTAAAAGAATTTTTTTAATTCCATTTATTTATTTAGCAATGTCGTCATCATACGTGTCTTCACACTGTTCCCTTTGGGGAACTGTATGAAGTGGTGGAAGGATTTATGGCCATGATTAACGCTCATTCCGTGACCGTAACCATCTTTGAACCAGCCATTAGGGCGGTTAGTCCTATGGCGGGAGGGTTTTACGGGCTCCCACAAGCTATACAAGGAGGGGGGCCACCCACACCCACGGACGCAAATATCCCACTGGATGTCAACCCAGAATTTAGAGCCGGAGCTCCGACTCCACTTGCCGGGACTGTCTGGAGCGGGGTTCGAAACCCTACCCTGATCTGGCCCAGCGGCGGGGATCCTACCGCTATGACAAAGGCCCAATCCAATTAGCAACGTGAAATGGCAACATAGGGCTCCAGTCACGGGGAGGGAAAAGGCGCAGGAAACGTATGGGTGTCACCTTTTGTGCGGAGTGGGCCTTTTGCGTAGCAGTAAGCATCCCCGCCGCTGGGCCAGAAGGAGTAGGGTTTTGAACCCTACTCCAGACAGTCCCGGCAAGTGGAGTCGGAGCTCCAACTTTAAATTCTGGGTGGACATCCAGCGGGATACTTGCGTCCGTGGGTGTTGGTGGCCCCCCCCCCTCAGATGGGTTGTGGGAGCCCGTAAAACCCTCCCGCCATAGGACTAACCACCCTAATGGCTGGTTCAAAGATGGTTACGGTCATGGAATGAGCGTTAATCACGGCCATAAATCCTTCCACCACTTCATACAGTTCCCCAAAGGGAACAGTGTGAGGATACGTACGATGATGACCTCTTGCGCAATGCACCTCCTTGGGCCCTCAGTCGCAGATGCGAGGGGGCAATTCGTGCAATTGTTAAATTTTTTATTTTATTGACATGTAAAATGTTGGCCCAGTAATTCCCTTCCAAATGCGCTAGTACGGTCGGGGTACTTATGCATCTGGCCGGATGAAATGCCGGTTTTCATCATTCACAGTGCATGTGGGGAAAACCGGCATTTCCTGTCCTCTGAACGAAGGGGTTCAGAGGCAGAACGCGTGCGACTGCACAGGCAGCGCGTGCGCAGTATAATTCGCCGCTTTCATTAATGCTTTCAGTGAGGTCCAGTCATTACAACTTACACATGAAAAAAGCATGGGTACAGTTGCTCCACAGGCTGCGGAGGAAGATATTTCTTATCGTGCAGCTTCTGAAAGTATGTATGTCTGTATATATTCCTTTGCGTGTTATGTATATATTCCTTTATTTATGTGTATAAATGTATTATTTAATTATGACTTTCAGCGAAAGTAACTTATTGGAAAATCATAATTAAAAACATACATTCATACACATTAGTAAAGGAATATAAAACATACATACATATACGTAAAGGAATATATGTGGACATACATACATAATTCATTCTCACATTCCATTCACACAGCCACAATTGCTCCTTCTACCTACCGTTCTGAAAACCCTTTTAAAAAAAAAATTTAAACTTTAAAACTTACTTAAAGTTTCTTAAAATAACTTCCCTCCCTTTCCCAAACAAAAATATTGCATTTCAAAAGCTCCACGATAAAATATATCTTCCTCCGCAGCCAATGAACAACTTTACACTTGCTTTTTTCACGTGTAACTTCTAAGGACTTACCCTCACGGATTTCATGAATGAAATCCACGAAGTTCACTGCGCAAGCGCTGCCTGTGCAGTCGCACGCGCTCGAGGTCTGGAAATGCCGGCGTTCCCCGCATGCGCTGTTCATGCTGAACGCCGGCAGTTCCAACGGCCAGAAGCGTGAGTAAGCCAACCGTACTCACGCTTCTGGCCTGGAATTTCTGGCCCAATACAGTACTTTTCACTTAATACAGCACTTTTACCTAGTGCGGCACACTTTTACTTAATATAGTACACTTTTGCTTACTACAGCACTCTTTTGCGTAGTACAACACTCTTTTACTTGATACAGCACTTTTACCCAGTGCAGCACACTTTTACTTAATATAGTACACTTTTCTTAGTATAGCACTTTTACTTAATAGGAGTGAGGAAATGGACACATCGAGGGAAAATTGACTAAAATTATAATTTTAACAAAATTCCCCTTAATTCACACCCCTAATACCTATCTAAGTTGCCTTGTAATGGGCCAGAAAATCTATGCTCACCAGTGAAACGCCTGCTCCATGCCCCTGCGGTCTGTATTCTTCACCGCCCTGAAGTAGAGATACCCCAGCATTTAAAGGTAACTGCTGGTATTCCACTTCTTTTGGGCAGGCTTGCTGAGCTGTTCTTCTGTAGGCAGAGCACGGAGGTGAGGCGGCAGAGAGAGAGAGAATGGCTTCCCGAGAGGCTATCTATATACCCCAATTGGGAGCCGTAATCTTCGCGCCCAAATCCGGATGTATCTGGGCTATGCAAAAGGGAATCGATCTGTCTCCATTGACTGTGATGGGTTTCAATATATTACCCCATTCGTTTAAACTGGTATTCACTCAGTTTAAATGTCTTATTGATATCTCAAGTGCTGGACAAATGAATAGTCAATAGCACTAAGTGGTTTGTAAACAAACCCCCATTCATTGACTGGTTTGAATAAAGTTGTCTCAGTTTGAAAAAAAACCTGTCTGTTTCCTTAAGTGCTGAGTAAACAGCCCTTGGATGTTAGTGTAAACAAATCCAATTGTCCTGTGGTCCCGCCCAACTGCAATTGATTGACAGTCTCAAGTACTTAATCTCTTGAGTCAACATTGTAAGAGTTCGTGTAAACAAAGTTCTTTGTTCATGTAGCAGCTTCCCAAACTGCATTTGATTGACAGTTTAAATACCTCATTACTTCAGAGGCTGGTTTTTTTTCAAATCTCTTGTCTGCCATCTTTGATTTTTCTTCCACATACGCACAGGCTGTGTTGTGTCTTTTGCCACGAGGCCGGACAGCCATCTCTGATGCCCTGGATTTTTAAAGGTATATTCTACCCAGGTTTTCTTTAATCAAAAAAAAAGTCTTCGGAGCTGTAGAGATTTTCGAAATTCTTGCGAAACCTTAATGGTTTACAGACAGAGGAGGAGCTCCCTCAATATGACTGAGCAGCAGTGCAAAGGAGGCTCAGACTTTCATGAGAGCTAGTGGGTGACATCTGCGCAATGCTGCAGCAAGACCTGGAGCCCAGCGGAGCGGGTGGACACCCCTTACCAGTGGCCGTCAAAGTCACCACCTCACTCAACTTTTTTGCTTCAGGCTCATTCCAGGGATCAGCAGCAGACATCAGCGGCATCTCCCAGGCGGCCGCACACACTTGCATCACACAGGTAACCGATGCCCTCTTTGCCATTGCACAAAATTACATCAACTTCTCCAAGGATCAAGCAAGTGTAAGCGCGCGTGCCGTTGGATTTGCTAATCTGGCAGGCTTTTCAAGGGTGCAGGGTGTTGCTGACTGCACACAATTGGCCCTTAAGGCACCCCATCACAATCCAGGTATTTTTGTCAACCGCAAGGGCTTCCACTCCCTCAACGTACAGCTGGTGTGCAACCACAAGAAGGAAATTTTGCATGTTTGCGCAAAGTACCCTGGCAGTTGCCATGACTCCTTCATCCTGCGCCAGTCTAGTGCGCCTTCGCTCTTCAGTTTGCCAGACCAACTTTTCAGATGGCTACTTGGAGACAAGGGCTATCCCCTGAAGACATGGCTAATGATGCTGTTGAGCAGGCAATCCAACGAAGCTTAGGAGCGCTACAACTACAGCCACATGTCCACCAGATCCATAATCATGCAAACCATTGGCTTGTTGAAGATGCGATTCAGATGCCTTGATAGATCAGGTGGATCCCTGCAGTCAGGGTCTCCAGAATCGTCGTAGTTTGCTGTGTACTTCACAACATGGCACAGCATCGTTGCTTGCAGATGCCTGAGGTACAAGTGACTCATCGCATAGCCTCCTCAGATGAGGAGAAGGAGGAGGAGGTGAGCAACAATGAACAGCTTGCGGAGGTGCATCAACCAGCGGCAGCAGCACGCAAGCACATTGCTGCCCAGGATGCAAGGGGCGCACTCATCTTGGCCAGATTTGCTTAGCCTGCCCAATCAAACACTTTTGCCTCGCACCTTCTTCGGAGCATCGACAATGGACAAGAACCTGCGGATTCCTATCACTCTGACCACCATACTGACAATTGCAAGTCGCCCTAAGCCCTCAATGTGGAAGTCCCATTTGTGAAATGACACAAGCCACTTCAACAGTTTGCCATCAAATGTTTCATCACAATTCACGGATGGCATTTCAAAAATAAACACAACAGAACTACCAAGGGACTACCCTTGTGATTACTTTATCTTCCTCTTACGCATGCTCCTACGTGTTGCTTCCCCTGTGGCTTCAGCAAATGTGGAGGCCCCTTGCTCACTTTCTTGCTGCTACTGCCTCGACATCTTTGGTGGGCGTCCTCTGGGGTTGCCAGCCTGTGAGGGCATGGCAACAGTCTGCTGCTCCTGCTACTGTGCAGGGGCTGAGACGCTGATCTCAGTTGGGTGAGGACTCTGGTGGGGCTCTGACCGAGGGCTCTGCAATGGCATGGTCGTGTGAGCGCTTGGAGAGGAGCCCCACTTCCTTGTTCTCTGCCACCAACAACCCTCTATTGGGTCAGCCCCACTTCAGAGCTAGCAAGTGGCTTGACAGCACCTTGTTGCAGTTCAGGGGGGCCATGAGGACCCATTTCTGCACTGGAAGGCCTACTCCACAGGACCTCCATGAAGGTCTGGTTTGTATGCTCAATAGCTGACCATCGCACCTCAAGAGATGTCAGTCTATTCTGAACAATGACCCTGGCAATTAAGCTCCTCCATGGCCGTAGCCATCATCTCCTCTACCGAAGCCATCCTCTCCTCTACGGTAGCCAGCCTTACCACAGAGGTAGCCATCCTTTCCATGGAGGTTGCCATCCTTTCTGTGGTGATGCATTCATGCACCAACACCTCCACAAAGGCCCTGCTCATGTTAGTGATGGAGTTCTTCATTCGCTCCACACTCGCAGCGACCCTGGATGCAAAACCTGCCAGAGACTCCTGCACCTGTGCCTGGAGTTTCAGCACCGCTCTCCTTCTGGATGGACCCGGAGGCACAGGAACGACATGCAGTGGAGCTGAACTGGGAGAGTCCTGCAGCCTCTGACGAGGACTCTCTACTGCTGTCCCTGTCTCCACCATCTGCTGATGCTCACTTGTGAGCTGTGATACACCAGCTGACAACACTACTATAGGTTCTGAAGGTCCCACCGAGATATGAGTGTCTGCGCTGGTGCTGGGTGTGCTGAATTCTGCTGACGCTGCGCTCTCAGAGGTTGCAGCTTCCTCTGAGGTGTCTTCTGGCTCAGGCTGTTCCTCCTGGACAGTGGGGAGGGGGGCTGTCGATGGTCCTGTGGAGGAGTAAAGGAAAGAGTTAGACATGTGAGATGAACATTGCATGCACATGGAATTGTGCAGATGATCATAAATCAATCTGTTAGAGCATCAGAATTAATATCAGTCACTCATGCAATGTCAATGAGAGAGATGAAAAACTATTCTGTCACCAGCTTGGTCTGATGCACCCGTCTGTCCATCCCCCACTTGTGCATCCTCCTCCTGTCCTCGCCCTCTCCCTCTTATTGTGGGCACTCTTTTCCTGCAATGAGGGACACAAGTGGAGTTTGAGTGAGAATGAAGGAATGAGTGTAGAGAATCCATAGCATAGATGCTTAGAATGACACAAAGATGGAGTGAGGTGCCAAGGCCAAGGGCCCTCCTTGTGTGTTGTAAATTGTTGTCGTTGCATCACAGCGATAGGGAGCGTGAAGTTTGCATTGTCGAATAGCTAAGTGAATGTGAACATACATAGAGAGGGAATGGGTAAGGGTGCAGGGATGTAAGGGTGAAGTGGGATGTGGAGGAGGAGGTTGACAAAGCAGAGTGCTGGTGACGAGAGGTGATGGGGAGCAGATTGAGGGTCACGGTGATGTCATACTCACTTTTTCTGTGCGGAGAAGGTCATGAAACCTCTTTCTGCACTGCAGCCAGGTTCTGCTGCACATTGAAATGGCATTCACCTCCTGTGCCACTTGCAACCACATGGCTTTAGTCTGTTGTGGATGCTTTTTCCTACCTGAGGAAGGAAAGAGCACTTCCTTGTTTCCTCTTGCTCCCTCTACCAGAGCTTGGAGGGAGGCCTCATCGAGTCTGGGTGCACACTTTGGCCTGGAGCTGGAAACAGTTGCAGTAGGAATCCCTCAGAAGTATGCTGATAAAGTTGTAAGGCTGAAAAAGAATCATGGCTGCTTGCAGGCCTTAAATCCAGCTGCACTGATGATGTAATCGGAGGCGAGTTTCAGTATCAATAGACTCATTGGGCCAGGGGTTCCCACACGCTGGAAATCAAGTGCCCAATTAAGGCAAAATCACACTTTTGTCTCGCCTCACATCGGAGGCAGGGCCCTGACATGCCGACCACCTGACATGCCCCCAACCCGCCCCCAATGACAAAATCCAGCCCATAATCTCCCTTACACGGTTTCTCCAACCGTGCCACTCCCTTCAGCCTCATCTCCACTGCTGACCCTTGCCCCCCGATTCTTCTCTCTCTGGGACAATGGTGCATCTGCACCTATCTTGCTCCCTTCTGGCATCTTTGTCTCCTTGCTCCATCCTGCTGCCCCTTTAAGGCTCCTGCCTCTTGCACCATCTCCTTGTCTTTCCCACTCCTGCTCCCCGAGATAGCCGACTCCCCGTCTTTCTTTGGAGTACTTACACTTACCCCGCACCCCACTCCCACCTCCTCTCCCCCCAGGGAGAGCTGAGCCATATTACCCGTGCTGCCCTCTGCTGTCTTTGTCCTTTTCCACCATACTTGGTGTGTTTTTCACCATCTCCATCCTGTTCTCTGCTCTGCAATTTCCTGCCTCTTCCTGCGCTCTTTTAACCTTCCATTCACCAGCTGTGTCCTCCACCTGCTCCGCTCCTCCAGCCACTCCACTCACACCTCCTGCTCCTTCTCCCATCTCCCCGTCACTCATAGAGCTTCCTTCTGCCTCACACTCACAGCAGGTGGGACCTTTGTGACGCACCCCACAGCTCTCCGCCTTGCAGCTCCGAGTGATGTGTCCAGACTCGCCGCTATTATAACAGTACAAGTCTGGACAGCTTCTTACAAGATGGCCGTGCCCAAGGCAATAATAACAAACGTTCACCTGGTTATCATGCAGTACCCGGAAGTACTGCACTCCTTCCATTGTCTCGAATTTCATGCTATATGCAATAACTTCACCCCCTCTGGGAACCGCACCTTTACATGACGGATTCCATCTGCTACCCGGGTTCCTGGATAGTACCTCCTCTTTATTGCTGAGCAACTTTTAATGTCCCATGACTCCAGCTTTTTTATTAGCACATCGTCCTCAATATAAACCGGCAGGTTTAAGAATGAGACCACCGCCTCTTCAGAATATGGTGTGGAGATGCCGGAGTTGGACTGGGGTGGACAAATGTAAGAAGTCACACAACACCAGGTTATAGTCCAACAGCTTTATTTGAAATCACAAGCTTTCGGAGCGCTGCTCCTTCGTCAGGTGAAGTGGAGAAATGCATAAAGACACAGCTTATATAGTCAGAAAATAATGTCAGATGTTTACAAGTAATCTTTCTAACTGCCATTTATCACACCTCGGCAGAGAGATAATCACAGCAATCAAAGGTGTGAATGGTGTCCAAACAGGTCAGTCAGGAAAACATTACATCAAAGAACAATGAGGTGGGGTCACAAGGGGTTAAATGTTACAGATGCTGGGGTCTGTATGAAAAACAAAAAAACAGACAAAAAACTTTTTTTTGCTGGAAATCACATGTAGCGTGACATGTACCCAAGATCCCGGTTCAGGCCGTCCTCATGCATGCGGAACCTGGCTATCAGTTTCTGCTCGACGATTTTGCATTGTCGTGTGTCTCAAAGGCCACCTTGGAAAATGCTTACCCGAAGATCGGAGACTGAATGTCCTTGACTGCTGAAGTGTTCCCCGACTGGGAGGGAAAACTCCTGCCTGGCGATTGTTGCACGGTGTCCGTTCATCCATTGTCGCATGGTCTCGCCGATGTACCATGCTCCGGGGCATCCTTTCCTGCAACGTATGAGATAGACAACATTGGCCGAGTCACATGAGTATGGGTGGTGTCCTCACGTGTGATGATGGTATCTGTGTTTATGATCTGGCATGTCTAGTAGAGGTTGCTGTGGCAGGGTTGTGTGGTGTCGTGGTCGCTGTTCTCCTGAAAGCTGGGTAATTTGCTGTGAACGATGATCTGTTTGAGGTTAGGCGGCTGTTTGAAGGCGACTAGTGGAGGTGTGGGGATGGCCTAAGCGAGGTGTTCGTCGTCATCGATGACATGTTGAAGGCTGCGAAGAACATGGTGTAGTTTCTCCGCTCCGGGGAAGTACTGGACGATGAAGGGTACTCTGTTGGTTGTGTCCCGTGTTTGTCTTCTGAGGAGGTCTATGCGATTTTTCGTTGTGGCCCGTCGGAACTGTCGCTCGACGAGTTGAGCATCATATACCGTTCATACGAGGGCGTCTTTCAGTGTCTGTAGGTGTCCATCGCGTTCCCCCTCGTCTGAGCAGATCCTGTGTATTCGCAGGGCTTGTCCATAGGGGATGGCTTCTTTAACGTGGTTAGGGTGGAAGCTGGAGAAGTGGAGCATCGTGAGGTTGTCCGTGGGCTTGCGGTAGAGTGAAGTGCTGAGGTGTCCGTCTTTGATGGAGATTCATGTGTCCAAGAATGAAACCGATTCTGAGGAGTAGTCCATGGTGAGTTTAATGGTGGGATGTGTAGTGTATGTAACTTTAAGGGGAGAACTACTTTTTACAGCTCCTGTATACTGTAGTACCGGCAGTGACCACACCTGTATATAAACCCTGAGTAGGTATCTGTACTGTTAGTTTTAGAGTAACCCTCATCCAGTAAACACCTGTTGATTGTTCCTCTGCAGTCTCTGTCTATTTCTTGAAGGACACCATACATCAAGATTCACGGATTTAACATTGGCGACGAGGTGATTCGAACCTACCTGCAACTCTGCAGAGGAAGACTGATTCCAGAGGCACGGGCGTCGACCATCCGGTAACGACTCCAGCGAGGCGGGCTGACAACAGGTATGGTGTAGACCCATCCCGCACAGCGGTGGCTAGAGCCGACCGACGGCACAGGAAAAGGCCGAGCAGCATCGACGGGAGCAGAGAGAGAGGGTAAAGTGCATAGGGCGCAGCTGGGGTTCAGGACCGAGCAGCGTCAATGAGAGAGGCGCACAGGAAAACGCACAGAGCGCGGCCGGTGTTCAAGGGCTGAGCAGCGTCCGCGGGGGAAGAAAGGAAAGCATGGGAGACGCCATTTGAGCCGCAGCGGAGAAGAAGGGAGAGCGTGGGAGACTCCATTTTGAGCCACAGCGGAGAAGAAGGGAGCGTGCAGGAGATGCCATTTTTTGCCAGTCTAACCACACCCAGGTATGCCGAAGAGTGGCAGTGTCACAGCGTTCGACAATGAAGTCGAAGATTGGGCAACATATGTAGAATGCATAGAAGTGTACTGCAAGGCGAATGAAGTGCCAGATGCCAGGAAAGCACTGGTATTGTTGAATTCCATGGGTGCAAAAACGTATGGCTTACTGCGAAACTTGGTAACCCCAGAGAAGCCAGTGGAAAAGGATTTTGAAAGCATAGTGGCAATCCTACAGGACCACTTAAACCCCACACCGCTGTTGATAGCAGAAAGATTTAAGTTTCACAAAAGGAACCAGCATAAAGACGAAAGTAATGCTGAGTATTTAACGGAACTGCGCAAGCTATCGAAACACTGCCAGTTTGGAACGGGACTAGCAGATACTTTAAGGGACAAGTTTGTGTGTGGGCTTCAAAGTGAAGGAACCCAGAAACGGCTTCTATCAGAAAAGGATCTTACGCTGGACAAGGCTTTCAGCATGGCAGTATCACACGAAGCAGCCGCACGGGGCGCTGCAGAGATACAATGGAGACCACAAGAATATGGCACAAATGAAATGTCATATGGAGCAGTGAAGTGTTATCGCTGCGGCAGAACAACACACGACCATAAGGATTGTTGGTTCAAGGACCAAGTGTGCAGACAGTGTGGAAAAGTAGGACACATAGCAAGAGTCTGCAGGTCAGGAAAGGAAACCAGCAGCAAGAAATCTCCACAGGAGAAGTACAAAAAGGTACATAAGGTGACGGAGAGTAGTTCAGATGAACAGAAAAGTGATACAGACTCCGGAAGCAAGGAGCTGGGTTGTCTGAAACTACATAATGTAATCAAAATGGAGGATCACCAAACTATCTGGGTCACGCTCAAGATAGACGGAGTCCAAGTGAAAATGGAATTGGACACAGGATCAGCCCTAACAGTCATAAACTGAAGGGACTACAAGCGGCTATTCTCACATATAACCTTGAGAGATACAGAGGTTGTCTTGAAGACATACACGGAGCAAAAAGTCTACCCCAAAGGAAAAATAAGGGTGAACATTATATATAATGGCAAGGAAACACCAAAAATGGACCTATATGTATCGCCAGATGGAGGACCACCACTACTAGGACGTGAATGGATCCAGAAGATACAGCTAGATTGGCATTCCATACAAGTACTGACTGTAGATGCCAAAACAGATGACGACGTCACACCTGGACGACTGTCAAAAATGCTAACTGACGCACGAGAAGTGTTCCAGGAGGGGCTCGGAACACTAAAAGGCATAACAGCGACGATCAAAATAGAGGAAACGCAAGCCCAAAGTTTTTTAAGGCCAGACCGGTATCTTATGCGATCCACCCAGCTGTCGAAGCAGAGCTGGAAGGTTTGGAACATTCTGGAGTACTGTCCAAAGTGGACTGGAGCGAGTGGGCTACACCCATCATTCCTGTAATGAAGAGGTCATTGAGTAATACTCCTGAGGAACCAAAGAAGGTTCGCATCTGTGGGGAATTTAAGGTGACAGTGAACCCAGTCCTTCATACGGTACAATATCCGCTTCCGCGGATTGAAGATATTTTCGCCTCGCTATCTGGAGGAAAACGCATCACTAAGATTGATCTGGCCCAGGCGTACCTGCAAATGGAGGTAGAAGGAGCCTCGAAACAGTACCTCATGATCAACACTCATAAAGGTCTCTACCAATACAATCGCAATCGGCTGGTGTTCAGGGTAGCATCAGCTCTGGCTATTTGGCAAAGGGCAATGGATCAAGTCCTGCAAGGGATTCCAGGGACCCAGTGTTATTTGGATGACATCCTGGTCACGGGCGAAAATGACAGTGATCACCGCGCCAACCTGGAGCAGGTGCTCACTAGATTGAAGGAATATGGGCTCCGAGCTAATCGCCACAAATGCGAGTTTTTCCAGAAGCAGATCTCGTATTGTGGCCACGTTAGTGATGAAGAGGGGTTACATAAGTCCCCTGAAAAGATTGAGGCAGTAGTCAAGGCTCCAGCACCGGTAAATGTGTCACAACTGAGGTCATTCCTTGGGCTGGTGAACTACTACCATAAGTTCTTGCCGAATTTGTCTACAGTACTACACCCACTGAACACCCTACTGCAAACGGGGGTACCATGGAAGTGGAATGATGAATGTAAATGAGCTTTCCAGAAGTGGAAAGAATTGATCGCATCAAAAGAGGTGTTGGCTCATTTCAACCCAGCACTACCAATTCGGTTGGCGTGTGATGCATCACCCTATGGTATTGGAGCGGTGCTGTCGCACAAATTCCCGGACGACTCGGAGAGGCCAGTAGCCTTTGCGTCTCGGTCACTAAGCTCAGCCGAGCATCACTACGCCTAGATTGACAGGGAGGCCCTCAGCCTAATGTGGGGAGTGAAAAAGTTCAACCACTATCTGCACGGGCAGAAGTTCACCTTGCTGACTGGCCACGAACCACTTGTCTCCATCTTGAATCCATAGAAGGGCATTCCGGTGATGACTGCGCAACGGCTACAAAGATGGTCCCTTTTTCTAATATGAAATAGAGTATAAGGGCACGAAACAGCATGGAAACGCTGATGGGCTATCACGCCTGCCACTGCCTACGGCGGAGGAAGCACCAGCAGTGGACCCTGTCGAAATATTTTATTCGACTATAATTGAACGCTTGCCAGTAACTAATGCGGATATAGAGAAGGAGACCCGAAATGACCCGACACTGTCTCGGGTATATGACTTGACGGTGAAGGGATGGCCAACACATGGCAACTCACTGTTGCCAGCATTCTCATCCGGAAGAGAACAGCTGTCAGTATGCCAGGGTCCTTGATGTGTGGATCCCGAGTGGTAATTCCACCCAAGTTAAGGGAGAGAGTGCTCAATGAGCTTCACGAAGGCCATCTGGGAGGGGTGAAAATGAAAAGCCTTGCTGGGGCTTATGTGTGGTGGCCGGGGATCGATCAGCAAATCGAGGACCTGACAAAGAGCTGCTCAGGATGCCAGAAGGTCCAAAATGCTCCACCACATGCCCCTCTACACCCATGGGAGCGGCCCTCATCTCCATGGCAACGGATGCATATTGATTTTGCTGGTCCATTCATGGACTCAATATTTTTATTAGCCGTGGATGCGCACTCGAAATGGCCTGAGGTGATCAAAATGTCCTCCCCCACCACGGAGAAAACGATTGCAGTTCTACGGACCATATTTGCCAGGAACGGCTTGCCAGAGCAGATTTGCTCTGATGACGGACCACAGTTTGTGCCCGAAGAGTTTCGGAAATTTATGAAAAGGAATGGGGTAAGGCATTACACATCCGCCCGTATCATCCAGCCACAAATGGATTGGCTGTGAGGTTCGTACAAACCTTTAAAAAGGCAGTAAGGGCCATGTGCGATGACGACATTCCACTGCAGCATAAGGTGGACAATTTCCTTTTAGCCTACAGAAATGCGACACATGCAGTCACCAACCAGAACCCAGCCATGATGTTCTTTAACCGAAGGTTGAGATCTCGTCTGGATTTGCTCAGACCAAATGTACGAAGAGATGTTGAGAATAAGCAATTCCAGCACATCAATGAGAAGCCGACAAGGAGCTTCAATGTAGGGCAACCAGTCTTGGCCCGCGACTACCGAACAGAGAAATGGCAACCAGGAACGATATGCACACGGCAGGGGCCATTAATGTACACAGTGGATGTTGGGGAGAACATTGTGAGACGCCATGTTGACCAGATCCTAGAGTCACAGGAATGAGTCAACCCCATGTCTCGCGTACCTGGTGATGAACCAGGTATACAGGTAGCATCTACCCCAGAAACAGTAGCATCGGAAGTTGATGAACCAACCGACGACAGGGGGCCAGAATCGCCTCCGCACCAAGAGCAAGACACTCAGGAAAGTCGCTATCCAGAAAGGATCAGGAAGCCGCCCCAAAGACTGAATTTATAAGTGGACTATTTTCAGTTAATGTTGCATGTTAAAAGTGTTAATTGTTAAATGAATGTTATGGTACTGTTAATCTAAAAGGGGAGGAATTGTAGTGTATGTACCTTTAAGGGGAGAACCACTTTTTACAGCTCCTGTATACTGTAGTACCGGCAGTGACCACACCTGTTTATAAACCTGAGTAGGGATCTGTACTGTTAGTTTTAGAGTAAACTTCATCCAGTAAACACCTGTTGATTGTTCCTCTGCAGTCTCTGTCTATTTCTTGAAGGACACCATACATCAAGATTCACGGATTTAACAGGATGGAACTTGTTGATGTTATCGTGTAGTCTTTTCAGTGATTCTTCACCGTGGGTCCATAGGAAGAAAATGTCGTCGATATATCTGGTGTATAGCGTTGGTTGGAGATCCTGTGCAGTGAAGAAGTCTTGCTCAAACTTGTGCATGAAGATTGTTGTATCCGTGTGTTAATGGAGACACGGAATACAGGAGTTGGTTTAACAGGTGTTTACTGAACAAAGTCTGGAGGTGAACTAAAAGATACAAGACGCTATACAGGCTTATATACCCGAGTGGTCACTACCGGTACTACAGTAAACAAGGGCTCTTAAAGGTACATACACTACAATTCCTCCCCTTTTAGATAATTAGTACATAACATTTTAAGTAATAATTAATTAACATGTTTACAAGAACAATAATCTACACATTTGCTGCAGTTAATCAATTATAAGTCAGTCTCTCTGGAGGCTTCCTGACTCGGTTCAGATAACGCCTCGGTGGTGTAGTAGTTTTCGGTGGTGTAGTTGGTTCTTTTGGCAAGGTCGATTCGGCTTGAATGCCAGTGTCGGGTTCATCTGGTTCCAGTATCACCGGATCGGAGGTAGATACTATGGGTATCTCTGCTTCATCATTAGGCGTATAGAGTTGTGGTGTAGGTTGTCCCTTTTCGGATGACTCTATGATCTGGTCAGCATGGCGCCTTATTATGCTTTCTCCAATGTCCACGCTATACATCAGCGGTCCTAGTCGTGTGCAAATAGTTCCAGGCTGCCATTTCTCGGTACGGTAGTCCCGGGCCAAAACTTGTTGACCTATCTGGAAGGTTCTAGTTGGCCTTTCATTCATGCCTTGAAATTGTCGGTTCTCTACGTCCCTTCTGATGTTTGGCTTGATCAAATCCAGCCGGCATCTTAGTCTTCTATTGAAAAACATCATGGCGGGAGTTTGGTTTGTAACCACATGTGTTGCATTCCTGTACGCAAACAAGAAGTTATCAACCTTATGATGTAGATTTATGTCTTCATCACCCATGGCCTTTATGGCCTTCTTGAAGGTCTGGACAAACCTTTCAGCTAATCCATTGGTGGCGGGATGGTATGGGGCGGATGTGTAGTGCTTAACCCCATTGTTTTTTAAGAACTTCCTGAATTCTTCGGACACAAATTGCGGTCCATTATCAGAACAGATCTGTTCAGGCAGCCCATTCCTGGCAAATATGGTCCTTAATACTGTGATGGTTTTTTCTGTGGTCGTGGAGGATATCTTTATTACCTCCGGCCACTTGGAATGTGCATCAACCGCGATTAAGTACATTGAGTCCATAAATTGACCAGCAAAGTCGATATGTACCCTTTGCCATGGAGATGAGGGCCACTCCCATGGATGTAGAGGGGCTTGTGGTGGGGCGTTTTGGACCTTCTGGCATCCTAGACAGCTCTTGGTCATTTCTTCGATGTCTCCATCGATACCTGGCCACCAAACAAATGCTCTGGCTAGGTTCTTCATTTTCACTCCACCCAGATGCTCCTCATGAAGCTACTTTAGCACTTTATCCTGGAGTTTGGGTGGAATCACCACTCTGGATCCACACATCAAGGTTCCTCGGCACACTGACAGCTGTTCTCTTCTTTGCGAGAATGCTGGCAACAGTGGTTCGCCATGTGCTGGCCATCCCTTCACCGTTAATTCGTAGACTCGTGAGAGAGTCGGGTTATTTCTCGTTTCCTTTTCAATGGTAGAATTTGTTACTGGTAGACATTCCACTATGGTTGAGTGGAACATCTCCACTGGGTCCACTGTAGGTGCCTCTTCTACCGTTGGCAATGGTAGGCGCGATAAACCGTCAGCATTCCCATGCTGTTTTGATCCTTTGTATTCTATGTCATATTGGTGTGCCCCTAGGAAAAGGGACCACCTCTGTAGCCTTTGCGCTGTCATAATGGGAACGCCCTTTTTAGGGTTGAATATGGAGATGAGGGGTTGATGGTCAGTCAACAAGGTAATTTTTTGTCCGTGTAGGTAATGGTTGAATATCTTCACTCCCCAACCGAGGCTGAGTGCTTCCCTGTCAATCTGGGCATAGTTACACTCAGCTGAGTTCAATGAGTGTGACGCAAAAGCTATCGGCCGCTCCGAGCCATCAGGGAATCTATGTGATAATACTGCTCCTACGCCGTAAGGGGATGCATCGCACGCCAGTCTGATTGGCAGTGATGGGTTGTAATGAGCCAACACTTCCTTGGACGTGATCAAGCCTTTGCATTTATGGAAGGCACGTTTACAGTCTTCGCTCCATTTCCAAATTACTCCCGTTTGTAGCAGTGCGTTAAGAGGGTGCAGAACAGTTGACAAGTTCAGTAAAAATTTATGATAGTAATTTATCAACCCCAGGAACAACCTTAATTGTGACAAATTTTCAGGTGCTGGGGCTTTTATGACCGCTTCAATTTTTTCAGGTGACTTATGCAACCCTTCTTCGTTAATTATATGGCCACAATATGATATTTGTTTCTGGAAAAATTCGCACTTGCGGCGATTTGCTCGTAGGCCCCGTTCTCTCAGCCTAGTGAGCACCTGCTCCAAATTGGCAAGGTGCTCATTGTCGTTTTCTCCTGTTACAAGGATGTTGTCTAGGTAGCATTGAGTCCCCGGAATCCCTTGCAGGACTTGCTCCATAGCTCTTTGCCAGATAGCTGGAGCTGATGCTACTCCGAAAACCAGTCGATTGTCCTTTGTGTGTGTTTATCGTGAGATACTTTTTAGAGGCCTCCTCAACCTCCATCTGTAGATATGCCTGTGCCAAGTCAATTTTGGTGAAACGTTTCCCTCCGGATAGTGAGGTGAAAATATCTTCTATCCTCGGAAGAGGACACTGTACAGTGTGAAGGACTGGGTTTACAGTCACCTTGAAGTCCCCACAGATGCGAATTTTTCTCTGTTCTTCAGATTTATCATTATTCAACGTTTTCTTCATGACCGGGACGATGGGTGTTGCCCACTCGCTCCAATCTACCTTGGATAACACGCCTGCCTTTTCCAAATTCTCCAGCTCTGCCTCGACTGCTGGACGAATTGCGTATGGCACCGGCCTTGCCTTAAAAAACTTGGGAATTGCCGCATCTTCCACTTTTATTGAGGCGGTGATGCCTTTCAAGGTTCCTAGTTCCTGTTGAAACACTTCTTTGGTGTTGGCCAAGATGTCTTTTAATCGTTCAGGTATGACGTCATCATCATTTTTTTTCTTACTGGTCACCGTGAGTGCCTGAAAGGAGTGCCAGTCTAAACGTATCTTCCTGATCCATTCAAGTCCCAACAGCTGTGGACCACCATCTTGCAGAACGTATAAATACAACTTCTGTATTTCCTTGCCGTTGTATACAACAGGCACCCTTATTTTCCCTCTGGGGTATACTTTCTGCCCCGTATATGTCTTCAAGATAATGGATGTGTCTTTCAAAGGTATATGCGGAAATAGCCGCTCGTAATCCTGTCGACTTATGACGGTCAGAGCTGATCCTGTATCTAGCTCCATTTTAACTGGGGACCCCGCTATCGTGAGGGTAACCCAAATGGTCTGGTAATCTTCTTTGGCAATTACATTATGTAATTTGAGACAGCTTAGTCTCTTGTTTCCGGAGTCGCTATCACTCTTCTGGTCTTCGGAGCTACTGTCCGTCATCATTTGTACCTTGCTGTACTTTTCCTTATTGATTTTTTTTCTGTCAGTGGATTGTTTGTTTCCAGATCGGCATACACGTGCAATGTATCCCATCTTTCCACATTGCCTGCATGCTTTGTCCTTGAACCAGCAGTCCCTCTGGTCATGGGTGGATCTGCCGCAGTGATAACATCTCTCGAAACCCTGTGTCATTTCATGGGTGCCGAAGCCTGTGGCTTTTGCTGTATCTCTGCAGCTCCTCTTGCTGCTGCTTCGTATGATACAGCCACACTGAAAGCCTTGTCCAGTGTCAAATCTTTCTCAGAAAGTAGTCTTTTCTGTGTTCCTTCACTTAGGAGACCGCAGACGAATTTGTCTCGTAGAGAATCTGCCAGTCCTGCCCCGAATTGGCAGTGCTTTGACAGCTTTCTTAATTCGGTGAGGTAATCAGCGGTACTTTCATTCTTGTGCTGATTCCTCCTGAAGAATTTGAATCGTTCCGCTATCAGCAGCGGTGTTGGGTTTAAGTGCGGCTGTAGCGTATCAACCATCTCCTTAAAATTCTTGTCCATCGGTTTGGCTGGAGTGATTACGTTTCGTAACAGCCCATATGTCCTTGCGCCCATCAGATTTAGAAGTACCGATGCCTTTTTATCATCCTCTACTTCATTCGCTGTGCAATATACCTCCACTCTTTCCACATATGTTGTCCAATCCTCTATATTACTATCGAAAGCAGTAATATTGCCAGTCTTAGGCATCCTGAAAATCAAAAATGGCGCCTCCCGCGCTTTCCTTTCTTCCCTGCTGAGAAAAAGTGGCGCCTCCCGCGCTTTCCTGCTGCTGCCGCTGCTGACAACACTGTTCTCCGCGGTTTTTATTTACACAGGTATTTTTAATAGTTGGAGACTCGTTCCCGCCGGACTCTCTGGGACTTTTCCCTCCCTCTGTTTGGTCCGAACGCCGATCTGCTTTGCAGCGCCGGCCGTCTCCCGAGTGCTCCACCCTCCATCTCTGTTTGCCTCCACCTTCCAACTCACTGCTCGGCCCCGCTACAGAGCCACCCGATCGAGCCCCAGCCCGCCGCCCAGGAAGGATTAGTGCAGTACCTGCCACCAGCCCGGCTAGCTGGTGAAACCACAGTTTATTTTGTTTTTTTTTCTTCGACCTTCGTCTGAGGAATCGATCTCCTTTAGGTGCTGCTGAATTGCAGGTAAGTCCGTTTCCAATTCGTCACCACTGTTGTATCCATGTGTTAATGGAGACACAGAATGCAGAAGTTGGTTTAACAGGTGTTTACTGAACAAAGTCTGGAGGTGAACTAAAAGATACAAGATGCTATACAGGCTTATATACCCGAGTGGTCACTACCGGTACTACAGTACACAGGGGCTCTTAAAGGTACATACACTACAATTATGTTTGCGTATTGGGGTGCGAATTTGGTCCCCATGGCTGTTCCGTGTGTTTGGGTAAAGAACTGGTTGTCGAAGGTGAAGACATTGTGGTCAAGGGTGAAGTGGATGAGTTGTAGGATGGCGTCTGAAGATTGGCTGTTGTTGGTGTTGAGTACTGAGGCTGTCGCAGCGATGCCGTCATCGTGGGGGATACTGGTGCAGAGTGCCGAGACATCCATCGTGGCGAGGAGTGTTCCTGGTTCAACTGGTCCGTGGGTGCTGAGTTTCTGTAAGAAGTCTGTAGTGTCGCGACAGAAGCTGGGGGTTCCCTGTACGATGGGTTTCAGGATGCCCTCGACATATCCAGAGAGGTTCTCACACAGGGTTCCGTTGCCTGATACAATAGGATGTCCGGGTGTGTTGGCTTTGTGTATCTTTGGGAGGCAGTAGAAGTCTCCCACATGGGGAGTACGTGGGATGAGAGCGTGTAGGATGCTTTGAAGGTCTGGATCGAAGGTCTTGATCAGTCTGTTGAGTTGGCGGGTGTGTTCTTTGGTCGGATCTGTGGGTAGCTGTCTGTAGTGTTCCTGGTTGTCCAGTTGTCGGTATGCTTCTTTGCAATAGTCCGTTCTGTTCTGTATGATGATGGCTTCTCCTTTGTCTCCTGGTTTGATGACGATGTTGCGGTTGGTCTTGAGAGCGTGGATGGCATTGCATTGTGCTCGGGTGACATTCTGGACTGTCTTGTGAGTGCGGCTGATGAATCTGGCATTGATGCATCTCCTGACAGCTTGGGCATACATGTCAAGCTTAGGGCAGCGACCCTCCGGAGGGGTCCAATTTGACTCTTTCTTCTTCGGTTGCTGCACTGCGGATCCCTCTGTCTGTTGTTCCGGATCATTGATTGTCTCATTGGGTTCGCTGCTGACATCTTGGGATTTGTGGAAGAATTCCCGAAGCCTCATTCTCCTGAAGAATTCCTCTGTGTCTGCCGCGAGACCAATGGGGTCCATTTTGGTGGTGGGGCAGAAATTGAGCCCTTGGCTGAGAACTTCAATTTCATCTGGTTGAAGGGTGTGGTCGGACAGGTTGACGATGGACTTCCCTGTGGTTTCAACCGTGGTACCGGGGGAGGCTTGGTTGCTGCTGCTGGTGATGCCGAGTTTCTCAAGCTTCCTGTTCTTTGTGTGCATGTAGGCAGCGTAGTTCCATTGCCTTGTCTGTTTGGCGGTGTCTCATAGCTGGTCTGCTGTGTCCTGCGCACAGGCTGAGAACATGGACTCCATCTCGGTTTCAAGGTTGCGGTGTCTGCTGTAGAGCTGGTGTACGAGATGGTTGAGGAGTGTGCGAGAGGTACGACGGCAGAGTCTTTCAGCGTAGTCTGTGTTGTAGGTCGACTTGAGTGGGTTCGTGATCTGTAGTCCTTTCAGGATCTTCTCTGCTTTCTTGCATCTCAGTAGAAACTTGTTGTCTGTGTCGATATGCGCGATCTTCTTGGAGATCCTCTCCACTTTGATCCGGCAGTTTTTGGTGTCGATAGTAGCCATGGTGTGGAGATGCCAGAGTTGGACTGGGGTGGACAAATGTAAGAAGTCACACAACACCAGGTTATAGTCCAACAGCTTTATTTGAAATCACAAGCTTTCGGAGCGCTGCTCCTTCGTCAGGTGAAGTGGAGAAATGCATAAAGACACAACTTATATAGTCAGAGAATACTGTCAGATGTTTACAGGTAATCTTTCCAACTGCCACACCTCGGCAGAGAGATAATCACAGCAATCAAAGGTGTGAATGGTGTCCAAACAGGTCAGTCAGGAAAACATTACAATATAGCAGAGATACCTCCAAGAACTTATCTCCAACCTTCAAACAAAAGTCTTTCCACCTCCTCTCGGCCACTGACCGTCACCTCGAACCCAACATTCGGCTTTGGTCAGCAGGCAAAGCAGCTTCCCTCGCCGCAGTCCTCATGTACCACCTGGATAATATCCCAAGCTCGTCTCTCCTTATCCTCACACTAAACCACCACCGTCTTTTCTTTTCCAAACCTCCTGGGGCCTGGCCCAAATCTATGGGCCTTTTATTCTCCCTTCCCCCAACAATTTCTCCCCTGATTAAATTCACCCTGGGAACATTGTCCTCGGAGGGGCCCGGCACTCTGGGTATCCTTAGCAGCCATTTGGCTGCTGTTTATGAACCAAAAAGGCCCTAAAACCTGAAAAAAGAATCCACCATCAACTTTTTACAAACTCACTCCAACTACCTGCAGTAATCAAGCACCCAGCAGCACCTGCTCACTCCTAGCCCCTCCCACCTAGAGAGTGCTACCCACTGAGCCACGGCAGGAGAGGGGAGGAGTGAGGTGGAGGAGTGAGGCGAATGTGTGTACAAATGGCCTGTCAGTGTCTAAATTCAAAATTCTGATATCCCAAAGTCTCAGTAGGATCAGAGAATTCTTCCATCTGAATAACGTATTTTGTAAACTAACTGAAAATTCTGCTTTCAGCCCTAAGTGTAAGGAAATTATTGCTGCTTAAAAATGATCTTTCTTGACAGTTTGCTGGAGTATAGTTCCATGGATGAATGACGATTATTTAAGCATGAATCTTGATCAGCGAGGGGCAGTCAGCAGGCAATCCGGCCACAGGAGGCATCGCAACGCGGTCCAATTCTGTCCTCCCCCACGTTCAAATACAAGCACACATCCAGCGAGGGGGGGAGAGGAGGGGCACCAGACACCAATCAGGAGCGGGGACCCTGGCTGAATTGGCCTCCCTAGCCTAGGGGTACTGAGGCTAATTGTAACCGCACCCCCCTCACACCCTCCTGCCTGAAGCCAGTGAGTAGGACAGGCAGGGGATCAAATCAGGCACCATTCTGCTCTGTGATTCTTAAGTATTCACTGGAGAAACTGACTGAGCTCCAGATGCAGGTCAATGCGACTGGTTTAATCTGAAATCAAGCTTTTATTACTTTTAACACGGCCTAAGTACATTTCTCTTTACTTATTCCATCACTAATCCATGAACGGTTGCTAGATACCTGTCACAGACATGCTTCCTTGCTGTGTAATTACCCCTCCTCACTTCACACTGTTCTCTCAGCACCTCTTTCCATCTTATTTGACCCATCTCCTATCTGCATTTGTTCCTGATCTGATTGTTCCCCCAGCCCCAGCAATGGATCACAGTTTAATTAAAATAGAATTTGCATTAATAGTTAATAGCATCATACAAAAGGTGGCAGCCTGACCTTTCAGTGCCTCATTCAATGCCGCACCTTGATAATACGCTTGAAAAACGAATGCTAATGAATGTTTTTAATGCCTTCGCGGGCTGTGATTTGCAATTTTACTGCTCAGAAGCTGCCGGTAGCGTTTTGTACACCGTAAGTTTACATGCCATTTATTGTTGGATAAAAAATAATTCTAAGAATGCTCAGGTTTCAGCTGATCCTGCTCCAGAGGGTCATGAAGTTGCATTGCAGCCTCAGCAGATGTTTAATCTGGCTCGCTCTGGGCTGTCGGATTGTACCGTGACCCTGACAGACATTCAAACTCGGCTGGCCCGTGTCACAGATTTAGATCACAGCCTCGGCTGACATCCAAATACAGTTACCCCTGGGTCACAGGTTCCAATCCCAGCCTCCATTAATCTTCAGGCTCGCTCGGCCTCGTTGGCCCAGTGTCACCAGTTCCCAACTGAAGCAATGAACAGGAACACTGAACAGGCAGTGAAGCTTTCCATCTCAAGGGAGGCAGGAGAAATGAGCATCTCCAGTCAGCCAGTCGCCCAGCATTATTGTCATTAGCCTTGACCATCCTGCTCATCCTCCTAGATGAAGAAACCATGGCAACAGAAGGCTGCAGTGGGGGAACAGAAAGTGCCAGCCTTGAATCAGTCGACTTACTGCCCGGCCAAACTCTATCACCAAAGCTGCCGAATGAGCAGGGACCAAGGATCTGGGCAGCTAGCATTCGCAGTGGGTAGCACTCTCCCCTCTGATTCAGAAGGTTGTAGGTTCAAGTCCCCCTCTAGAAACTTGAGCACATAATCTAGGCTGACACTTCCAGTGCAGTACTGAGGGAGTGCTGCACTGTCAGTGGTGCCATCTTTCGGATGAGACATTAAACCCAGGCTCCGTCTACTCTCTCAGGTGCACGTAAAAGATCTCATGGCACTATTTCGATGAGCAGGGGAGTTCTCCCCGGTGCCCTGGACAATATTTATCACTCAATCAATATTTCTAAAACAGATGATTTGGTCATTATTGTAGTGTATGTACCTTGAAGAAGGAACTATATTCTGCAGCCCCTGTATACTGCAGTACCAGTAGCGACCACCCCTGTATATAAGCCTGTGTAGTAACTTTGTATAGTAGTTCCAGTTTTGTCTCCATTCAGTAAACACCTGTTATAACCAACTTCTGCAGTCCGTGTCTCAATTACACACGGACATTACATTGGCGACGAATAGATCCGAACTTACCTACAGTTCTGCACCACCTCATGGGGATCCATCCCTGAAGTGAATTTATTAGAGGTCGAAGCCAGAAGGAAGAAATTCAAAAAAAAACAAACAGAAGAAACGGGCGTCGACCGTAGGCAACCGCCCTCTGATTCATCGAATTCGAAGATTTGCAGGAGAGGCTGTCGAGAGCTGGGCTTGGTTATCCAGTCTATGGTGTTCCAGCTAATCGGGCTGGTGGCAGGTAGTACACTGATCCTTCCTGGGCTGCGGCGGGCTAGAACTCGATTGGGTGGCTTTTCAACGGGGCCGAGCAGCGTTGTCGGGAAGAGGAGAGAGAGAGAGAGGGTGGAGCACACAGGGCGCGGCCGGTGCTACGAAGCCGGGCAGCGTACAGACCCGAGAAGAGGGAGGGAAGTGTTCCATAGGGTCTGCTCTGATGACGGGAACAGTAATTAAAATAAAAGAAAAAGAAATTAGAAGCGCAGAAAGCCGCGAGGAGCTGCAGTTTGCCAAGGGGACCGCGGAGAGCGGCTTTGGCAGCAGCGCGGGGGGAAACGCGCGAAGACCATAGGGCATCGCCATCAAGGCATAAAAATGCCAGCAACAACGCTGGCAGCAGCGGAAAAGGCAGAAAGCGCGGGAGGCGCCATCTTAATCCAGCAGGGAAGAAGGCAAAGCGCGGGAGGCACCATTTTGTTCAATCAGGGAAGAAGGCAAAGCGCGGGAGGCACCATCTTAGATCTTCAAGATGCCGAAGACTGGCAATATCACTGCCTTCGATAATGCAATAGAATACTGGACCACGTATGTGGAAAGAGTCGAAGTATATTGCAAGGCAAATGAAGTAGCCGATGAGAAAAAGGCATCGGTACTGCTAAACTTAATGGGCGCAAGAACGTACGGCCTATTGCGGAACCTGATCACTCCAGTCAAACCGATGGAGAAGAGTTTTAACGAAATTGTTCATATCCTACAGGAACACCTAAATCCTACACCGCTGCTGATAGCAGAAAGATTTAAATTCCACAAGAGAAATCAGCATAAAGATGAGAGCAATACTGATTACCTTACGGAACTATGCAAGCTATCAAAGCACTGCCAGTTCGGAGCAGGACTGACAGATACCCTACGGGACAAATTTGTCTGTGGACTCCTGAGTGAAGGAACCCAGAAGAGGTTACTCTCAGAGAAAGAGCTGATGCTAGATAAGGCTTTCAGCGTGGCAGTATCGTATGAAGCAGCAGCAAGGGGAGCTGCGGAAATACAGCAAAAGCCACAGGAATACGGCACCCATGAAATGACACAGGGATTTGAAAAATGTTATCGCTGCGGCAGAACAACCCATGACCAGAAGGACTGCTGGTCTAAGGACAAAACATGCAGGCAATGCGGAAAGATGGGACACATTGCATGAGTTTGCAGGTCCGGGAAGAAGACTAACGACAACAAAAAGACTACTAAGGAAAAGTACAGGAAAGTACAAAAGATGACGGACAGTAGTTCCGAAGACCAGAAGAGCGATAGTGAATCCGGGAACAAGAGACTAAGCTGTCTCAAACTGCACAACGTAATCACAAAAGAGGATCACCGAACTATTTGGGTCACCCTCACGATAGCAGGGTCCCAAGTCAAAATGGAATTTGATACAGGATCAGCCCTGACCGTCATGAATCGACGAGACTACGAGCGGCTATTCTCACACATACCCTTGAAAGACACATCCATTGTCTTGAAGACATATACGGGGCAGAAAGTATACCCCAGAGGGAAAATAAGGGTGCCTGTCGAATACAACGGCAAGGAAATACAGAAATTGTATCTGTACATACTGCAAGATGGTGGACCACCGTTATTGGGATGTGAATGGATCAGAAAGATAAGTTTAGACTTGCACTCCATTCAGGCACTGACTGTGGCTGGTAAATAGGATGACGACGTCACACCTGGACGATTGTCAAAAACCTTGGCTAACGCTAAAGAAGTTTTTCAACAAGAACTGGGAACTCTTCAAGGCGTAACCGCCTCGATAAAAATAGAAGAGAATGCAATTCCCAAGTTTTTCAAAGCAAGACCGGTACCGTATGCAATTCGCCCAGCCGTCGAGGCAGAGCTGGAGAATCTGAAGAATGCAGGCATGTTAACTAAGATAGACTGGAGCGAGTGGGCAACACCCATCGTTCCTGTCATGAAGAAAACGTTAAACAATAAGTCTGAGGAGCCAAGGAAGGTTCGCATCTGTGGGGACTTCAAGTTGACTGTGAACCCAGTCCTTCACACAGTACAGTATCCTCTTCCGAGGATAGAAGATATTTTCGCCTCACTAGCTGGAGGGAAGCGTTTTACAAAAATTGACCTAGCGCAAGCATATTTGCAGATGGAGGTTGAAGAATCCTTTAGGAAATATCTCACTATAAACACTCACAAAGGACTTTACCAGTATAATCGACTGGCATTTGGAGTTGCATCAGCTCCGGCTATATGGCAAAGAGCGATGGAACAAGTCCTGCAAGGGATTCTGGGGACTCAGTGTTACTTGGACGACATCCTAGTGACAGGTGAAAATGACAGTGAACACCTTGCCAACCTAGAGCAGGTGCTCACTAGACTAAGAGAACATGGGCTACGAGCCAATCGCACCAAGTGCGAGTTTTTTAAGAAACAAATATCGTATTGTGGCCACATGATTGATGAAGAGGGGTTACATAAGTCCCCTGACAAAATTAAAGTGGTAGTTAAGGCTCCAGCGCCTGAAAATGTGTCGCAACTGAGGTCATTCCTCGGATTGATGAATTACTACATAAGTTTTTGCCAAATTTGTCCACAATTCTGCACCCACTGAACACCCTGCTACAAACTGGAGTAGCATGGAAATGGAGCGATGAATGTAAGCGGGCCTTTCAGAAGTGTAAAAGCCTGATCACTTCAAGAGAAGTATTGGCTCACTACAACCCATCACTACCGATAAGATTGGCGTGTAATGCGTCTCCCTATGGCGTTGGAGCGGTACTGTCACATAAATCCCTTGATGGTTCAGAGAGGCCGATAGCTTTTGCGTCACGCTCGTTAACTGCAGCCGAGCGTAACTACGCCCAGATTGACAGAGAGGCCCTCAGCCTGGTGTGGGGGGTGAAGAAATTCAATCACTACCTGCACGGACAGAAATTTACTCTACTAACTGATCATCAACCTCTTGTCTCCATTTTCAACCCTAAGAAGGGCGTCCCGATAATGACAGCACAACGGCTACAGATGTGGTCCCTTTTCCTAGGGGCACAACAATATGACATCGTGTACAAAGGAACTAAACAGCATGGGAATGCTGATGGATTGTCGCGCCTACCGTTGCCGACGGTGGAAGATGCACCTGCAGTGGATCCTGTGGAGATATTCCACTCGACCATAGTCGAATGTCTACCTGTGATGAATGCAAACATAGAAAAGGAAACACGAAATGACCCGACACTCTCCAGGGTCTATGATTTAACGGTGAAGGGATGGCCAGCACATGGTGAACCACTGTTGCCAGCATTCTCGCCAAGAAGAGAACAGCTGTCAGTGTGCCGAGGAACCTTGAATTGTGGATCCAGAGTAGTAATTCCAACCAAATTGAAGGATAGAGTGCTCAATGAGCTTCATGAGGTTCATCTGGGAGGGGTAAAAATGAAGAACTTAGCCAGAGCGTTTGTGTGGTGGCCAGGAATCGATAGAGAAATCAAAGAGATGACCAAGAGCTGTACAGGATGCCAGAAGGTCCAAAATGCCCCACCACAAGCCCCTCTACATCCATGGGAGTGGCCCTCATCTGCATGGCAAAGGGTGCACATTGATTTTGCTGGTCCATTTATGGACTCGATGTTTTTAATTGCGGTGGATGCACATTCAAAGTGGCCAGAGGTAATAAAAATGTCCTCAACCACCACAGAAAAAACTATCACAGTCTTACGAACCATATTCGCCAGAAATGGGCTGCCTGAACAGATTTGCTCTGACAATGGACCACAATTTGTGTCTGAAGAGTTCTGGAGGTTCTTAAAGAACAATGGTGTTAAGCATTACACATCCACCCCATATCATCCAGCCACCAATGGATTGGCTGAGAGGTTCGTTCAAACATTCAAGAAGGCTATCAAGGCAATGTGTAATGAAAACATACCCCTGCAACACAAGGTGGATAACTTTTTGTTTGCCTACCGGAATGCGACACATGTGGTTACCAACCAAACTCCAGCCATGATGTTCTTCAATCGAAGACTAAGATGCCGCTTGGATTTGGTTATGCCAAACATCAGAAGAGATGTGGAGAACAGGCAGTTTCAGAATATGAATGAAAGGCCAACCAGGAGTTTCATGATAGGTCAACCAGTTTTGGCCCGGGACTACCGCACAGAGAAATGGCAGCCAGGAACGATCCGCACATGGCAAGGACCTCTAATGTATACCGTGGACATTGGAGAGAGCATTGTAAGATGCCATGCTGACCAGATTCTAGAGTCACTGGAAAACGTCAAATCTACACCACGATCCTATACACCTGGTGATGAAACCGAAGTACCAATTGCATCTACCTCAGTATCGGTGATATTGGAAGCAGACGAACCAAACAACGGCGTTGATCCCGAATCAACTTTGCCAGAAGAACCTGATACCCCAAAGAGGTGTTATCCAGACAGAATTAGGAAGCCTCCTCAAAGACTGAATTTATAATTGATTAACTTCAGCTAATGTATATAGCAACTGTAATTGTAAATATGTTATTTAATTATTAATCGAATGTTATGTACTGTTTAGCTAAAAGGGGAGGAATTGTAGTGTATGTACCTTGAAGAAGGAACTATATTCTGCAGCCCCTGTATACTGCAGTACCAGTAGTGACCACCCCTGTATATAAGCCTGTGTAGTAACTTTGTATAGTAGTTCCAGTTTTGTCTCCATTCAGTAAACACCTGTTATAACCAACTTCTGCAGTCCGTGACTCAATTACCCACGGGCATTACAATTATCACATTGCTGTTTGTGAAATCTTGCTGTCCACAACTTGGCTGCTGTGTTACCCACATTACAACAGTGATACACTCCAACAGCAATTCATTGGCTGTGAAGCACTGTGGGACGTCCTGAGGTTGTGAAAGACTCTACATAAATACAAAATCTTTGTTTTAAAAAAAGGACAAAATGCCCAATTGAAACATAAGAATAATCAAAGTGGTCAAATCCTGCTCCATGAGCTGGTCTGACATGAAGAAGCTTTGGGGGAGAGAGGAGATTTCAGGCATGGCCAATGTGACACGGCAAGCCACTGATTGATCTAGCTGCATAACGCCCCCCAGCCCCCTCCCCCACACCCGACAGCTTGATGTGCTGATCCAGTGACCAACTGAGCCAGATGTCCAGGAATATCCCAGGTTTAATTCCCTTTGCATAACTAGCTCACCGTACAGGAATATCCCAGCTTTAATTCCCATTGGATACCTAGCTCACCATACAGGAATATCCCAGGTTTAATTCCCATTGGATACCTAGCTCACCGTACAGGAATATCCCAGGTTTAATTCCCATTGGATACCTAGCTCACCGTACAGGAATATCCCAGGTTTAATTCCCATTGGATACCTAGCTCACCGTACAGGAATATCCCAGGTTTAATTCCCATTGGATACCTAGCTAACCGTACAGGAATATCCCAGGTTTGATTCCCATTGGATATCTAGTTTAACGTACAGGAATATCCCAGGTTTAGAAATATGGAAACATAGAAGATAGGAGCAGGAGTAGGCCATTCGGCCCCTTGAGCCTGCTCCGCCATTAAATGAGATCATGGCTAATCATCCAAATTCAGTACCCTGTCCCTGCTTTCTCCCCATATCCCTTGATCCCTTTAGCCTTAAGAAATATATCTAACTCCTTCTTGAATATATCTAATGAATTGGGCTCAACTGCCTTCTGTAGTAGAGAATTCCACAGGTTCACCACTCTCTGGGTGAAGAAATTCCTCCTCATCTCAGTCCTAAATGGCTTACCCCTTATCCTTAGACTGTGACCCCTGGGTCTGGACTCCCCGGCCATCGGGAACATCCTTCCTGCATCTTTACTGTCTAGTCCTGTTAGAATTTTATAAGTTTCAGTGAGATCCCCTCTCATTTTTCTGAACTCTAGTGAATACAAGCCCAATCGACCCAATCCCACTTCATACATCATTCGTGCCATCCCAGGTATCAGTCTGGTGAATCTTCGCTGCACTCCCTTCATGGCAAGAACATCCTTCCTCAGATAAGGCTACCAAAACTGCACACAATACTCAAGGTGTGGTCTCACCAAGGTCCTGTACAATTGCAGCAAGACACCCTTGCTCCTGTACTTGAATCCTCTTGTTATGAAGTCCAACATACTATTTGCCTTCTTAATCACCTGCTGCACCTACATGCTTACCTTCAGCGACTGGTGCACAAGGACACCCAGGTCTCGTTGCACTTGCCCTTTCCCCAATCTATTGCTATTTAGATAATAACCTTCATGTTTTTGCCACCAAAGTGGATAACCTCGTATTTATCCACATTATACTGCATCTGCCATGCATCTGCGCAATCACCCAACCTGTCCAAATCATATTGGAGTTTCACTGCATTCTCCTCACAGCACACATCCCACCCAGCATTGTGTCATCTGCAAACCTGGAGATATTACATCTAGTTCCCTCGCCTAGATCATTAATATATAATGTGAATAACTGGGGTCCTAGCACCGATCCCTGCAGCACCTCTCTATTCACTGCCTGCCATTTGAAAAAGACCCATTTATTCCAACTCTTTGCTTCCTGTCTGCCAACCAGTTCTCTATCCAAGTCAGTACCTTACCCACAAACCCATGTGCTTTAACATTGCACGTTAATCTCTTATGCGGGACCTTATCGAAAACCTTCTGAAAGTCCAAATACAACACATCCACTGGTTCTCCCTTATCTATTTTACAGTTACATCCTGAAAACATTCCAGTAGATTAGTCAAGTATGATTTACCTTTAGTAAATCCATGTTGACTTTGTCCGATCCTGTCACTGTTTTCCAAGTGCTCTGCTACTACATCTTTTATAATGGACGCTAGCATTTTCCCCACTATCAATGTCAGGCTTACCAGTCTATAATTCCCCATTTTCTCTCTGCCACCTTTTTTAAATAGTGGGTTACATTAGCTACCCTCCAATCCATGGGAACTGTTCCAGAGTCTATAGAATTTTGGAAGATGACCAGCAATGCATCTACTATCTCTAGGGCCACTTCCTTAAATACCCTAGGATGTAGATTATCAGGCCCTGGGGATTTATCGGCCCTTAATCCCGTCAATTTCCCTAACACCATTTCCCTACAAATACTGATTTAATTCAGTTCCTCCCTCTCATTAGACCCTATGTTCCCTGACATCTCTTGGAGTTTATTTGTGTCCTCCTTTGTGAATACAGCACCAAAGTATGTATTTAATTGGTCAGCCATTTCTTTGTTCCCCATTATAAATTCCCCTGATTCTGACTGCAAGGGCCTACGCTTGACTTCACCAATCTTTTTCTCTTCACATATATATAGTAGCTTTTACATTCAGTTTTTATGTTCCCTGAAAGCTTACTCTCATACTCTATTTTCCCCTCTTATTTAATCCCTTTGTCCTCCTTTGCTGAATCCTTTAATTAATTAATTAATTCCCATTGGATACCTAGCTTACCATACATTAATATCCCAGGTTTAATTCCCATTGGATACCTCGCTTACCGTACAGGAATATCCCAGGTTTAATTCCCATTGGATACCTAACTCATCATACAGGAATATCCCAGGTTTACTTCCCATTGGATACCTAGTTTAACGTACAGGAACATGTCAGGGTGAAGGGAGTTGCAACATTATCTAATACACCTCAAGATAAAAAGAGAAATTGGAAATCACGTCAGGAGTATTCATTTCATGGTCCCTTATGACATTTTGACTGGGCCTGTGGCCCTGAGACTGACGTTCATTCACCTGAATCAGTGAGACACTTGGCACTGTAAATGAAAAGCCATATTTCAGAAAGATACACCATCCTATGAACATTTTTCTAATATTATTAAAACATGACATACTGAGTTTAAAAATCTAAAAAGCCTCAACGACACAAGCAGTCAATACAGGCTTCTGAGATAAGATGAAGTGTTAACACAAAATTTGTAAACACCACACAAGCTTTTGAAATAGGAATCAATTGTTAATACTAAGACAATAGCCCTATTAAAGCAAAGGGTTGGAGGTTCCTCTATGTCTGAACATTGGAACCAACACAATGGCCCTGAAATTAGGATCGGGAGCTTGCCACGCATGCAAGCCCCCGATGTGCACTCACCCTGCGCGCCGACATCTGAAGCCCGGGCCTGCTTGCATTTCCTGTCACTGGCCCGGTTCAGATGTCGGCACAATGTGCTTACCTGATCCAGTGGCGTAGTTAGTGCGATGTGCCGGCTGGGATCAGGTGAGCACTGTGCAGCCAATCAGGGGAGGGGAAACTCATTCATGAATTTGACATTAAGAGCTGTCAAACTCATGAAAACTCCTGGCCCCAAAACACTACCTAAACCTGAAAGAAAATTTAAAAAAACATTGCACTACTTAAATGAACAATAAAGAACTCTGAAAAACTATTTTAAACAATAATTTTAAAATTTGAAAAAAAAATTTATATAAAAAATCGGGGCTAAAACTAAACTTACCTTACTGTAAATTCTTTAAAAATAACAAACCTGTGGAAAAAAAAATTCTCAATTGTACTAAAAGCCCACTTACCTGAAAAACAAAGTACTTACGTATGGTTTTTCAATGCGTAAAGACCGGAGGCCTTTACACACGCGCAACTCTGAAAAAAAAAAGGAATTTCATTGCACACGTGCTGCCTGTGCAGTCGCGTGCATTCTGCCTCTTAACCCCTTGGGTCAGAGGACAGGAAATGCCGGTTTTCAGCGCATGCGCTGTGCATGCTGAAAACCGGCAATTCCTCCGGGCACACGCGTGAGTACCCCGTCCGTACTCATGCGTTGTGCCCAGAATTATTGGGCCATTAGCAATGCCCAAGTAAAGTGTTAAAAACTAACACTTCGAAAAGAAACACCGAACATTAAAAAACCATGTGCCTTTGTAAAAGTAACATCAAATGAAACAGGAAACACGATTATAAAAACAACCAATTGAAGTAGCTAAGAAATACATGGAACACCCTGGTTGAAGCGTTTTGATTTACATATTGTAAAAGGTACAAAACAGAAGACTCTGTAGATATGACTTCAATAGATGACACCAAGCAATCACATGGTTTTTGTATTGAAAATGAAACAGTTAGGAGACACAACATCTGATTATAATCAGTTAAGCCAATATTAAGAATTGAATTGAAGTCCTTTGTGAGAATGGCATTAAAGAGATACATCTGTAATAACCATTTTTTATGATAAGTTTTGAAACACCTACACAGCAGACAGGATTCTGAAAGTTAACAGCTAAATTGACAGTAAGAATAGAAAATAATTCAACAGAAGATGACTAGAGATAATTAGCTTACATCAGCAGAAAACAAAGAATAAACCACTAAAAAAGAGTATAAAAATAGAGCTTTCAAATAGAAAGTCAGAAGTCGCTGGAAGGGGCATGCGATTCTCAACTTCAGAGGCAGGCTCTAAGTTTTTAACTCTTTGAGTCTTGGGGCTCAAGCAGTACTCTTATTTGATTTTGGTGGATATTCTGGATTAGAAATAATAAGAAATGTAAAAATGTACAAAGTTAAGATTTGAGAATAAGGGTCTCTGAGAATAAGAAATGTAAGCTATTTGTATTTTAAACTGTTAAAGTCATGATTGACTCACCAGCTGTTAACTGTATGTTGGCTCTTAAATAAATCTATACATTTTTAGAATTGTCTCAAATAGTATTTCTGTATCAAACTCGTGAACTCAATCTCTGTACACTCTTTTGTGAGGATTTGCAGAATTCGGGGGGGGTTCCGGACCCTCATAATATCTGGAAGGTTACAGTATAGTTAAGCTTATTAAAAGTGCTATCTGGAAGACGGTAACATCTTTCTTTCCTTTAGAGAGAGATAGCCTGGACCTTTAGACCCAATTAAGCATCTTATAGAATTCGGCTATCTCTAACTTTAGTTGAAGGTGAACGTCTGGGGAATACACCTGATCTGGGGTAGCCCGAAAAGGGCTAGGACTAGTAATTGTCCCTTCAGTACCTCATTAAAATCTCTACATGTTCAGTAATGCCAGGGGCTAACCATGGAAGTGACTTTATCACACTTCTTATTAACGATTTCCTCATCATTTTCCTTTTTATTACTTTTATTAAAGAGACCAGAAAGCACTGCACCTACTCATTAATTGAAATGTATTTTTAATGACATTTGCTGCATCTAGTTTTGCTGCTAATAATCTGAAATGTTTCTGGCTCATTTAATGTCACAGAGCACACTTAGTAAAATTATTTTGCTTTGCTTAGCGTGGAATTCTCCAGTTATTAGAAAGGAAAGCCTTATACATTTTTACGCACATTTATAGTTTGAGGTACAACGATGTGTTTACTGATTTATTAAGTTTATTTTGTTGCTTGTGTCCTTATTTTCTTTTCTTCCCGAGTTAACTCCTCACAGCCCTGCACTTCTTCTCAGCCTAGACAGAATTTTTGAAGTCTTTGGCAACCACCAACCTCTCCTCATCGCATGTGCCAAACTTGCTTTGCTTTCATCTTCCAATACATCTGGAATGCACTGTCTGATAGGACGGCGGGCGCAGATTCAGTGGTAACTTTCAAAAGGGGAATTGGATAAATACTTCAAAAGAATAAATTTCTCGGGCTATGGGGAAAGAGCAGGCAAGTGGGACTAATGGGATCGCTCTTTCAAAGAGCTGGCACAGGCATGATGGGCCGAATGGCCTCCTTATGTGCTATATGATCTATGTGTTATTTTTCTATACCCCATGCCCTGTCTCCTACAACCTCCACTACAAGGTTAAAAACAAATGCATAACTTTCCTCCATTATAACTCGCACCCACATTAACCTACAGACCAATATTTGCCACTCAACCAACATCACTAAATCAGATTATCTGCTCATGTATCACATGCTGTTTATGGGAGCTTGCTGTGCACAAGTTGACTGCCATGTTTACTACATTACAACAGTGACCACACGTCAAAAAGTACTTAATTGGCTGTAAAGCGCTTTGCAACATCCTGAGAGGGCAGACGGGACCTCGGTTATTATCACTTCTGAAAGGCGGCACCTCCGACGGTGCAGCACTCCCTTAATACTCCACTGGACTGCCAGCCTAGATTAGGCACTCAAGTCCAGGACTGGGACTTGAACCCATGACTTTAAGACTCAGAGATAAGAATGCTACCCACTGAAAGGTGCTATATAAATGCAAGTGCATTTGTTCTTTAGTAAATTCGATTAACAATGACAATCACTAAAGTTGGAGGGGGAAAAAATATCAGAATTCATAATACAAATCATTCATCCACATTCAATGGATCAACCTCCATCATTTCCACCTCCTCCAGTGTGATGCCACCACCAAACGCATCTTCCCCTCATCTCCCCTTTCAGCATTCCGTAGGGACCACTCCCTCCGCGACACTCTGGTCCACTCCTCAATCACCCCCAACACTCCCTCCCCTTCCCACGGCACCTTCCCATGCAAGCACAGGAGATGCAACACCTGCCCTTTTACCACCTCCCTTCCCACTGTCCAGGACCCCAAACACTCCTTCCAGGTGAAACAGCGATTTACTTGTATTTCTTACAATTTAGTATATTGTATTCGCTGCTCACGATGCGCTCTCCTCTACATTGGGGAGACCAAATGCAGATTGGGTGACCGCTTTGTGGAACACCTCCGTTCAGTTCGTAAGGGTGACCCCGAGCTTCCGGTCGCCTGTCACTTTAATTCTCCACTCCACTCCCACTCTGACCTCTCTGCCCTTGGCCTCCTACACTGTTCTAATGAAACTCAACGTAAGCTCAAGGAACAGCACCTCCTCTTTCGATTAGGAACTTTATAGCCTTCTGGACTCAACATCGAGTTCAATAATTTTAGATCAATAATCACTGCTCCCATTTTTTCAGACACAGGTGCTGGTACTGAATCTGCTGTTGCCATTTACACCTCCTCTAGACCCATCTTTTGATTCTTTACTTGCCCCATTACCATCCACTTTTGATTTGCACCATCATCCCTTTTGTCATTTAATCTCTCCTGCCCTCCACCCTATCACAGACCTTCCCTTTTGTTCTTTCCTCCCCTCCCCACTTTCCCTACCCCTGCACTTGCTTAAAAACCTGTTCCATCTCTAACTTTTTCCTGTTCTGATGAAAGGGCATCGACCTGAAACGTTAACTCTGTTTCTCCCTTCACAGATGCTGCCTGACCCACTGAGTATTTCCAGCATTTTCTGTTTTTAATACAAATCATTGGTTAGTCCAGTTTTGGATGCCCTAATTTTGCAGGGGTTTAAAGGCCATGGGGAGGGTGCAGAAGAGATTCACTGAGATGATATCAGGAATAAGCGGCTTTAGTTGTGAAGAGAGTCTAGAGAAACTGGGGCTCTTTTCATTAGAGCAGAGCAGGTTAAGAGGAGATCTGATAGAGGTGGTCAAAATTATGAGGGATTTTTGATGAGGTCAATTGGAGGAAACTCTTTCCGCTGATTAGTGTGCTGGTAACTAGATGTCATGGGGGTGGATATCTGTGGGGTCTCTCACACCGTCCAGGGTAACTTCATCTAAACGCCATTAAACTTGTTTTCCTGGGTTTCTGCAGGTCTTCCATTGAAGTCACAGCAGAAGAGTTGGAAAATCCCAGCGGAAATTCAACAACACCCCCCATAAATGTAAGGTCATCACTAAAAGAACGAAAGGGAAAGGTGAGGAGAATCTTTTTGTTGTGTTGCATAGAGGGTCGTCAAGACATGGATTGCCCAACCTGGTGGAAGAAGAACCCATAATAGCTTTAAAAAGGGAAGTGGATGAATATTTTAAAAATAATTTAATAAAGGAAGACTTGCATTTATAAAGCGCCTTTCACAACCCTCGGAACGTCTCAAAGTGCTTTACAACCATTGAAGTACTTTTTGAAGTGCAGTCACTGTTGTAATGTAGGAAACGTGGCAGCCAATTTGCGCACAGCAAGCTCCCACAAACAGCAATAAGATAATAATCAGTTTTAGCAGTTGGTTCAGTGATAAATATTGGCCAGGACACTGGGGAAAAATCCTTGCTCTTCTTGAATAGTGCCATGGGATCTTTTTTACGTCCACCTGAGAGAGCAGATGTCTCATCCGAAGGATGTTAAAAAGAGATAAGGGCAGAGCAATGGGACTAAGTGGATTGTACTCCCAAAGAGCCAGCACAAGTGCGATGGGCTGAATGGTCTCCTTCTGCACTAGGGGGTAATTTTAACTTAATTGGTGGGCAGGAATCCCAGGGGATTTGGTGGGACGCTGGTTTACACCCCGCTCAATATTACTCTCCACTGACTGGAATGGAAAATAAAATCAGGCAGGGTGTAAAGCCAACACCGCTCCTGATCCCGTCCATTTCCCACAGGTGGGTAAGGCTAAGATTGACCCTTAGATTCTAATTGAGCCCTAAGCTTAAGCAAACTCAAATTTGAATGCAGTGCTTTGAATGGTTAAGTTTTAGCACTTTCTAATCCATAAAAGTGAGCACGTTACATGAAATGTAACTGTTCAATGGGTGGCAATAACAGAGTCATCTATGCATAGCTTTTCTGCTCGATGCTGTTAACTGACATTGTTAGCAGTAAATCTGCTTGGATCATGGATGTCAGCAGTTTTATAGCCAAAGTTACAAGGTAGCTACAAAGAGATATTGACCAAAGTAACAGCCAGAATAAATTGAAATATAAAACCACTTCCGCCAGCAGTCATTACTCTCACTCCCCCACACTGCCTATTGATTTATCTTTTCACGCACATGATTCATTTACCTGGTTTACAGTCACACATTCTGAGAGCCGAGAGCTGTGTCCTCATAACGGCCCTGGAAACAAAGGCACAATAAAGAAAAAGTTTATCAAATTGAAAGGTTAACGGGGGATTTAATGGAGGTGTTCGAAATTATTAAGGGTTATGATAGAAATAAGGAGACACTGGCCCCGATATTAATGGAGAGGCGGGGAGGGAGTGTGGGGGTAATTTTCCAGAAGAACACGTTTCCCTCAGGTTGTGCTGAATTTAATGGCAGGACCTAATTACAATTTTGTGACTCCGTTTCCCAGCCGCAGCCACCCAGATTGAAAGGCTGGCTGGCTGTTAGGTGGGTGGGCCTGTGACACCAGGCTGCAGCCTGGGAATGCAGAGGAGGGAGGGAGAGTTCGGAGTTCGCGGGGACATTGATTGAGGGTCCGGTGAGTTCGGGGGTCGGGGGGACATCGATTGGGGGTCCAGAGTGATTGGGGGTCGGGGACATCGAATGAGGGTCCGGAGTGATCGGGGGTAGGGGGTACATCGATCGGGGGTCCGGAGAGTTCGGGGGTCGGGGGACTTCGACTGGGGGTCCGGAGTGATCGGGGGTCAGGGGGACATCGATTGGGGGTCCGGAGAGTTCGGGGGTCAGGGGGACATCGATTGGGGGTCCGGAGAGATCGGGGGTTGGGGGGACATCGATTGGGGGTCCGGAGAGATCGGGGGTTGGGGGGACATCGATTGGGGGTCCGGAGTGACCGGGGGTCGAGGACATCGATTGGGGGTCCGGAGTGATTGGGGGTCGGGGGGACATCGATTGGGGGTCCGGTGAGTTCGGGGGTCGGGGGGACATTGGTTGGGGGTCTGGAGTGATTGGGGGGGACATCGATTGGGGGTCCGGAGTCATCGGGGGTCAGGGGAGATCGATTGGGGGTACGGAGTGATCGGGGGTCAGGGGGACATCGATTGGGGGTCCGGAGTGATTGGGGGTCCGGAGTGATCGGGGGTCAGGGGACATCGATTGGGGGTCCGGAGATTTTGGGGGTCGGGGGGACATCGATTGGGGGTCCGGTGTGATCGGTGGTCTGGGGACATCGATTGGGGGTCTGGAGTAATCGGGGGTTGGCGGACATCGATTGGGGCTCCGGAGAGTTCGGGGGTCGGGGGGACATCGATTGGGGGTCCGGAGTGATCGGGCGTCGGGGGAACATCAATTGGGCGTCCAGAGTGATCGGGGGTCGGGTGGACATCGATTGGGGTCCAGAGTGATCGGGGGTCAGGGGGACATCGATTGGGGGTCCAGAGAGTTCGGGGGTGGGGGGACATCGATTGGGGGTCCGGAGTGGTCGGGGGCCATCGATTGGGGGTCCGGAGAGTTCGGGGATCGGGGGTACATTGATTGGGGTTTTGGAGAGTTCGGGGGTCGGGGTGACATCGAATGGGGGACCGGAGAGTTCGGGGGTCGGGGGGACATCGATTGGGGGTCCGGAGAGTTCGGAGGTCGGGGGACATCGATTGGGGGTCCGGAGTGATCGTGGGTCGGGGAGACATCAATTGGGGGTACGGAGTGATTGGGGGTCGGGGGGACATCGATTGGGGGTGCGGAGTGATCGGGGGTTGGGGGACATTGATTGGGGTTCTGGAGTGATCGGGGGTCAGGGGGACATCGATTGGGGGAGCGGAGTGATCGGTGTCGGGGGGACATCGATTCGGGGTCCAGAGTGATCGGGGGTCGGGGGACATCGATTGTGGGTCCGGAGTGATCGGGGGTCGGTGGGATACCGATTGTGGGTCCGGAGTGATCGGGGGTCGGGTGACATCGATTGGGGGTCCGGAGTGATCGGGGGCATTTCGATTGGGGGTCTGGAGTGATCAGGGGTCGGGGGACATCGATTGGGGATCCGGAGAGTTAGGGAGTCAGGGAACATCGATTGGGTGTCCGGAGTGATCGGGGGTTGGGGGACATCGATTGGGTGTCCGGAGTGATCGGGGTCGGGGGGACATCGATTGGGGGTCCGGAGTGATCGGGGGTCGGGCGACATCGATTGGGTGTGCTGAGTGATCGGGGTTCGGGTGACATCGATTGGGGGTCTGGAGTGATCAGGGGTCGGGGGGACATCGATTGGGGGTCCGGAGTGATTGGGGTTGGGGGGACATCGATTGGGGGTCCGGAGTGGTCGGGGGAAATCGATTGGGGGTCCGGAGTGTTTGGGGGTCGGGGGGACATTGATTGGGTGTCCGGAGTGTTCGGGGGTCTGGGGGACATCGATTGGGGGTCCGGAGAGTTCAGGGGTTGGGGGGACATTGATTGGGGGTCCGGAGAGTTCGGCGGTCGGGGGAAATCGATTGGGGGTCCGGAGAGTTTGTGGGTCGGGGGATATCGATTGGGTGTCCGGAGTGATCGGGGGTCAGGGCGACATCGATTGGGGGTCCGGAGTGATTGGGGTTCGGGGGGACGTCGATTGGGGGTCCGGAGTGATCGGGGGTCGGGGGACATCGATTGGGGTTCTGGAGTGATTGGGTGTCGGGGGGACATCGATTGGGGGTCCGGAGTGATCGGGGGTCGGGTGACATCGATTGGGGCTGCTGAGTGATCGGGGGTCGGGCAACATCGACTGGGGGTGCTGAGTGATCGGGGGTCGGGTGACATCGATTGGGGGTCTGGAGTGATCGGGGGAACATCGATTGGGGGTCCGGAGTGATTGGGGTTTGGGGGGACTTTGTTTGGGGGTCCGGAGTGGTCGGGGGACATCGATCGGGGGTCCGGAGTGATGGGGGGTCGGGGGGACATCGATTGCGGGTCCGGAGTGATCGGGGGTGGGGGGACATCGATTGGGGGTCCAGAGTGGTCGGGGGCCATCGATTGGGGGTCCGGAGTGATCGGGGGTCAGGGGGGCATCGATTGGGGGTCCGGCGTGATCGGGGGTCGGGGGGACATCGATTGGTGGTCCGGAGAGTTCGCGGGTCGGGGGACATCGATTGGGGGTCTGGAGTGATCGCGGGTCGGGAGGACATCGATTGGGGGTCCGGAGTGATGGCGGTCGGGGGACATCGATTGGGGGTCCGGAGATTTCGGGGGTGGGGGGACATCGATTGGGGGTCCGGCGTGATCGGGGGTCGGGGGGACATTGATTGGGGGTCCAGAGAGTTCGGGGATCGAGGGGACATCGATTGGGGTTTTGGAGAGTTCGGGGGTCGCGGTGACATCGAATGGGGGACCGGAGAGTTCGGGGTTCGGGCGGACATCGATTGGGGGTCCGGAGTGTTCGGGGGTCGGGGACCATCGATTGGGGGTCCGGAGTGATCGGGGTTCAGGGGCACATCGATTGGGGGTCCAGAGAGTTCGCGGGTCGGGGGAAGTCGATTGGGGGTCTGGAGTGATCGCGGGTCGGGTGGACATCGATTGGGGGTCTGGAGTGATGGCGGTCGGGGGGACATCGATTGGGGGTCCGGAGATTTCGGGGGTGGGGGGACATCGATTGGGGGTCCGGCGTGATCGGGGGTCGGGGGGACATTGATTGGGGGTCCGGAGAGTTCGGGGATCGAGGGGACATCGATTGGGGTTATGGAGAGTTCGGGGGTCGGGGTGACATCGAATGGGGGACCGGAGAGTTCGGGGTTCGGGGGGACATCGATTGGGGGTCCGGAGTGTTCGGGGGTCGGGGGACATCGATTGGGGGTCCGGAGTGATCGTGGGTCGGGGAGACATCGATTGGGGGTACGGAGTGATCGGGGGTCGGGGGGACATCGATTGGGGGTCCGGAGTGATCGGGGGTTGGGGGACATTGATTGGGGTTCCGGAGTGATCGGGGGTCGGGGGGACATCGATTGGGGGTCCGGAGTGATCGGTGTCGGGGGGACATCGATTCAGGGTCCAGACTGATCGGGGGTCGTGGGACATCGCTTGGGGGTCCGGAGTGATCGGGGGTCGGGCAACATCGACTGGGGGTGCTGCGTGATCGGGGGTCGGGTGACATCGATTGGGGGTCTGGAGTGATCGGGGGAACATCGATTGGGGGTCCGGAGTGATTGGGGTTTGGGGGGACTTTGATTGGGGGTCCGGAGTGGTCGGGGGACATCGATCGGGGGTCCGGAGTGATGGGGGGTCGGGGGGACATCGATTGGGGTCCGGAGTGATCGGGGGTGGGGGGACATCGATTGGGAGTCCGGCGTGGTCGGGGGCCATCGATTGGGGGTCCGGAGAGTTTGGGGATCGGGGGGACATCGATTGGGGTTTTGGAGAGTTCGGGGGTCGGGGTGACATCGAATGGGGGACCGGAGAGTTCGGGGGTCGGGGGGACATCGATTGGGGGTCCGGAGAGTTCGGAGGTCGGGGGACATCGATTGGGGGTCCGGAGTGATCGTGGGTCGGGGAGACATCAATTGGGGGTACGGAGTGATTGGGGGTCGGGGGGACATCGATTGGGGGTCCGGAGTGATCGGGGGTTGGGGGACATTGATTGGGGTTCCGGAGTGATCGGGGGTCAGGGGGACATCGATTGGGGGTGCGGAGTGATCGGTGTCGGGGGGACATCAATTCGGGGTCCAGAGTGATCGGGGGTCGGGGGACATCGATTGTGGGTCCGGAGTGATCGGGGGTCGGTGGGATACCGATTGTGGGTCCGGAGTGATCGGGGGTCGGGTGACATCGATTGGGGGTCCGGAGTGATCGGGGGCATTTCGATTGGGGGTCTGGAGTGATCAGGGGTCGGGGGACATCGATTGGGGATCCGGAGAGTTAGGGAGTCAGGGAACATCGATTGGGTGTCCGGAGTGATCGGGGTCGGGGGGACATCGATTGGGGGTCCGGAGTGATCGGGGGTTGGGGGACATCGATTGGGTGTCCGGAGTGATCGGGGTCGGGGGGACATCGATTGGGGGTCCGGAGTGATCGGGGTTGGGGGGCATCGATTGGGGGTCCGGAGTGATTGGGGTTGGGGGGCATCGAATGGGGGTCCGGAGTGATTGGGGTTGGGGGTCATCGATTGGGGGTCCGGAGTGGTAGGGGGCATCGATCGGGGGTCCAGAATGATGGGGGGTCGGGGGGACATCGATTGGAGGTCCGGAGTGATGGGGGGTCGGGGGGACATCGATTGGAGGTCCGGAGTGATCGGGGGTCGGGGGACATCGATTGGGGGTCTGGATTGGTCGGGGGCCATCGATTTGGGGTCCGGAGTGATCGGGGTTCAGGGGCACATCAATTGGGGGTACAGAGAGATCAGGGGTCGGGGAACATCGAATGGGGGTCCGGAGTGATGGGGAGTCGGTGGGACATCGATTGGCTGTCCGGAGTGATGACGGTCGGGGGGACATCAATTGGGGATCTGGAGATTTCGGGGGTCGGGGGGACATCGATTGGGGGTCCGGAGTGATCGGGGGTCGGGGGGACATCGATTTGGGGTCTGGAGAGTTCAGGGGTTGGGGTGACATTGATTGGGGGTCCGGAGAGTTTGGGGGTTGGGGGGACATTGATTGGGGGTCCGGAGAGTTCGGGGGTTGGGGGAAATCGATTGGGGGTCCGGAGAGTTTGTGGGTCGGGGGATATCAATTGGGTGTCCGGAGTGATCGGGGGTCAGGTGGACATCGATTGGGGGTCCGGAGTGATTGGGGTTCGGGGGGACGTCGATTGGTGGTCCGGAGTGATCGGGGGTCGGGGGACATCGATTGGGGTTCTGGAGTGATCGGGTGTCGGGGGGACGTCGATTGGGGGTCCGGAGTGATCGGGGGTCGGGCGACATCGATTGGGGGTGCTGAGTGATCGGGGGTCGGGTGACATCGATTGGGGGTCTGGAGTGATCGGGGGTCGGGGCAACATCGATTGGGGGTCCGGAGTGATTGGGGTTTGGGGGGACATCGATTGGGGGTCCGGAGTGGTCGGGGGATATCGATCGGGGGTCCAGAGTGATGGGGGGTCGGGGGGACATCGATTGGGGGTCTGGAGTGATCGGGTGTCGGGGGAAATCGATTGGGGGTCCGGAGTGGTCGGGGGCCATCGATTGGGGGTCCGGAGTGATCGGGGTTCAGGGACACATCGATTGGGGGTCCAGAGAGATCGGGGGTCGGGGTACATCGAATGGGGGACCGGAGTGATCGGGAGTCGGTGGGACATCGATTGGGTGTCCGGAGTGATGACGGTCGGGGGGACATCAATTGGGGATCTGGAGATTTCGGGGGTCGGGGGGATATCGATTGGGGGTCCGGAGTGATCGGGGGTCGGGGGGACATCGATTGGGGGTCCGGAGTGTTCGGGGGTCGGGGACCATCGATTGGGGGTCCGGAGTGATCGGGGTTCAGGGGCACATCGATTGGGGGTCCAGAGAGTTCGCGGGTCGGGGGAAGTCGATTGGGGGTCTGGAGTGATCGCGGGTCGGGTGGACATCGATTGGGGGTCTGGAGTGATGGCGGTCGGGGGGACATCGATTGGGGGTCCGGAGATTTCGGGGGTGGGGGGACATCGATTGGGGGTCCGGCGTGATCGGGGGTCGGGGGGACATTGATTGGGGGTCCGGAGAGTTCGGGGATCGAGGGGACATCGATTGGGGTTATGGAGAGTTCGGGGGTCGGGGTGACATCGAATGGGGGACCGGAGAGTTCGGGGTTCGGGGGGACATCGATTGGGGGTCCGGAGTGTTCGGGGGTCGGGGGACATCGATTGGGGGTCCGGAGTGATCGTGGGTCGGGGAGACATCGATTGGGGGTACGGAGTGATCGGGGGTCGGGGGGACATCGATTGGGGGTCCGGAGTGATCGGGGGTTGGGGGACATTGATTGGGGTTCCGGAGTGATCGGGGGTCGGGGGGACATCGATTGGGGGTCCGGAGTGATCGGTGTCGGGGGGACATCGATTCAGGGTCCAGACTGATCGGGGGTCGTGGGACATCGCTTGGGGGTCCGGAGTGATCGGGGGTCGGGCAACATCGACTGGGGGTGCTGCGTGATCGGGGGTCGGGTGACATCGATTGGGGGTCTGGAGTGATCGGGGGAACATCGATTGGGGGTCCGGAGTGATTGGGGTTTGGGGGGACTTTGATTGGGGGTCCGGAGTGGTCGGGGGACATCGATCGGGGGTCCGGAGTGATGGGGGGTCGGGGGGACATCGATTGGGGTCCGGAGTGATCGGGGGTGGGGGGACATCGATTGGGAGTCCGGCGTGGTCGGGGGCCATCGATTGGGGGTCCGGAGAGTTTGGGGATCGGGGGGACATCGATTGGGGTTTTGGAGAGTTCGGGGGTCGGGGTGACATCGAATGGGGGACCGGAGAGTTCGGGGGTCGGGGGGACATCGATTGGGGGTCCGGAGAGTTCGGAGGTCGGGGGACATCGATTGGGGGTCCGGAGTGATCGTGGGTCGGGGAGACATCAATTGGGGGTACGGAGTGATTGGGGGTCGGGGGGACATCGATTGGGGGTCCGGAGTGATCGGGGGTTGGGGGACATTGATTGGGGTTCCGGAGTGATCGGGGGTCAGGGGGACATCGATTGGGGGTGCGGAGTGATCGGTGTCGGGGGGACATCAATTCGGGGTCCAGAGTGATCGGGGGTCGGGGGACATCGATTGTGGGTCCGGAGTGATCGGGGGTCGGTGGGATACCGATTGTGGGTCCGGAGTGATCGGGGGTCGGGTGACATCGATTGGGGGTCCGGAGTGATCGGGGGCATTTCGATTGGGGGTCTGGAGTGATCAGGGGTCGGGGGACATCGATTGGGGATCCGGAGAGTTAGGGAGTCAGGGAACATCGATTGGGTGTCCGGAGTGATCGGGGTCGGGGGGACATCGATTGGGGGTCCGGAGTGATCGGGGGTTGGGGGACATCGATTGGGTGTCCGGAGTGATCGGGGTCGGGGGGACATCGATTGGGGGTCCGGAGTGATCGGGGTTGGGGGGCATCGATTGGGGGTCCGGAGTGATTGGGGTTGGGGGGCATCGAATGGGGGTCCGGAGTGATTGGGGTTGGGGGTCATCGATTGGGGGTCCGGAGTGGTAGGGGGCATCGATCGGGGGTCCAGAATGATGGGGGGTCGGGGGGACATCGATTGGAGGTCCGGAGTGATGGGGGGTCGGGGGGACATCGATTGGAGGTCCGGAGTGATCGGGGGTCGGGGGACATCGATTGGGGGTCTGGATTGGTCGGGGGCCATCGATTTGGGGTCCGGAGTGATCGGGGTTCAGGGGCACATCAATTGGGGGTACAGAGAGATCAGGGGTCGGGGAACATCGAATGGGGGTCCGGAGTGATGGGGAGTCGGTGGGACATCGATTGGCTGTCCGGAGTGATGACGGTCGGGGGGACATCAATTGGGGATCTGGAGATTTCGGGGGTCGGGGGGACATCGATTGGGGGTCCGGAGTGATCGGGGGTCGGGGGGACATCGATTTGGGGTCTGGAGAGTTCAGGGGTTGGGGTGACATTGATTGGGGGTCCGGAGAGTTTGGGGGTTGGGGGGACATTGATTGGGGGTCCGGAGAGTTCGGGGGTTGGGGGAAATCGATTGGGGGTCCGGAGAGTTTGTGGGTCGGGGGATATCAATTGGGTGTCCGGAGTGATCGGGGGTCAGGTGGACATCGATTGGGGGTCCGGAGTGATTGGGGTTCGGGGGGACGTCGATTGGTGGTCCGGAGTGATCGGGGGTCGGGGGACATCGATTGGGGTTCTGGAGTGATCGGGTGTCGGGGGGACGTCGATTGGGGGTCCGGAGTGATCGGGGGTCGGGCGACATCGATTGGGGGTGCTGAGTGATCGGGGGTCGGGTGACATCGATTGGGGGTCTGGAGTGATCGGGGGTCGGGGCAACATCGATTGGGGGTCCGGAGTGATTGGGGTTTGGGGGGACATCGATTGGGGGTCCGGAGTGGTCGGGGGATATCGATCGGGGGTCCAGAGTGATGGGGGGTCGGGGGGACATCGATTGGGGGTCTGGAGTGATCGGGTGTCGGGGGAAATCGATTGGGGGTCCGGAGTGGTCGGGGGCCATCGATTGGGGTCCGGAGTGATCGGGGTTCAGGGACACATCGATTGGGGGTCCAGAGAGATCGGGGGTCGGGGTACATCGAATGGGGGACCGGAGTGATCGGGAGTCGGTGGGACATCGATTGGGTGTCCGGAGTGATGACGGTCGGGGGGACATCAATTGGGGATCTGGAGATTTCGGGGGTCGGGGGGATATCGATTGGGGGTCCGGAGTGATCGGGGTCGGGGGGGACATCGATTGGGGGTCCGGAGTGTTCGGGGGTCGGGGGGACATCGATTGGGGGTCCGGAGAGTGCAGGGGTTGGGGGGACATTGATTGGGGGTCCGGAGAGTTCGGGGGTCGGGGGAAATCGATTGGGGGTCCGGAGAGTTTGTGGGTCGGGGGATATCGATTGGGTGTCCGGAGTGATCGGGGTCAGGGGGACATCGATTGGGGGTCCGGAGTGGCCGGGGTCATCGATCGGGGGTCCAGAGTGATGGGGGGTCGGGGGGACATCGATTGGGGGTCCGGAGTGATCGGGGGTCAGGGGACATCGATTGGGGGTCCGGAGTGGTCGGGGGCCATCGATTGGGGGTCCGGAGTGATCGGGGTTCAGGGGCACATCGATTGGGGGTACAGAGAGATCGGGGGTCGGGGTACATCGAATGGGGGACCGGAGTGATCGGGAGTCGGTGGGACATCGATTGGGTGTCCGGTGTGTTCGGGGGTCGGGGGGACATCAATTGGGGATCTGGAGATTTTGGGGGTCGGGGGGACATCGATTGGGGGTCCGGAGTGTTCGGGGGTCGGGGGGACATCGATTGGGGGTCCGGAGTGTTCGGGGGTCGGGGGGACATCGATTGGGGGTCCGGAGAGTTCAGTGTTGGGGGTACATTGATTGGGGGTCCGGAGAGTTCGGGGGTCGGGGGAAATCGATTGGGGGTCCGGAGAGTTTGTGGGTCGGGGGATATCGATTGGGTGTCCGGAGTGATCGGTGGTCAGGGGGACATCGATTGGGGGTCCGGAGTGATTGGGGTTCGGGGGGACGTCGATTGGGGTTCCGGAGTGATCGGGGGTCGGGGGACATCGATTGGGGTTCTGGAGTGATTGGGTGTCGGGGGGACATCGATTGGTGGTCCGGAGTGATCGGGGGTCGGGCGACATCGATTGGGCTTGCTGAGTGATCGAGGGTCGGGTGACATCGATTGGGGGTCTGGAGTGATCGGGGGTCGGGGGAACATCGATTGGGGGTCCGGAGTGATTGGGGTTTGGGGGACATCGATTGGGGGTCCGGAGTGATCGGGGGTGGGGGGACATCGATTGGGGGTCCGGAGTGGTCGGGGGAAATCGATTGGGGGTCCGGAGTGTTCGGGGGTCAGGGGGACATCGATTGGGGGTCCGGAGTGTTCGGGGGTCGGGGGGACATCGATTGGGGGTCCGGAGAGTTCAGGGGTTGGGGGGACATTGATTGGGGGTCCGGAGAGTTCGGCGGTCGGGGGATATCGATTGGGTGTCCGGAGTGATCGGGGGTCAGGGGGACATCGATTGGGGGTCCGGAGTGATTGGGGTTCGGGGGGACGTCGATTGGGGGTCCGGAGTGATCGGGGGTCGGGGGACATCGATTGGGGTTCTGGAGTGATTGGGTGTCGGGGGGACATCGATTGGGGGTCCGGAGTGATCGGGGGTCGGGCGACATCGATTGGGGGTGCTGAGTGATCGGGGGTCGGGCAACATCAACTGGGGGTGCTGAGTGATCGGGGGTCGGGTGACATCGATTGGGGGTCTGGAGTGATCGGGGGAACATCGATTGGGGGTCCGGAGTGATTGGGGTTTGGGGGGACTTTGATTGGGGGTCCGGAGTGGTCGGGGGACATCGATCGGGGGTCCGGAGTGATGGGGGGTCGGGGGGACATCGATTGGGGGTCCGGAGTGATCGGGGTTGGGGGGACATCGATTGGGGGTCCGGAGTGGTCGGGGCCATCGATTGGGGGTCCGGAGTGATCGGGGGTCGGGGGGACATTGATTGGGTGTCCGGAGAGTTTGGGGATCGGGGGGACATCGATTGGGGTTTTGGAGAGTTCGGGGGTCATGGTGACATCGAATGGGAGACCGGAGAGTTCGGGGGTTGGGGGGACATCGATTGGGGGTCCGGAGAGTTCGGAGGTCGGGGGACATCGATTGGGGGTCCGGAGTGATCGTGGGTCGGGGAGACATCAATTGGGGGTACGGAGTGATTGGGGGTCGGGGGGACATCGATTGGGGGTGCGGAGTGATCGGGGGTTGGGGGACATTGATTGGGGTTCTGGAGTGATCGGGGGTCAGGGGGACATCGATTGGGGACCGGAGTGATCGGTGTCGGGGTGACATCGATTCGGGGTCCAGAGTGATCGGGGGTCGGGGGACATCGATTGTGGGTCCGGAGTGATCGGGGGTCGGTGGGATACCGATTGTGGGTCCGGAGTGATCGGGGGTCGGGTGACATCGATTGGGGGTCCGGAGTGATCGGGGGCATTTTGATTGGGGGTCTGGAGTGATCAGGGGTCGGGGGACATCGATTGGGGATCCGGAGAGTTAGGGAGTCAGGGAACATCGATTGGGTGTACGGAGTGATCGGGGGTTGGGGGACATCGATTGGGTGTCCGGAGTGATCGGGGTCGGGGGGACATCGATTGGGGGTCCGGAGTGATCGGGGGTCGGGCGACATCGATTGGGTGTGCTGAGTGATCGGGGTTCGGGTGACATCGATTGGGGGTCTGGAGTGATCAGGGGTCGGGGGGACATCGATTGGGGGTCCGGAGTGATTGGGGTTTGGGGGGACATCGATTGGGGGTCCGGAGTGGTCGGGGGCATCGATCGGGGGTCCGGAGTGATGAGGGGTCGGGGGGCATCGATTGGAGGTCCGGAGTGATCGGGGGTCGGGGGACATCGATTGGGGTTCTGGATTGGTCGGGGGCCATCGATTGGGGGTCCGGAGTGATCGGGGTTCAGAGGCACATCGATTGGGGGTACAGAGAGATCGGGGGTCGGGGAACATCGAATGGGGGTCCGGAGTGATCGCGAGTCGGTGAGACATCGATTGGCTCTCCGGAGTGATGGCGGTCGGGGGGACATCAATTGGGGATCTGGAGATTTCGGGGGTCGGGGGGACATCGATTGGGGGTCCGGAGTGATCGGGGGACGGGGGGACATCGATTGGGGGTCCGGAGAGTTCAGGGGTTGGGGTGACATTGTTTGGGGGTCCGGAGCGTTCGGGGGTTGGGTGGACATTGATTGGGGGTCCGGAGAGTTCGGGGGTTGGGGGAAATCGATTGGGGGTCCGGAGAGTTTGTGGGTCGGGGGATATCAATTGGGTGTCCGGAGTGATCGGGGGTCAGGGAGACATCGATTGGGGGTCCGGAGTGATTGGGGTTCGGGGGGACGTCGATTGGGGGTCCGGAGTGATCGGGGGTCGGGGGAAATCGATTGGGGTTCTGGAGTGATCAGGTGTCGGGGTGACATCGATTGGGGGTCCGGAGTGATCGGGGTTCGGGGGGACGTCGATTGGGGGTCTGGAGTGATTGGGGTCGGGGGGACATCGATTGGGGGTCTGGAGTGATCGGGGGGCGGGGGACATTGATTGGGGTTCCGGTGTGATCGGGGGTTGGGGGCACATCGATTGGGGGTCCGGAGTGATCGGGGGTCGGGGGACATCGATTGGGGGTTCGGAGTGATCGGGGGTCGGGGGGACATCGATTGGGGGTCCGGAGTAATCGGGGTCGGGGGAAATCGATTGGGGGTCCGGAGAGTTTGTGGGTCAGGGGATATCGATTGGGTGTCCAGAGTGATCGGTGGTCAGGGGGACATCGATTGGGGGTCCGGAGTGATCGGGGGTCGGGGGAACATCGATTGGGGGTCCGGAGTGATCGGGGGTCGGGGGACATCGATTGGGGGTCCGGAGTGATCAGGGGATCGGGGTTACATTGTTTGGGGGTCCGGAGAGTTCAGGGGTCGGGGGACATCGATTGGGGGTCCGGAGTGATCAGGGGATCGGGGTTACATTGTTTGGGGGTCCGGAGAGTTCAGGGGTCGGGGGGACATCGATTGGGGGTGCGGAGTGATCGGGGGTCAGGGGCACATCGATTGGGGGTCCAGAGTGAACGGGGGTCGGGGGACATCGATTGGGGGTCCAGAGTAATCGGGGGATCGGGGAACATTGATTGGGGGTCTGGAGAGATCGGGGGTCGGGGTACATCGATTGGGGGTCCGGAGTGAACGGGTTTCGGGGGGACATCGATTGGGTGTCCAGAGATATCGGGGGTCGGGGGGACATCGATTGGGGGTTCGGAGTGATCAGGGTTCGGGGGAAATTGATTGGGGGTCCGGAGTGATCGGGGGTTGGGGAACATCAATTGGGGGTCTGGAGAGTTTGGGCGTCGGGGGGACATCGATTGGGGGTCCGGAGTGAACGGGTTTCGGGGCGACATCGATTGGGGGTCCAGAGTGATCGGGGTTCGGGGTAATCGATTGGGGGTCTGGAGATTTCGGGGCTCGGGGGGACATCGATTGGGGGTCCGAAGTGATCGGGGGTCGGGGAACATCGATTGGGGGTCCGGAGTGATCGGGGGTCGGGGAACATTGATTGGGGGTCTGGAAAGTTCGGGTTTCGGGGTACATCAATTGGGGGTCCGGAGAGTTCTGGGGTCGGGGGGACATCGTTTGGGGTTCCTGAGTGATCGGGGGTTGGGGCGACATCGATTGGGGGTCCGGAGTGAACCTGTTTCAGGGGGACATCGATTGGGGGTCCGGAGTGATCGGGGTTTGGAGGACATTGATTGGGGGCCTGGAGAGTTCGGGGGTCGGGGGGGACATCGATTGGGGGTCTGGAGTGATCGAGGGTCGGGGGGACATCGATTGGGGGTCCGGAGTGATCGGTGGTCGAGGGGACATCGATTGGGGGTCCGGAGTGATCGGGGGTCAGGGGGACATCGATTGGGGGTCCGGAGTGATCGGGCTTCGGGGGGACGTCGATTGGGGGTCTGGAGTGATTGGGGTCAGCGGGACATCGATTGGGGTCCCGAGTGATCGGGGGGCGGGGGACATTGATTGGGGTTCCGTGTGATCGGGGGTCGGGGGCACATCGATTGGGGGTCTGGAGTGATCGGTGGTTGGGGGACATCAATTGGGTGTCCGGAGAGTTAGGGGGTTGGGGGACATGGATTGGGGGTCCGGAGTGATCCAGGGGACATCGACTGGGGGTCCGGAGAGATCGGGGGTCGGGGGGACATCGATTGGGAGTCCGGAGCGGTCGGGTGACATCGATCGGGGGTCCGGAGTGATGGGGGGTCGGGGGGCCATCGATTGGGGGGTCCACAGTGATCGGGGGTCGGGGGACATCGATTGGGGTCCGGAGTGGTCGGGGGCCATCGATTGGGGGTCCGGAGAGATCGGGGTTCAGGGGCACATCGATTGGGGGACCTGAGTGATCGGGGGTTGGGGGACATCAATTGGGGGTCTGGAGAGTTTGGGGGTCGGGGGGACATCGATGGGGGTCCAGAGTGATCGGGGTCGGGGGGACATCGATTGGGGGTCCGGAGTGATCAGGGGTCGGGGGGTCATCGATTGGGGGTCCGGCGTGATCGGGGGTCGGGTGGACATCGATTGGGGGTCCGGAGTGATGGCGGTCGGGGGGACATCGATTGGGGATCTGGAGATTTTGGGGGTCGGGGGGGCATCGATTGGGGGTCTGGAGTGATCGGGGGTCAGGGAGACATCGATTGGGGGTCCGGAGTTTTCGGGTGCCGGGTGGACATCGATTGGGGGTCCGGAGAGTTCAGGGGTTGGGGGGACATTGATTGGGGGTCCAGAGAGTTCGGGGTCGGGGGAAATCGATTGGGGGTCCGGAGAGTTTATGGGTCGGGGGATATCGATTGGGTGTCCAGAGTGATCGGGGGTAAGGGGGACATCGATTGGGGGTTCGGAGTGATCGGGGGTCGGGGGACATCGATTGGGGTTCTGGAGTGATCGGGTGTCGGGGGGACATCGATTGGGGGTCTGGAGTGATTGCGGTCGGGGTGACATTGATTGGGGGTCCAGAGTGATCGGGGGGCGGGGGACATTGATTGGGGTTCCGGTGTGATCTGGGGTCAGGTGTACATCGATTGGGGGTCTGGAGTGATCGGTGGTCGGGGGACATCGATTGGGTGTCCGGAGACTTAGGGGGTCGGGGGACATGGATTGGGGGTCCGGAGTGATCCTGGGGACATCGATTGGGGGCCCGGAGAGATTGGGGGTCGGGGGGACATCGATTGGGAGTCCGGAGTGATCCGGGATCGGGGGACATCGATTGGGGGTCTGGAGTAATTGGGGGTCGGGGGACATCGATTGGGGGTCCCGAGTGATCGGGGGTTGAGTGACATCGATTCGGGGTACGGAGTGATCGGGGGTCGGGGGGACATCGATTGGGGGTCAGGAGTGATCGTGGGTTGGGGGAACATCGATTGGGGGTCTGGAGTGATTGGGGGTTGTGGGACATCGATTGGGGGTCCGGAGTGATCGCGGGTTGGGGGGACATCGATTGGGGTTCCGGAGTGATCGGTGGTCAGGGGGACATCGATTGGGGGTCCGGAGTGATCGGGGGTCGGGAGGACATCGATTGGGGGTCCGGAGAGTTCGGGGGTTGGGGGAAATCGATTGGGGGCCCGGAGAGTTCGGGGGCTGCGTGGACATTGATTGGGGTTCCGGAGTGATCGGGTGTCGGCGGGACATCGATTGGGGGTCCGGAGTGATTGGGTGTAGGGGGGACATCGATTGAGGGTTTGGAGTGATCGGGGGTTGGGCGGACATCGATTGGGGGTCCGGAGTGATCGGGGGTCGGGGGACATCGATTGGGGGTCCGGAGTGATCGGTTGTTGGGGGACAGCGATTGGGGGTCCGGACTGATCGCGGGTGCATTGATTGGGGGTCCAGAGAGTTCGGGGGTCGGGGTACGTCGATTGGGGGTCCGGAGAGTTCGGGGGTCGGGGGGGACATCGATTGGGGGACCTGAGTGATCGGGGGTTGGGGGACATCAATTGGGGGTCTGGAGAGTTTGGGGGTCGGGGGGACATCGATGGGGGTCCGGAGTGATCAGGGGTCGGGGGGTCATCGATTGGGGGTCCGGCGTGATCGGGGGTCGGGTGGACATCGATTGGTGGTCCGGAGATTTCGGGGGTCGGGGGACATCGATTGGGTGTCCGCAGTGATGGCGGTCGGGGGGGACGTCGATTGGGGGTCCGGAGATTTCGGGGGTCGGGGGGACATCGATTGGGGGTCTGGAGTGATCGGGGGTCGGGGGGACTATGATTGGGGGTTCGGAGAGTTCTGGAATCAGGGGGACATCGATTTGGGGTTTGGAGAGTTCGGGGGTCGGGATGACATCGATTCGGGGTCCGGAGAGTGCGGGGGTCGGGGGGACATCGATTGGGGGTCCGGAGAGTTCAGGGGTCGGGGGACATCGATTGGGGGTCCAGAGTGATCGTGGGTCGGGGAGACATCGATTGCGGGTACGGAGTGATCGGGGGTTGGGGGGACATCGATTGGGGTTCCGGAGTGATCGGGGGTCGGGGGACATCGTTTGGGGTTCCGGAGTGATCTGGGTTCGGGGGGACATCGATTGGGGGTCCGGAGTGATCGGGGTTGGGGGGACATCAATTGGGGGTCCGGAGATTTCGGGAGTCGGGGTGGACATCGATTGGGGGTCCGGAGAGTTCGGGGGTCGGGGGGAAATCGATTGGGGGACCGGAGAGTTTGTGGGTCGGGGGATATCGATTGGGAGTCCGGAGTGATAGGGGGTCAGGGGGACATCGATTGGGGGTCCGGAGTGATCAGGGGTCGGGGGGACGTCGATTAGGGGTCCGGAGTGATCGGGGATCGGGGTCACATCGATTGGGGGTCTGGAGTGATCGGGGTTCGGGGGACATCGATTTGGGGTCCGGGGAGTTAGGGGGTCGGGGGGCATCGATTGGGGGTCCTGAGTGATCCGGGGGTACATTGATTGGGGGTCCGGAGTGATCGGGGGTCGGGGGGCAATCGATTGAGAGCCCGGAGTGATCCAGGTTCGGGGGACATTGATTGGGGGTCCGGAAAGTTAGGGGGTTGGGGGACATCGATTGGGGGTCTGGGGTGATCCGGGTTTGGGTGACATCGATTGGGGGTCTGGAGTGATTGGGGGTTGGGGGACATCGATTGGGGGTCCCGAGTGATCGGGGGTCAAGTGACATCGATTGGGGGTACGGAGTGATCGGGGGTCGGGAGGACATCGATTGGGGGTCCGGCGTGATCAGGGGTTGGGGGGACATCGATTGGGGGTCCGGAGTGATCGGGGGTCGGGGGTACATCGATTGGGGTTCCGGAGTGGTCGGTGGTCAGGGGGACATCGATTGGGGTTCCGGAGTGATCGGGGGTCAGGGGGTCATCGATTGGGGGTCCGGAGTGATCGGTGGTCAGGGGGACATAGATTGGGGGTCCGGAGTGGTCGGGGGTCAGGGGACATCGATTGGGGGTCCGGAATGATCGGGTGTCGGGGGGATATCGATTGTGGGTCCGGAGTGATCGGGGGTCAGGGGACATGGATTGGGGGTCCAGAGAGTTCGGGGGTTGGGGGAAATCGATTGGGGGTCCAGAGATTTCGGGGGCTGCGTGGACATTGATTGGGGTTCCGGAGTGATCGGGGGTCGGAGGGACATCGGTTGGGGGTCCGGAGTGATTGGGGGTAGGGGGGACATCGATTGAGGGTTTGGAGTGATCAGGGGTCGGGCGGACATCGATTGGGGTTCCGGAGTGATCGGGGATCGGGGGACATCGATTGGGGGTCTGGAGTGATCGGGGGTCGGGGACATCGATTGGGGGTCTGGAGAGTTCGGGGGTTGGAGGAATATCGATTGGTGGTCCGGAGAGATCGCGGGTCGGGGGGACATCGATTGGGGGACCGGAGTGATCGGGGGTCGGGGGTACATTGATTGGGGGTCCGGAGAGCTCGGGGGTCGGGGGGACATCGATTGGGGGACCCGAGTGATCGGTGGTCGGGAGACATCGATTGGGGGTCCGGAGTGATCGGTGGTCGGGGAACATTGATTGGGGGTCTGGAGAGTTCGTGGGTCGGGGTACATCGATTGGGGGTCCGGAGAGTTCGGGGGTCGGGGGGACATCGATTGGGGGATCTGAGTGATCGGGGGTCGGGGGGGTCATCGATTTGGGGTCCGGAGTGATCGGGGGTTGGGGTTCATCAATTGGGGGTCTGGAGAGTTTGGGAGTCGGGGGGACATCGATTGGGGGTCCGGAGTGATCGGTGGTCGGGGGGACATCAATTGGGGGTCCGGAGTGATCTAGGGTCGGGGTTCATCGATTGGGGGTCCGGCGTGATCGGGGGTCGGGGGGACATCGATTGGTGGTCCGGAGAGTTCTGGGGTCGGGGGACATCAATTGGGGGTCTGGAGTGATCGCGGGTCGGGGGGGCATCGATTGGGGGTCCGGAGTGATGGCGGTCGGGGGGGACATCGATTGGGTGTCCGGAGATTTTGGGGGTCGGGGGGACATTGATTGGGGGTCCGGAGTGATCGGGGGTCGGGGGGACATCGATTGGGTGTCCGGAGATTTTGGGGGTCGGGGGGACATCGATTGGGGGTCCGGAGAGTTCAGGGGTTGGGGGGACACTGATTGGAGGTCCAGAGAGTTCGGGGTCGGGGGAAATCGATTGGGGATCCGGAGAGTTTGTGGGTCGAGGGATATCGATTGGGTGTCCAGAGTGATTGGGGGTCAGGGGGACATCGATTGGGGGTCCGGAGTGATCGGGGTTCGGGGGGACGTCGATTGGGGTTCCGAAGTGATCGGGGGTCGGGGGACATCGATTGGGGTTCTGGAGTGATCGGGTGTTGGGGGACATCGATTGGGGGTCTGGAGTGATTGGCGTTGGGGGGACATCGATTGGGGGTCCGGAGTGATCGGGGGGCGGGGGACATTGATTGGGGTTCCGGTGTGATCGGGGGTCAGGGGCACATCGATTGGGGGTCTGGAGTGATCGGTGGTCGGGGGACATCGATTGGGTGTCCGGAGAGTTAGGGGGTCGGGGGACATGGATTGGGGGTCTGGAGTGATCCGGGGGACATCGATTGGGGGTCCGGAGAGATCGGGGGTCGGGGGGGACATCGATTGGGAGTCCGGAGTGATCCGGGTTCGGGGGACATCGATTGGGGGTCTGGAGTAATTGGGGGTCGGGGGACATTGATTGGGGGTCCCGAGTGATCGGGGGTTGTGTGACATCGATTCGGGGTACGGAGTGATCGGGGGACGGGGGGACATCGATTGGGGGTCAGGAGTGATCGGGGTTTGGGGGAACATCGATTGGGGGTCCGGAGTGATCGGGGGTTGGGGTTCATCAATTGGGGGTCTGGAGAGTTTGGGAGTCGGGGGGACATCGATTGGGGGTCCGGAGTGATCGGTGGTCGGGGGGACATCAATTGGGGGTCCGGAGTGATCTAGGGTCGGGGTTCATCGATTGGGGGATCCGGCGTGATCGGGGGTCGGGGGGACATCGATTGGTGGTCCGGAGAGTTCTGGGGTCGGGGGACATCAATTGGGGGTCTGGAGTGATCGCGGGTCGGGGGGGCATCGATTGGGGGTCCGGAGTGATGGCGGTCGGGGGGGACATCGATTGGGTGTCCGGAGATTTTGGGGGTCGGGGGGACATTGATTGGGGGTCCGGAGTGATCGGGGGTCGGGGGGACATCGATTGGGTGTCCGGAGATTTTGGGGGTCGGGGGGACATCGATTGGGGGTCCGGAGAGTTCAGGGGTTGGGGGGACACTGATTGGAGGTCCAGAGAGTTCGGGGTCGGGGGAAATCGATGGGGGGTCCGGAGAGTTTGTGGGTCGAGGGATATCGATTGGGTGTCCAGAGTGATCGGGGGTCAGGGGGACATCGATTGGGGGTCCGGAGTGATCGGGGTTCGGGGGGACGTCGATTGGGGTTCCGAAGTGATCGGGGGTCGGGGGACATCGATTGGGGTTCTGGAGTGATCGGGTGTTGGGGGACATCGATTGGGGGTCTGGAGTGATTGGCGTTGGGGGGACATCGATTGGGGGTCCGGAGTGATCGGGGGGCGGGGGACATTGATTGGGGTTCCGGTGTGATCGGGGGTCAGGGGCACATCGATTGGGGGTCTGGAGTGATCGGTGGTCGGGGGACATCGATTGGGTGTCCGGAGAGTTAGGGGGTCGGGGGACATGGATTGGGGGTCCGGAGTGATCCGGGGGACATCGATTGGGGGTCCGGAGAGATCGGGAGTCGGGGGGACATCGATTGGGAGTCCGGAGTGATCCGGGTTCGGGGGACATCGATTGGGGGTCTGGAGTAATTGGGGGTCGGGGGACATTGATTGGGGGTCCCGAGTGATCGGGGGTTGTGTGACATCGATTCGGGGTACGGAGTGATCGGGGGACGGGGGGACATCGATTGGGGGTCAGGAGTGATCGGGGTTTGGGGGAACATCGATTGGGGGTCTGGAGTGATCGGGGGTTGGGGGACATCGATTGGGGGTCAGGATTGATCGCGGGTTGGGGGGACATCGATTGGGGTTCCGGAGTGATCGGTGGTCAGGGGGACATCGACTGGGGGTCCGGAGTGACCGGGGGTTGGGGGGACATCGAATGGGGGTCCGGAGTGATTGGAGATCAGGGGACATCGATTGGGGGTCCGGAATGATCGGGGGTCGGGGGGACATCGATTGTGGGTCCGGAGTGATCGGGTGTCAGGGGACATCGATTGGGGGTCCGGAGAGTTCGGGGGTTGGGGGAAATCGATTGGGGGTCCGGAGATTTCGGGGGCTGCGTGGACATCGATTGGGGTTCTGGAGTGATCGGGGGTCGGCGGGACATCGATTGGGGGTCCGGAGTGATTGGGTGTAGGGGGGACATCGATTGAGGGCTTGGAGTGATCAGGGGTCGGGCAGACATCGATTGGGGGTCCGGAGTGATCGGGGGTCGGGGGACATCGATTGGGGGTCTGGAGTGATCGGGGGTCGGGGACATCGATTGGGGGTCTGGAGAGTTCGGGGGTCGGAGGAATATCGATTGGTGGTCCGGAGAGAGCGCGGGTCGGGGGGACATCGATTGGGGGACCGGAGTGATCGGGGGTCGGGGGACATCGATTGGGGGTCCGGAGTGATCGGGGGTTGGGGGACAGCGATTGGGGGTCCGGACTGATCGGGGGTCGGGGGTACATTGATTGGGGTTCCGGAGAGTTCGGGGGTCGGGGTACATCGATTGGGGGTCCGTAGAGTTCGGGGGTCGGGGGGACATCGATTGGGGGACCTGAGTGATCGGGGGTTGGGGGACATCAATTTGGGGTCTGGAGAGTTTGGGGGTTGGGGGGACATCGATTGGGGGTCCAGAGTGATCGGGGGTCGGGGGGACATCAATTGGGGGTCTGGAGTGATCGGGGGTCGGGGGGTCATCGATTGGGGGTCCGGCGTGATCGGGGGTCGGGTGGACATCGATTGGTGGTCCGGAGATTTTGGGGGTCGGGGGACATCGATTGGGGGTCTGGAGTGATCGCGGGTCGGGGGGACATCGATTGGGGGTCCGCAGTGATGGCTGTCGGGGGGGACATCGATTGTGGGTCCGGAGATTTCGGGGGTCGGGGGGACATCGATTGGGGGTCTGGAGTGATCGGGGGTCGGGGGGACATTGATTGGGGGTCTGGAGACTTCGGGGATCGGGGGGACATCGATTGGGGGTTTGGAGAGTTCGGGGGTCGGGGTGACATCGATTGGGGGTCCGTAGAGTGCAGGGGTCGGGGGGACATCGATTGGGGGTCCGGAGAGTTCAGTGGTCGGGGGACATCGATTGAGGGTCCAGAGTGATCGTGGGTCGGTGAGACATCGATTGGGGGTACGGAGTGATCGGGGGTCGGGGGGACATCGATTGGGGTACGGAGTGATCGAGGGTCGGGGGACATCGTTTGGGGTTTCGGAGTGATCTGGGGTCGGAATGACATCGATTGGGGGTCCGGAGTGATTGGGGTCGGGGGGACATCAATTGGGGGTCCGGAGATTTCGGGGGTCGGGTGGACATCGATTGGGGGTCCTGAGAGTTCGGGGGTCGGGGGGAAATCGATTGGGTGTCCGGAGAGTTTGTGGGTCGGGGGATATCGATTGGGAGTCCGGAGTGATAGGAGGTCAGGGGGACATCGATTGGGGGTCCGGAGTGATCGGGGGTCAGGGGGACGTCGATTGGGGGTCCGGAGTGATCGGGGATCGGGGTCACATCGATTGGGGGTCTGGAGTAATCGGGGTTTGGGGGACATCGATTGGGGGTCCGGAGAGTTAGGGGGTCGGGGGCATCGATTGGGGGTCCGGGGTGATCCGGGGGTACATTGATTGGGGGTCCGGAGTGATCGGGGGTCGGGGGGCCATCGATTTGGAGCCCGGAGTGATCCAGGTTCGGGGGACATCGATTGGGGGTCCGGAAAGTTAGGGGGTTGGGGGACATCGATTGGGAGTCCGGAGTGATCGGGGGTCGGGGAACATTGATTGGGGGTTCGGAGTGATCAGGGGTCGGGGGAACTTGATTGGGGGTCTGGAGTGATCGGGGGTTGGGGGACATCAATTTGGGGTCTGGAGAGTTAGGGGGTCGGGGGGACATCGATTGGGGGTCCGGAGTGAACGGGTTTCGGGGGGACATCGATTGGGGGTCCGGAGTGATCGGGGTTCGGGGGACATCGATTGGGGGTCTGGAGAATTCAGGGGTCGGGGGGACATCGATTGGGGGTCCGGAGTGATCGGGGGTCGGGGAACATCGGTTGGGGGTCCGGAGTGATCGGGGGTCGGGGAACATTGATTGGGGGTCTGGAGAGTTCGGGAGTCGGGGTACATCGATTGGGGGTCCGGAGAGTTCGGGGGTCGGGGGGCATCGATTGGGGGTCTGGAGTGATCCTGGGTCAGGGGGACATCGATTGGGGGTCCGGAGTGATCGGTGGTCGGGGGGACATCGATTGGGGGTCCGGAGTGATCGGGGGTCTGGGGGACATAGATTGGGGGTCCGGCGTGATCGGGGGTCGGGGGGACATCGATTGGTGGACCGGAGAGTTCGCGGGTCGGGGGACATCGATTGGGGGTCTGGAGTGATCGCGGGTCGGGGGGACATCGATTGGGTGTCCGGAGTGATGGCGGTCGGGGGGACATCGATTGCGGGTCCGGAGATTTCGGGGGTGGGGGGACATCGATTGGGGGTGCGGAGAGATCGGGGGTCGGGGGGACATTGATTGGGGGTCCGGAGATTTCGGGGATCAGGGGGACATCGATTGGGGGTTTGGAGAGTTCGGGGGTCGGGGTGACATCGAATGGGGTACTGGAGAGGTCGGGGGTCGGGGGGACATCGATTGGGGGTCTGGAGAGTTCGGGGGTCGTAGGACATCGATTGGGGGTCCGGAGTGATCGTGGGTCGGGGAGACATCGATTGGGGGTACGGAGTGAACGGGGGTCGAGGGACATCGATTGGGGGTCCGGAGTGATCGGGGGTTGGGGGACATCGATTGGGGTTCCGGAGTGATCGGGGGTCGGGGGGACATCGATTGGGGGTCCAGAGTGATCGGGGTCGGGGGGACATCGATTGGGGGTCCGCAGTGATCGGGGGTCGGTGGGATATCGATTGTGGGTCCGGAGTCATCGGGGGTCGGGTGACATCGATTGGGGGTCCGGAGTGATCGGGGACATTTCGATTATGGGTCTGGAGTGATCAGGGGTTGGGGTACATCGATTGGGTGTCCGGAGAGTTAGGGAGTCAGGGAACATCGATTGGGTGTCCGGAGTGATCGGGTGTTGGGGGACATCGATTGGGGGTCCGGAGTGATCGGGGTCGGGGGGACATCGATTGGGGGTCTGGAGTGATCGGAGGTCGGGGGGACATCGACTGGGGGTCTGGAGTGATTGGGATTTGGGGGGACATCGATTGGGGGTCCGGAGTGATCGGGGATCGGGGTCACATCGATTGGGGGTCTGGAGTAATCGGGGTTTGGGGGACATCGATTGGGGGTCCGGAGAGTTAGGGGGTCGGGGGGCATCGATTGGGGGTCCGGGGTGATCTGGGGGTTCATTGATTGGGGGTCCGGAGTGATCGGGGGTCGGGGGGCCATCGATTTGGAGCCCGGAGTGATCCAGGTTCGGGGGACATCGATTGGGGGTCCGGAAAGTTAGGGGGTTGGGGGACATCGATTGGGAGTCCGGAGTGATCGGGGGTCGGGGAACATTGATTGGGGGTTCGGAGTGATCAGGGGTCGGGGGAACTTGATTGGGGGTCTGGTGTGATCGGGGGTTGGGGGACATCAATTTGGGGTCTGGAGAGTTAGGGGGTCGGGGGGATATCGATTGGGGGTCCGGAGTGAACGGGTTTCGGGGGGACATCGATTGGGGGTCCGGAGTGATCGGGGTTCGGGGGACATCGATTGGGGGTCTGGAGAATTCAGGGGTCGGGGGGACATCGATTGGGGGTCCGGAGTGATCGGGGGTCGGGGAACATCGGTTGGGGGTCCGGAGTGATCGGGGGTCGGGGAACATTGATTGGGGGTCTGGAGAGTTCGGGAGTCGGGGTACATCGATTGGGGGTCCGGAGAGTTCGGGGGTCGGGGGGCATCGATTGGGGGTCTGGAGTGATCGTGGGTCAGGGGGACATCGATTGGGGGTCCGGAGTGATCGGTGGTCGGGGGGACATCGATTGGGGGTCCGGAGTGATCAGGGGTCTGGGGGACATCGATTGGGGGTCCGGCGTGATCGGGGGTCGGGGGGACATCGATTGGTGGACCGGAGAGTTCGCGGGTCGGGGGACATCGATTGGGGGTCTGGAGTGATCGCGGGTCGGGGAGACATCGATTGGGTGTCCGGAGTGATGGCGGTCGGGGGGACATCGATTGCGGGTCCGGAGATTTCGGGGGTGGGGGGACATCGATTGGGGGTGCGGAGTGATCGGGGGTCGGGGGGACATTGATTGGGGGTCCGGAGATTTCGGGGATCAGGGGGACATCGATTGGGGGTTTGGAGAGTTCGGGGGTCGGGGTGACATCGAATGGGGTACTGGAGAGGTCGGGGGTCGGGGGGACATCGATTGGGGGTCTGGAGAGTTCGGGGGTCGTAGGACATCGATTGGGGGTCCGGAGTGATCGTGGGTCGGGGAGACATCGATTGGGGGTACGGAGTGAACGGGGGTCGGGGGACATCGATTGGGGGTCCGGAGTGATCGGGGGTTGGGGGACATCGATTGGGGTTCCGGAGTGATCGGGGGTCGGGGGGACATCGATTGGGGGTCCAGAGTGATCGGGGTCGGGGGGACATCGATTGGGGGTCCGCAGTGATCGGGGGTCGGTGGGATATCGATTGTGGGTCCGGAGTCATCGGGGGTCGGGTGACATCGATTGGGGGTCCGGAGTGATCGGGGACATTTCGATTATGGGTCTGGAGTGATCAGGGGTTGGGGTACATCGATTGGGTGTCCGGAGAGTTAGGGAGTCAGGGAACATCGATTGGGTGTCCGGAGTGATCGGGGGTTGGGGGACATCGATTGGGGGTCCGGAGTGATCGGGGTCGGGGGGACATCGATTGGGGGTCTGGAGTGATCGGAGGTCGGGGGGACATCGACTGGGGGTCTGGAGTGTTTGGGATTTGGGGGGACATCGATTGGGGGTCCGGAGTGGTTGGGGGACATCGATCGGGAGTCCAGAGTGACGGGGGGTCGGGGGGACATCGATTGGGGGTCCGGAGTGATCGGGGGTCGGGGACATCGATTGGTGGTCCGGAGTGATCGGGGTTCAGGGGCACAACGATTGGGGGTCCAGAGAGATCGGGGGTTGGGGTACATCGAATGGGGGTCCGGAGTGATCGGGAGTCGGTGGTACATCGATTGCGGGTCCGGAGTGATGGCGGTCGGGGGGACATCGATTGGGGATCTGGAGATTTCGGGGGTCGGGGGGACATCGGTTGGGGGTCCGGAGTGTTCGGGGGTCGGGGGGACATCGATTGGGGGTCCGGAGAGTTCAGGGGTTGGGGCGACATTGATTGGGGATCCGGAGAGATCGGCGGTCGGGGGAAATCGATTGGGGGTCCGGAGACTTTGTGTGTCGGGGGATATCGATTGGGTGTCCGGAGCGATCGGGGGTCAGGGGGACATCGATTGGGAGTCCGGAGTGATCGGGGTTTGGGGGGACGTCGATTGGGGGTCCGGAGTGATCGGGGGTCGGGGGACATCGATTGGGGTTCTGGAGTGATCGGGTGTCGGGGGACATCGATTGGCGGTCTGGAGTGATCGGGGGTTGGGGGACATTGATTGGGGGTCTGGTGTGATCGGGGGTCGGGGGAACATCGATTGGGGGTCTGGATTGATCGGGGGTCGGGGGTCATCGATTGGGGGTCCGGAGAGTTAGGGGGTCGGGGGACATCAATTGGGGGTCCGGAGTGATCCGGGGGACATCGATTGGGGGTCCGGAGTGATTGGGGGTCGGGGGCACATCGATTGGGAGTCCGGAGTGGTCCGGATTCGGGGGACATCGATTGGGGTTCCGGAAAGTTAGGGGGTTGGGGGACATCGATTGGGGGTCTGGAGTGATCCGGGTTCGGGGGACATCGATTGGGGGTCTGGAGTGATTGGGGGTCGGGGGACATCGATTGGGGGTCCCGAGTGATCGGGGGTCGAGTGACATCGATTTGGGGTGCTGAGTGATCGGGGGTCCGGGGGACATCGATTGGGGATCCGGAGTGATCGGGAGTCTGGGGGACATCGATTGGGGGTCCGGAGTGATCGGGGGTCGGGGGGACATCGATTGGGGATCCGGACAGTTAGGGTGATGGCGGGACATCGATTGGGGGTTTGGAGTGATCGGGGGTCGGGGGGACATCGAGTGGGGGATCGGAGTGATCGGGGGTCGGGGGGACTTCGATTGGGGTCCGGAGATTTTGGGGGTTGGAAGGACATTGATTGGGTGTCTGGAGTGATCGGTGGTCGGGGGGGCATCGATTGGGGGTCTGGAGTGATCGGGGGTCAGGGGGACATCGATTGGGGGTCCGGAGAGTTCGGGGTTCGGAGAACATCGATTGGGGGTCCAGAGTGATCGGGGGTCGGAGTGATATCGATTGGGGGTACGGAGTGATCGGGGGTCGGGGGGACATCGATTGGGGGTCCGGAGTGATCGGGGGTCGGGGGACATCGATTGGGGTTCCGGAGTGATCGGGGGTCGGGGGGACATCGATTGGGGGTCCGGTGTGATCGGGGTCGGGGGGACATCGATTGGGGGTCCGGAGTGATCGGGGGTCGGGGGACATCGATTGGGGGTCCGGAGTGATCGGGGGTCGGTGGGACATCAATTGTGGGTCCGGAGTGATCGGGGGTCGGGGGAATCGATTGGGGGTCCGGAGAGATCGGGGGCATTTCGTTTGGGGGTCCAGAGTGATCGGGGGTCGGGGGACATCGATTGGGGGTCCGGAGTGATTGGGGGTCGGGCGACATCGATTGGGGGTGCTGAGTGATCGGGGGTCGGGTGACATTGATTGGGGGTCTGGAATGATCGGGGGTCGGGGGGACATCGATTGGGGGTCCGGAGTGATTGGGGTTTGGGGGGACATCGAATGGGGGTCCGGAGTGATCGGGGGACATCGATTGGGGGTCCAGAGTGATGGGGGGTCGGGGGGACATTGATTGGGGGTCCGGAGTGATCTGGAGTCGGGGGGACATCGATTGGGGATCCGGAGTGGTCGGGGGACATCGATTGGCGGTCCAGAGTGATCGGGGTTCAGGGGCACATCGATTGGGTGTCCAGAGAGATCGGGGGTCGGGGTACATCGATTGGGGGTCTGGAGTGATCGGGGTCGGGGGGACATCGATTGGGGGTCCGGAGTGATCGGGGGTCGGGCGACATCGATTGGGGGTCCTGAGTGATCGGGGGTCGGGTGACATCGATTTGGGTTCCGGAGTGATTGGGGGTCACGGAGACATCAACTGGGGGTCCGGAGTGATTGGGGGATGTGGGGACATCGATTGGGGGTCTGGAGTGTTCGGGGTATATCGATTGTGGGTCCGGAGTGATTGGGGTTCGGGCGACATCGATTGGGGGTGCTGAGTGATCGGGGGTCGGGTGACATTGATTGGGGGTCTGGAGTGAATGGGGGTTGGGGGGACATCGATTGGGGGTCCGGAGTGATTGGGGTTTGGGGGGACATCGAATGGGGGTCCGGAGTGTTTGGGGGACATCGATTGGTGGTCCAGAGTGATGGGGGGTCGGGGGGACATCGATTGGGGGTCCGGAGTGATCAGGAGTTGGGGGGACATTGATTGGGGATCCGGAGTGGTCGGGGGACATCGATTGGCGGTCCGGAGTGATCGGGGTTCAGGGGCACATCGATTGGGGGTCCAGAGAGATCGGGGGACGGGGTACATCGATTGGGGGTCTGGAGTGATCGGGGTCGGGGGGACATCGATTGGGGGTCCGGAGTGATCGGGGGTCGGGCGACATCGATTGGGGGTCTTGAGTGATCGGGGGTCGGGTGACATCGATTTGGGTTCTGGAGTGATTGGGGGTCGCAGGGACATCAACTGGGGGTCCGGAGTGATTGGGGGATGGGTGGACATCGATTGGGGGTCTGGAGTGTTCGGGGTAAATCGATTGGGGGTCCGGAGAGTTCGGGGGTTGGGGGGACATCCATTGGGGGTCCGGAGAGTTAGGGGGTCGGGGGGACATCGATTGTGCATTTGGAGTGATCGGGCGTCGGGGTACATTGATTGGGGGTCCGGAGTGATCGGCGGTCATGGGGACATCGATTGGGGGTCCGGAGAGTTCGGGTGTTGGAGGGACATCGATTGGGGGTCCGGAGTGTTCGGGCATCGGGGGGATATCGATTGGGGGTCCGGAGGGATCAGGGGACGGGGGACATCGATTGGGGATCCGGAGAGTTCGGGGGTCGGGGGACATTGATTGGGGGTCCGGTGAATTCTGGGGCCAGGGGGACATCGATTGGGGTCCAGAGTGATCGGGGGTCGGTGGGACATCGATTGAGCATCCGGAGTGATCGGGGGTTGGGTTGATTTTGATTGGGGGTTTGGAGTGATCGTTGTTCGGGGGGACATCGATTGGGGGTCCGGAGTGATCATGGGTCAGGGGACATCGATTGGGGGTCCGGAGTGATCATGGGTCAGGGGACATCGATTGGGGGTCCGGAGTGATTGGGGATCGGGAGCCAGCAATTGGGGGTCCGGAGAGTTTGGGTGTCGGGGGACAACGATTGCGGGTCCGGAGGGATCGGGGGTCGGGGGGATGTCGATTGGGGGTCGGGAGTGATCGGGGGTCGGGGGGACATTGATTGGGGATCCTCAGATTTCAGGGGATGGGGGGACATCGTTTGGGGGTCCGGAGAGTTCGGGGGTCAGGGGGACATCGATTGGGGGTCCGGAGTGATCGGGGGTCGGGGGCCATCGATTGGGGGTCCGGAGTGATCGGGGGTCGGGGGGACATCGATTGGGGGTCCGGAGAGTTCAGGGGTCGGGGGGACATCGATTGGGGGTTTGGAGTGATCGGGGGTCGGGGGGACATCGATTGGGGGTCCGGAGTGATCGGGGAGTGGGGTACATCGACTGGGGTTCCCGAGTGATCGGGGGTCGGGGGGACATCGATTGGGGGTCCGGAGTGATTGGGGTCGGGGGGACATCGATTGGGGGTCCAGAGTGATCGGGGGTCGGGGGACATTGATTGGGGGTCCGGAGAGTTCGGGGTTCGGGGGGAAATCGATTGGGGGTCCGGAGAGTTTGTGGGTCGGGGGATATCGATTGGGTGTCCGGAGTGATCGGGGGTCAGGGGGACATCGATTGGGGGTCCGGTGTGATCGGGGTTCGGGGGGACGTCGATTGGGGGTCCGGAGTGATCGGGGGTTGGGGGACATTGATTGGGGGTCCGGAGTGATCGGTTGTCGGGGGGACATCGATTGGGGGTCTGGAGTGATTGGGGTCTTGGGGACATCGATTGGGGGTCCGGAGTGATCGGGGGTCGGGGGACATTGATTGGGGGTCCAGTGTGATCGGGGGTCGGGGGCACATCGTTTGGGGGTCTGGAGTGATCGGGGGTCGGGGGACATCAATTGGGGGTCCGGAAAGTTAGCGGGTCGGGGGACATCGATTGGGGGTCCGGAGTGATCCAGGGGACATCGATTGGGGGTCCGGAGTGATCGGGGGTCGGGGGGACATCGATTGGGAGTCCGGAGTGATCCGGGTTCGGGGGACATCGATTGGGGGTGCGGAAAGTTAGGGGGTTGGGGGACATCGATTGGGGGTCTGGAGAGTTCGGTGGTCGGGAGGACATCGATTGGGGGTCTGGAGTGATCGGGGGACATCGATTGGGGGTCCGGAGTGATCGCGGGTTGAGGGGACATCGATTGGGGGTCTGGAGTGATCGGGGGACATCGATTGGGGGTCCGGAGTGATCGCGGGTTGGGGGGACATCGATTGGGGTTCCGGAGTGATTGGTGGTCAGGGGGACATAGACTGGGGGTCCGGAGAGTTCGGGGTTCGGGGGGACATCGATTGGGGTTTCGGAGTGATCGGGGGTCGGGGGGACATCGAATGGGGGTCCGGAATGATTAGAGATCGGGGTCATCGATTGGGGTCCGGAATGATCGGGGGTCGGGGGGACATCGATTGGGGGTCCGGAGAGTTCAGGGGTTGGGGGAAATCGATTGGGGGTCCAGAGAGTTCGGGGGCTGGGTGGACATCGATTGGGTTCCGGAGTGATCGGAGGTAGGGGGGACATCGATTGGGGGTTTGGAGTGATCGGGGTTCGGGGGACATCGATTGGGGATTTGGAGAGTTCGGGGTCGGAGGAATATCGATTGGTGGTCCAGAGAGGTCGCGGGTCAGGGGGACATCGATTGGGGTTCCGGAGTGATCGGGGGTCGGGGGACATTGATTGGGGGTCTGGAGTGATTGGGGGACGGGGGACATCGATTGAGGGTCCAGAGTGATCGGTGGTCAGGAGTACAATGATTGCGGGTCCGGAGAGTTCGGGGGTCGGGGTGACATCGTTTGGGGGTCCGGAGAGTTCGATGGTCGGGGGGACATCGTTTGTGGGTCCTGAGTGATCGGGGGTCGGGGGACATCGATTGGGGGTCCAGAGTGATCGGGGGTCGGGGAACATTGATTGGGGGTCTGGAGAGTTCGGGGGTCGGGGGGGACATCGATTGGGGGTCCGGTGTGATCGGGGGTCGGGGGGACATCGATTGGGGATCCGGAGTGATCGGTGGTCGGGGGGACATCGATTGGGGGTCCGGAGTGATCGGGGGTCGGGGGGACATCGATTTGGGTCCGACGTGATCGGGGGTCAGGGGGACATCGATTGGTGGTCTGGAGAGTTCGGGGGTCGGGGGACATCGATTGGGGTCTGGAGTGACCGCGGGTAGGGGGGACATCGATTGGGGGTCCGGAGTGATGGAGGTCGGGGGACATCGATTGGGGGTCCTGAGATTTCAGGGGTCGGGGGGACATCGATTGGGGGGCCCGGAGTGATCGGGGGTCGGGGGGACATCGATTGGGGGTCCGGAGAGTTCGGGGGTCGGGGGACATCGATTGGGGATTCAGAGTGATTTCGGTCGGGGAGACATCGATTGGGGGTACGGAGTGATCGGGGGTCGGGGGGACATCGATTGGGGGTCCGGAGTGATCGGGGGTCGGGGGACATCGATTGGGGTTCCAGACTGATCGGGGGTCGGGGGGGACATCGATTGGGGGTCCGGAGTGATCGGGGTCGGGGGGAAATCGATTGGGTGTCCGGAGTGATCGGGGGTCGGTGGGATATCGATTGTGGGTCCGGAGTGATCGGGGGTCGGGGGACATCGATTGGGGGTCCGGAGTGATCGGGGGCATTTCGATTGGGGGTCCGGAGTGATCGGGGGTCGGGGGACATCGATTGGGGGTCCGGAGAGTTAGGGAGTCGGGGAACATCGATTGGGCGTCCAGAGTCATCGGGGGTTGGGGGACATTGATTGGGGGACCGGAGTGATCGGGGTCGGGGGACATCGATTGGGGGTCCGGAGTGATTGGGGGTCAGGCGACATCGATTGGGGGTGCTGAGTGAACGGCGGTCGGGTGACATTGATTGGGGGTCTGGAGTGATCGCGGGTCGGGTGTACATCGATTGTGGTTCCGGAGTGATCGGGGGTCGGGGGGACATCAATTGGGGGTCCGGAGTAATCGGGGGTTGGGGGGACATCGATCGGGGGTCCGGAGTGATCGGGGGTCGGGCCCCATGGATTGGGGGTCCGGAGAGATCAGGGGTCGGGGGACATCGATTGGGGGTCCGGAGAGTTAGGGGGTAGGGGAATATCGATTGGGTGTCCAGAGTGATCGGGGGTCGGGGTACATCGATTGGGGGTCTGGAATGATCGGGTCGGGGGGACATCGATTGGGGGTCCGGAGTGATCGGTGGTCGGGCGACATCGATTGGGGGTCCTGAGTGATCATGGGTCGGGTGACATCGATTTGGGGTACGGAGTGATCGGGGGTCGGGGGGACATCGATTGGGGGTCCGGAGTGATTGGGGGATGGGGGACATTGATTGGGGGTCCGGAGTGGTCAGGGGACATCGATTGGGGGTCCGGAGAGTGCGGGGGTCGGGGCACATTGGTTGGGGGTCCGGAGTGATCGGGGGTCGGGGTTACATTGATTGGGGTTGCGCAGTGATCGGTGGTCAGGGGGACATCGATTGGGGGTCCGGAGTGATCGGGAGTCGGAGGAGGGACATCGATTGGGGGTCCGGAGTGATCGGGGGTCAGAGGGACATCGAATGGGGTTCCGGAGAGGTCGGGGGTCGGGGGGACATCGATTGGGGGTTTGGAGTGATTGTGGGTCGGGGGGACATCGATTGGGGGTCTGGAGTGATCGGGGGTCGGGGGGACATCGATTGGGAGTCCAGAGAGGTCGGGGGTCGGGGGGGACATCAATTGGGGGTCCAGAGAGTTTCGGGGGCTGGGAGGGACATCGATTGGGGGTCCGGAGTGATCGGGATCAGGGGGGACATCGATTGGGGGTCTGGAGTGATCGGGGGGTTGGGGGGGACATCGATTGGGAGTCCAGAGAGGTCCGGGGTCGGGGTTCATCGATTGGGGGTCCGGAGAGTTCGGGGGTTGGGGGGACATCGATTGGGGTTCCGTGAGTGATCGGGGTTTGAGGGGATATCGATTGGGGGTCCAGGGCATCGATTGGGGGTCCGGAGTGTTCGGGGGGTCGGAGGACATCGATTGGGGGTCCAGAGAGTTCGGGGGCCAGGGGGGACATCGATTGGGGGTCCGGTGTGATCGGGTGTCGGGGGGACATCGATTGGGCATCCGGAGTGATCGGGTGTAAGGGGGACATCGATTGGGGTTTTGGAGTGATCGTGGGGTCAGGGGGACATCGATTGGGTGTCCGGAGTGATCGGTGGTCGGGCGACATCGATTGGGGGTCCTGAGTGATCATGGGTCGGGGTGACATCGATTTGGGGTACGGAGTGATCGGGGGTGCGGGGGGGACATCGATTGGGGGTCCGGAGTGATTGGGGGATGGGGGGACATTGATTGGGGGTCCGGAGTGGAAAGGGGACATCGATTGGGGGTCCGGAGAGTTCGGGGGTCGGGGCATATCGGTTGGGGGTCCGGAGTGATCGGGGGTCGCGGGGTACATTGATTGGGGTTTGCGCAGTGATCGTGTGGTCGGGGGACATACGATTGGGGGTCCGGAGTGATCGGGGGTCGGAGGGACATCGATTGGGGGTCCGGAGTGATCGGGGGGTCAGAGGGACATCGAATGGGGGGTCCGGAGAGGTCGGGGATCGGGGGACATCGATTGGGGGTTTGGAGTGATTGTGGGTCGGGGGGACATCGATTGGGGGTCTGGAGTGATCGGGGGGTCGGGGGGACATCGATTGGGAGTCCAGAGAGGTCGGGGGTCGGGGGGACATCAATTGGGGGTCCGGAGAGTTCGGGGGCTGGAGGGACATCGATTGGGGGTCCGGAGTGATCGGGATCAGGGGGACATCGATTGGGGGTCTGGAGTGATCGGGGGTTGGGGGGACATCGATTGGGAGTCCAGAGAGGTCCGGGGTCGGGGTTCATCGATTGGGGGTCCGGAGAGTTCGGGGGTTGGGGGGACATCGATTGGGGTTCCGGAGTGATCGGGGTTTGAGGGGATATCGATTGGGGGTCCAGGGCATCGATTGGGGGTCCGGAGTGTTCGGGGTTCGGAGGACATCGATTGGGGGTCCAGAGAGTTCGGGGGCCAGGGGGACATCGATTGGGGGTCCAGTGTGATCGGGTGTCGGGGGGACATCGATTGGGCATCCGGAGTGATCGGGGGTCGGGGGGACATCGATTGGGGGTCCGGAGCATTAGGGGGTCGGGGGGACCTCGATTGGGGGTCCGGAGTGATCGGGGGTCGGGGGGGACATCGATTGGGGGTCTGGAGTGATCGGGGATTGGGGGGACATCGATTGGGAGTCCGGAGAGGTCGGGTGTCTGGGGAACATCGATTGGGGGTCCAGAGAGTTCGGGGGTCGGGGGGACATCGATTGGGGGTCCGGAGTGATTGGGGATTGGGGGGATATCGATTGGGGGTCCAGAGAGTTCGGGGGTCGGGGGACATCGATTGGCGGTCTGGAGTGATCGGGGGTCAGGGGACATCGATTGAGGGTCCGGAGTGATTGAGTGTCGGGGGCCATCAATTGGGGGTCCGGAGAGTTCAGGGGTCGGGGGACATCGCTTGGGGTTCTGGAGAGTTCGGGGGTCGGGGGACATCGATTGCGGGTCCAGAGTGATCGGGGGTCGGGTGGACATCGATTGGGGGTCCGGAGTGATTGGGGGTTGGTGGGACATTGATTGGGGGTCCGCAGATTTCGGTGGTCAGGGGGACATCGTTTGGGTGTTCGGAGAGTTCGGGGGTCAGGGGGACATCGATTGGAGGTCCGGAGTGATTGGGGGTCGGGGGACATCGATTGGGGGTCCAGAGAGTTCGGGGGTCGAGGGGACATCGATTGGGGGTCCTGAGTGATCGGGGTTCGGGGGGACATCGATTGGGGGTCCGGAGTGATCGGGGGTACGGGGGTTCCGGAGAGTTCGGTGGTCGAGGGGACATCGAATGGGGGTCTGGAGTGACCGGGGGTCGGGGGGACATCGATTGGGAGTCTGGAGTGAACAGGGGTCGGGGGGACATCGATTGGGGGTCCGGAGAGTTCAGGGGTCGGGGGGAAATTGATTGGGGGTCCAGAGAGTTTATGGGTTGGGGGATAGCGATTGGGGGTCCGGAGTGATTGGGGGATGGGGGGACATCGATTGGGGGTCCGGAGTGGTCGGGGGACTTTGGTTGGCGGTCGGAGTGATCGGGGGTCAGGGGGACATTGATTGGGGTTGCGCAGTGATCAGTGGTCAGGGGGACATCATTTGGGGGTCCGGAGTGATCGGTGGTCGGAGCGACATCGATTGGGGGTCTGGAGTGATCGGGGGTCAGGGGGACATCGATTGGGGGTCCGGAGAGTTCGGGGATCGGGGGGACATCGATTGGGGGTTTGGAGAGATTGGGGGTCGGGGGGACATCGATTGGGGGTCCGGAATGATCGGGGTCGGGGGGACATCGATTGGGGGTCCGGAGAGTTCGGGGGCTGGAGGGACATCGATTGGGGGTCCGGAGTGATCGGGGGTCAGGGGGACATCGATTGGGGGTCTGGAGTGATCGGGGGTCGGGGGGACATCGATTGGGAGTCCACAGAGGTCGGGGGTCGGGGCAACATCGATTGGGGTTCCGGAGAGTTCGGGTGTTGGGGGGACATCGATTGGGGGTCCAGAGAGTTCGGGGGCCAGGGGGACATCGATTGGAGGTCCGGTGTGATCGGGGGTCGGGGGAACATCGATTGGGCATCCGGAGTGATTGGGGGTCAGGGGGACATCGATTGGGGGTTTGGAGTGATCGTGGGTCAGGGGGACATCGATTGGGGGTCCGGAATGATCGGGGGTCGGGGGGACATCGATTGGGAGTCCGGAGCGATCGGGGGTCGGGGGGACATTGATTGGGGTTCCGCAGTGATCGGTGGTCAGGGGTACATCGATTGAGGGCCTGGAGTGATCGGGGGTCAGGGGGACATCGATTGGGGGTCCGGAGTGATCGGGGGTCGGGGGAACATCGATTGGGGGTCCGGAGAGTTAGGGGGTCGGGGGGACATCGATTGGGGGTCCGGAGTGATTGGGGGATGGGGGGACATTGATTGGGGGTCCGGAGTGGACAGGGGACATCGATTGGGGGTCCGGAGAGTTCGGGGGTTGGGGCACATCGGTTGGGGGTCCGGAGTGATCGGGGGTCGGGGGTACATTGATTGGGGTTGCGCAGTGATCGGTGGTCAGGGGGACATCGATTGGGGGTCCGGAGTGATCGGGGGTCGGAGGGACATCGATTGGGGTTCCGCAGTGATCGGTGGTCAGGGGTACATCGATTGAGGGCCTGGAGTGATCGGGGGTCGGAGGGACATCGATTGGGGGTCCGGAGTGATCGGGGGTCAGAGGGACATCGAATGGGGGTCCGGAGAGGTCGGGGGTCAGGGGGACATCGATTGGGGGTTTGGAGTGATTGTGGGTCGGGGGGACATCGAATGGGGGTCCGGAGAGGTCGGGGGTCGGGGGGACATCGATTGGGGGTATTGGAGTGATTGTGGGTCGGGGGGACATCGATTGGGGGTCTGGAGTGATCGGGGGTCGGGGGGACATCGATTGCGAGTCCAGAGAGGTCGGGGGGACATCAATTGGGGGTCCGGAGAGTTCGGGGGCTGGAGGGACATCGATTGGGGGTCCGGAGTGATCGGGATCAGGGGGACATCGATTGGGGGTCTGGAGTGATCGGGGGTTGGGGGGACATCGATTGGGAGTCCAGAGAGGTCCGGGGTCGGGGTTCATCGATTGGGGGTCCGGAGAGTTCGGGGGTTGCGGGGACATCGATTGGGGTTCCGGAGTGATCGGGGTTTGAGGGGATATCGATTGGGGGTCCAGGGCATCGATTGTGGGTCCGGAGTGTTCGGGGGTCGGAGGACATCGATTGGGGGTCCAGAGAGTTCGGGGGCCAGGGGGACATCGATTGGGGGTCCGGTGTGATCGGGTGTCGGGGGGACATCGATTGGGCATCCGGAGTGATCGGGGGTCGGGGGGACATCGATTGGGGGTCCGGAGCATTAGGGGGTCGGGGGGACCTCGATTGGGGGTCCGGAGTGATCGGGGGTCGGGGGGACATCGATTGGGGGTCTGGAGTGATCGGGGATTGGGGGGACATCGATTGGGAGTCCGGAGAGTTCGGGTGTCTGGGGAACATCGATTGGGGGTCCAGAGAGTTCGGGGGTCGGGGGGACATCGATTGGGGGTCCGGAGTGATCGGGGATTGGGGGGATATCGATTGGGGGTCCAGAGAGTTCGGGGGTCGGGGGACATCGATTGGCGGTCTGGAGTGATCGGGGGTCAGGGGACATCGATTGAGGGTCCGGAGTGATTGAGTGTCAGGGGCCATCAATTGGGGGTCCGGAGAGTTCAGGGGTCGGGGGACATCGCTTGGGGTTCTGGAGAGTTCGGGGGTCGGGGGACATCGATTGCGGGTCCAGAGTGATCGGGGGTCGGGTGGACATCGATTGGGGGTCCGGAGTGATTGGGGGTCGGTGGGACATTGATTGGGGGTCCGGAGTGATTGGGGGTCGGTGGGACATTGATTGGGGGTCCGCAGATTTCGGTGGTCAGGGGGACATCGTTTGGGTGTTCGGAGAGTTCGGGGGTCAGGGGGACATCGATTGGAGGTCCGGAGTGATTGGGGGTCGGGGGACATCGATTGGGGGTCCAGAGAGTTCGGGGGTCGGGGGGACATCGATTGGGGGTCCGGAGAGTTCAGGGGTCGGGGGGAAATCGATTGGGGGTCCAGAGAGTTTGTGGGTTGGGGGATATCGATTGGGGGTCCGGAGTGATTGGGGGATGGGGGGACATCGATTGGGGGTCCGGAGTGGTCGGGGGACTTTGGTTGGCGGTCGGAGTGATCGGGGGTCAGGGGGACATTGATTGGGGTTGCGCAGTGATCGGTGGTCGGGGGGACATCATTTGGGGGTCCGGAGTGATCGGGGGTCGGAGCGACATCGATTGGGGGTCTGGAGTGATCGGGGGTCAGGGGGACATCGATTGGGGGTCCGGAGAGTTCGGGGATCGGGGGGACATCGATTGGGGGTTTGGAGAGATTGGGGGTCGGGGGGACATCGATTGGGGGTCCGGAGTGATCGGGGTCGGGGGGACATCGATTGGGGGTCCGGAGAGTTCGGGGGCTGGAGGGACATCGATTGGGGGTCCGGAGTGATCGGGGGTCAGGGGGACATCGATTGGGGGTCTGGAGTGATCGGGGGTCGGTGGGGACATCGATTGGGAGTCCAGAGAGGTCGGGGGTCGGGGCAACATCGATTGGGGGTCCGGAGAGTTCGGGTGTTGGGGGGACATCGATTGGGGGTCCGGAGTGATCACGGGTTGAGGGGATATCGATTGGGGGCCCGGGGCATCGATTGGGGGTCCGGAGAGTTCGGGGGTCGGGGGACATCGATTGGGGGTCCAGAGAGTTCGGGGGCCAGGGGGACATCGATTGGAGGTCCGGTGTGATCGGGGGTCGGGGGAACATCGATTGGGCATCCGGAGTGATTGGGGGTCGGGGGGACATCGATTGGGGGTTTGGAGTGACCGTGGGTCAGGGGGACATCGATTGGGGGTCCGGAATGATCGGGGTTCGGGGGGACATCGATTGGGAGTCCGGAGCGATCAGGGGTCGGGGGGACATTGATTGGGGTTCCGCAGTGATCGGTGGTCAGGGGTACATCGATTGAGGGCCTGGAGTGATCGGGGGTCAGGGGGACATCGATTGGGGGTCCGGAGTGATCGGGGGTCGGGGGAACATCGATTGGGGGTCCGGAGAGTTAGGGGGTCGGGGGGACATTGATTGGGGGTCCGGAGTGATCGGGGGTCGGGGGGACATCGATTGGGGGCCTGGAGTGATCGGGGGTTGGGGGGACATCGATTGGGAGTCCGGAGAGGTCAGGGGTCTGGGGAACATCGATTGGGGGTCCAGAGAGTTCGGGGGTCGGGGGACATCGATTGGCGGTCTGGAGTGATCGGGGGTCAGGGGACATCGATTGGGGGTCCGGAGTGATTGGGTGTCGGGGGCCATCAATTGGGGGTCCGGAGAGTTCAGTGGTCGGGGGACATCGCTTGGGGTTCTGGAGAGTTCGGGGTTCGGGGGACATCGATTGCGGGTCCGGAGTGATCGGGGGGACATCGATTGGGGGTCCGGAGTGATCGGGGGTCGGTGGGACATTGAATGGGGGTCTGCAGATTTCGGTGGTCGGGGGGACATCGTTTGGGTGTTCGGAGAGTTCGGGGTCAGGGGGACATCGATTGGGGGTCCTGAGTGATCGGGGTTTGGGGGGACATCGATTGGGGTTCCAGAGTGATCGGGGGTCGAGGGATATTGATTGGGGTTTCGGAGAGTTCGGTGGTCGAGGGGACATCGAATGGGGGTCCGGAGTGATCGGGGGTCGGGGGGACATCGATTGGTAGTCCGGAGTGAACGGGGGTCGGGGGGACATCGATTGGGGGTCCGGAGAGTTTGTGGGTCGGGGGATATCGATTGGGGGTCCGGAGTGATCAGGGGTCAGGTGGACATCGATTGGGGGTCCGGAGTGATCGGGGGTCGGCGGGACATCGATTGGGGGTCTGGAGTGATCGGGGGTCGGGGGACATCGATTGGGGTTCCGGAGTGATCGGGGGTCGGGGGGACATCGATTGGGGTCTGGATTGATTGGGGTCAGGGGGACATCGATTGGGGGTCCGGAGTGATCGGGGGTCGGGGGACATCGATTGGGGATCCGGAGTGATAATGGTCGGGGGCCCATCGATTGGGGGTCCAGAGTGTTAGGGGGTCGGGGGACGTCGATTGGGGGTCCGGAGTGATCTGGGGGCCACCGATTGGGGGTCCGGAGTGATCGGGGGTCGGGGGACATCGATTGGGGGTCCAGAGTGATCCGGGTTCGGGGGACATCGATTGGGGGTCCGGAGAGTTAGGGGGTCGGGGGACATCGATTGGGGGTCTGGAGTGATCTGGGTTCGGGGGACATCGATTGTGGGTCCGGAGTGATCGGTGGTCGGGGGACATCGATTGAGGGTCCGGAGTGATCGGAGGTCGGGGGAACATAGATTGGGGGTCTGGAGTGATCGGGGGTTGGGGGACATCGGTTGGGGGTCCGGAGTGATCGGGGGTCGGGGGGGCATCGATTGGGGGTCCGGCATGATCGGGGATCGGGGGGACATCGATTGGTGGTCCGGAGAGTTCCGGGGTCGGGGGGACATCGATTGAGGGTTCGGAGTTTTCGGAGGTCGGGGGGACTTCGATTGGGGGTCTGGAGTGATAGGGGGTCGGGGGGACATCGATTGGGGGTCTGGAGAGTTCGGGGGTTGGGGGGACATCGATTGGGGGTCTGGAGAGTTCGGGGGTCGGGGCGACATCTATTGGGGGTCCGGAGAGTTCGCGGGTCGGGGGGACATCGATTGGGGGTCCAGAGTGATCGGGGGTTGGGGGACATCGATTGGGGTTCCGGAGTGATCGGGGGTCGGGGGGACATCGATTGGGGGTCCAGAGTGATCGGGGGTCGGGGGCACATGGATTGGGGGTCCGGAGTGATCGGGTGTCGGGGGACATCGATTGGGGGTCCGGAGTGATCGGGGTCGGGGGGACATCGATTTTGGGTCCGGAGTGAACGGGGTTCGGGGGACATCGATTGGGGGTCCGGAGTGATCCGGGGGACACCGATTGGGGGTCCGGAGTGATCGGGGTTCGGGGGGACATCGATTGGGGGTCCAGAGTGATCCGGGTTCGGGAGAAATCGATTGGGGGTCCAGAGAGTTAGGGGGTCGGGGGACATCGATTGGGGGTCTGGAGTGATCCGGGTTCGGGGGACATCGATTGTGGGTCCAGAGTGATCGGTGGTCGGGGGACATCGATTGGGGGTCCCGAGTGATCGGAGGTTGGGTGACATCGATTGGGGGTACGGAGTGATCGGGGGTCGGGGTGATGTCGACTGGGGGTCCGGAGTGATTGGGGATCGGGCGAACATCGATTGGGGGTCCAGAGAGTTCGGGGGTCGGGGGACATCGATTGGTGGTCTGGAGTGATCGGGGGTCAGGGGACATCGATTGGGGGTCCGGAGTGATTGGGTGTCGGGGGCCATCAATTGGGGGTCCGGAGAGTTCAGTGGTCGGGGGACATCGCTTGGGGTTCTGGAGAGTTCGGGGTTCGGGGGACATCGATTGCGGGTCCGGAGTGATCGGGGGGACATCGATTGGGGGTCCGGAGTGATCGGGGGTCGGTGGGACATTGAATGGGGGTCTGCAGACTTCGGTGGTCGGGGGGACATCGTTTGGGTGTTCGGAGAGTTCGGGGGTCAGGGGGACATCGATTGGGGGTCCTGAGTGATCGGGGTTTGGGGGGACATCGATTGGGGGTCCAGAGTGATCGGGGGTTGAGGGATATTGATTGGGGTTTCGGAGGGTTCGGTGGTCGAGGGGACATCGAATGGGGGTCCGGAGTGATCGGGGGTCGGGGGGACATCGATTGGTAGTCCGGAGTGAACGGGGGTCGGGGGGACATCGATTGGGGGTCCGGAGAGTTTGTGGGTCGGGGGATATCGATTGGGGGTCCGGAGTGATCAGGGGTCAGGTGGACATCGATTGGGGGTCCGGAGTGATCGGGGGTCGGCGGGACATCGATTGGGGGTCTGGAGTGATCGGGGGTCGGGGGACATCGATTGGGGTTCCGGAGTGATCGGGGGTCGGGGGGACATCGATTGGGGTCTGGATTGATTGGGGTCAGGGGGACATCGATTGGGGGTCCGGAGTGATCGGGGGTCGGGGGACATCGATTGGGGATCCGGAATGATCGTGGTCGGGGGCCCATCGATTGGGGGTCCAGAGTGTTAGGGGGTCGGGGGACGTCGATTGGGTGTCCGGAGTGATCTGGGGGCCACCGATTGGGGGTCCGGAGTGATCGGGGGTCGGGGGGACATCGATTGGGTGTCCAGAGTGATCCGGGTTCGGGGGACATCGATTGGGGGTCCGGAGAGTTAGGGGGTCGGGGGACATCGATTGGGGGTCTGGAGTGATCTGGGTTCGGGGGACATCGATTGTGGGTCCGGAGTGATCGGTGGTCGGGGGACATCGATTGAGGGTCCGGAGTGATCGGGGGTCGGGGGAACATAGATTGGGGGTCTGGTGTGATCGGGGGTCGGGGGACATCGGTTGGGGGTCCGGAGTGATCGGGGGTCGGGGGACATCGATTGGGGGTCCGGCATTATCGGGGATCGGGGGGACATCGATTGGTGGTCCGGAGAGTTCCGGGGTCGGGGGGACATCGATTGAGGGTCCGGAGTTTTCGGGGGTCGGGGGGACTTCGATTGGGGGTCTGGAGTGATAGGGGGTCGGGGGGACATCGATTGGGGGTCTGGAGAGTTCGGGGGTTGGGGGGACATCGATTGGGGGTCTGGAGAGTTCGGGGGTCGGGGCGACATCTATTGGGGGTCCGGAGAGTTCGCGGGTCGGGGGGCACATGGATTGGGGGTCCGGAGTGATCGGGTGTCGGGGGACATCGATTGGGGGTCCGGAGTGATCGGGGTCGGGGGGACATCGATTGGGGGTCCAGAGTGATCGGGGGTTGGGGGACATCGATTGGGGTTCCGGAGTGATCGGGGGTCGGGGGGACATCGATTGGGGGTCCGGAGTGATCGGGGGTCGGGGGCACATGGATTGGGGGTCCGGAGTGATCGGGTGTCGGGGGACATCGATTGGGGGTCCGGAGTGATCGGGGTCGGGGGGACATCGATTTTGGGTCCGGAATGATCGGGGGTCGGGCGACATCGATTGGGGGTCCTGAGTGATCGGGGGTCGGGGGACATCGATTGGGGATCCGGAGTGCTCGTGGGTCGGGGGCCCATCGATTGGGGGTCTGGAGTGATCGGAGGTTGGGGGACATCGATTGGGGGTCCAGAGAGTTAGGGGGTCGGGGGACATCGATTGGGGGTCCGGAGTGATCCGGGGGACACCGATTGGGGGTCCGGTGTGATCGGGGTTCGGGGGGACATCGATTGGGGATCCAGAGTGATCCGGGTTCGGGAGAAATCGATTGGGGGTCCAGAGAGTTAGGGGGTCGGGGGACATCGATTGGGGGTCTGGAGTGATCCGGGTTCGGGGGACATCGATTGTGGGTCCAGAGTGATCGGTGGTCGGGGGACATCGATTGGGGGTCCCGAGTGATCGGGGGTCGGGTGACATCGATTGGGGGTACAGAGTGATCGGGGGTCGGGGTGATGTCGACTGGGGGTCCGGAGTGATTGGGGATCGGGCGAACATCGATTGGGGGTCTGGAGTGATCGGGGGTCGGGGGACATCGGTTGGGGGTCCGGAGTGATCGGGGGATGGGGGGACATCGATTGGTGGTCCGGACAGTTCGGGGGTCGGGGGGACATCGATTGAGGGTCTGGAGTTTTCGGGGGTCGGGGGAACATCGATTGGGGGCCCGGAGTGATATGGGGTCGGGGGGACATCGATTGGGGGTCTGGAGAGTTCGGGGGTCGGGGGGACATCAATTGGGGGTCCGGAGAGTTCGGGGGTCAGGGGGACATCGATTGGGGGTCCGGAGAGTTCGGGGGTCGGTGGACGTCGATTGGGGGTCTGGAGTGATCAGGGGTCGGGGTGACATCAATTGGGGGTACGGAGTGATCGGGGGTCGGGGGGATATTGATTGGGGGTCCAGTGTGATCGGGGGTTGGGTGACATCGATTGGGGTTCCGGAGTGATCGGGGGTCAATCGATTGGGGGTCTGGAGTGATCGGGGTCGGGGGGACATCGATTGGGGGTCCGGAGTGATCGGAGGTCGGGGGACATCGATTGGGGGTCCGGAGTGACCGGGGGTCGAGGGGACATCGATTGGGGGTCCGGAGTAATCGGGGGTCGGGGGAACATCGATTGGGTATCCGGAGTGATCGGGGGTCGGGGGTTATCGATTGGGGGTCCTGAGTGATCGGGGGTCGGGTGACATCGATTTGGGGTCCGGAGTGATCGGGGATCGGGGTGACATCGACTGGGGGTCCGGAGTGATTGGGGGATGGGGGGACATCGATTGGGGGTCCGGAGTGGCCGGGGAGCATCGATTGGGGGTCCGGAGAGTTCGGGGTTCGGGGGCACATCGATTGGTGTTCTGGAGTGACCGGGGGTCGGGGGAACATTGATTGGGGTTCCCGAGTGATCGGGGGTCGGGGGGACATCGATTGGGGGTCCGGAGTGATCGGGGGTCGGGGGACATCGATTGGGGATCCGGAGTGATCGTGGTCGGGGGCCCCATCGATTGGGCGTCCAGAGTGTTAGGGGGTCGGGGGACGTCGATTGGGGGTCCGGAGTGATCCGTGGGCCACCGATTGGGGGTCCAGAGTGATCGGGGGTCGGGGGGACATCGATTGGGGGTCCAGAGTGATCCGGGTTCGGGGGACATCGATTGGGGGTCCGGAGAGTTAGGGGGTCGGGGGACATCGATTGCGGGTCTGGAGTGATCTGGGTTTGGGGGACATCGATTGTGGGTCCGGAGTGATCGGTGGTCGGGGGACATCGATTGAGGGTCCCGAGTGATCGGGGGTCGGGTGACATCGATTGGGGGTACGGAGTGATCGGGGGTCGGGGTGACATGGATTGAGGGTCCGGAGTGATCGGGGGTCGGGGGAACATAGATTGGGGGTCTGGAGTGATTGGGGGTCGGGGGACATCGGTTGGGGGTCCGGAGTGATCGGGGGTCGGGGGGACATCGATTGGGATCCGGAATGATCGGGCGTCGGGGGGACATCGATTGGTGGCCCGGAGAGTTCGGGGGTCGGGGGGACATCGATTGAGGGTCCGGAGTTTTCGGGGGTCGGGGGGTCATCGATTGGGGGTCTGGAGTGATAGGGGGTCGGGGGGACATCGATTGGGGGTCTGGAGAGTTCGGGGGTAGGGGGGACATCGATTGGGGGTCTGGAGAGTTCGGGGGTCGGGGGGTCATCTATTGGGGGTCCGGAGTGATCGGGGGTTGGGGGACATTGATTGGGGTTCCAGAGTGATCGGGGGTCGGGGGGACATCGATTGGGGGTCCGGAGTGATCGGGTGTCGGGGGACATCGATTGGGGGTCCGGAGTGATCGGGGTCAGGGGGACATCGATTTTGGGTCCGGAGTGATCGGGGGTCGGGCGACATCGATTGGGGGTCCTGAGTGATCGGGGGCCTTGGGACTTCCATTGGTGATCCAGAGTGATCGTGGATCGGGGGCCCATCGATTGGGGGTCTGGAGTGATCGGGGGTCGGGGGACATCGATTGGGGGTCCAGAGAGTTAGGGGGTCGGGGGACATCGATTGGGGGTCCGGAGTGATCTGGGGGACACCGATTGGGGGTCCGGAGTGATCGGGGTTCGGGGGGACATCGATTGGGGGTCCAGAGAGTTAGGGGGTCGGGGGACATCGATTGGGGGTCTGGAGTGATCCGGGTTCGGGGGACATCGATTGTGGGTCCAGAGTGATCGGTGGTCGGGGGACATCGATTGGGGGTCCCGAGTGATCGGGGGTCGGGTGACATCGATTGGGGGTACGGAGTGATCGGGGGTCGGGGTGACGTCGACTGGGGGTCCGGAGTGATTGGGGATCGGGCGAACATCGATTGGGGGTTTGGAGTGATCGGGGGTCGGGGGACATCGGTTGGGGGTCCGGAGCGATCGGGGGTCGGGGGGACATCGATTGGGGGTCCGGCATGATCGGGGGTCAGGGGGACATCGATTGGGGGTCCGGAGTGATCGGGGTCGGGGGGACATCGATTTTGGGTCCGGAGTGAACGGGGGTCGGGCGACATCGATTGGGGGTCCTGAGTGATCGGGGGTCGGGGGACATCGATTGGGGATCCGGAGTGCTCGTGGGTCGGGGGCCCATCGATTGGGGGTCTGGAGTGATCGGAGGTCGGGGGACATCGATTGGGGGTCCAGAGAGTTAGGGGGTCGGGGGACATCGATTGGGGGTCCGGAGTGATCCGGGGGACACCGATTGGGGGTCCGGAGTGGTCGGGGTTCGGGGGGACATCGATTGGGGATCCAGAGTGATCTGGGTTCGGGAGAAATCGATTGGGGGTCCAGAGAGTTAGGGGGTCGGGGGACATCGATTGGGGGTCTGGAGTGATCCGGGTTCGGGGGACATCGATTGTGGGTCCAGAGTGATCGGTGGTCGGGGGACATCGATTGGGGGTCCCGAGTGATCGGGGGTCGGGTGACATCGATTGGGGGTACGGAGTGATCGGGGGTCGGGGTGATGTCGACTGGGGGTCCGGAGTGATTGGGGATCGGGCGAACATCGATTGGGGGTCTGGAGTGATCGGTGGTCGGGGGACATCGGTTGGGGGTCCGGAGTGATCGGGGGATGGGGGGACATCGATTGGTGGTCCGGAGAGTTCGGGGGTCGGGGGGACATCGATTGAGGGTCTGGAGTTTTCGGGGGTCGGGGGAACATCGATTGGGGGCCCGGAGTGATATGGGGTCGGGGGGACATCGATTGGGGGTCTGGAGAGTTCGAGTGTTGGGGGGACATCGATTGGGGGTCCGGAGAGTTCGGGGGTCGGGGGCACATCAATTGGGGGTCCGGAGAGTTCGGGGGTCGGGGGACATCGATTGGGGGTCCGGAGAGTTCGGGGGTCGGTGGACGTCGATTGGGGGTCTGGAGTGATCAGGGGTCGGGGTGACATCAATTGGGGGTACGGAGTGATCGGGGGTCGGGGGGACATTGATTGGGGGTCCGGTGTGATCGGGGGTTGGGGGACATCGATTGGGGTTCCGGAGTGATCGGGGGTCAATCGATTGTGTGTCTGGAGTGATCGGGGTCGGGGGGACATCGATTGGAGGTCCGGAGTGATCGGGGGTCGGGGGACATCGATTGGGGGTCCGGAGTGATCGGGGGTCGAGGGGACATCGATTGGGGGTCCGGAGTAATCAGGGGTCGGGGGAACATCGATTGGGTATCCGGAGTGATCGGGGGTCGGGGGTTATCGATTGGGTGTCTGGAGTGATCGGGGGTTGGGGGCACATGGATTGGGGGTCCGGAGTGATCGGGGGTCGGGGGACATCGATTGGGGGTCCGGAGAGTTAGTGGTTCGGGGAATATCGATTGGGGGTCCGGAGAGATCGGGGGTCGAGGTACATCGATTGGGGGTCCGGAGTGATCGGGGTCGGGGGGCATCGATTGGGGGTCCGGAGCGTTCGGGGGTCGGGCGACATCGATTGGGGGTCCTGAGTGATTGGGGGTCGGGTGACATCGATTTGGGGTCCGGAGTGATCGGGGATCGGGGCGACATCGATTGGGGGTCCGGAGTGATTGGGGGATGGGGGGACATCGATTGGGGGTCCGGAGTGGCCGGGGAGCATCGATTGGGGGTCCGGAGAGTTCGGGGTTCGGGGGCACATCGATTGGTGTTCTGGAGTGACCGGGGGTTGGGGGAACATTGATTGGGGTTCCGCAGTGATCGGTGGTCAGGGGGACATCGATTGGGGGTCCAGAGTGATCTGTGGTCGGGGGACATCGATTGGGGGTCCAGAGTGATCGGGGATAGGGGGGACATCGATTGGGGGTCCAGAGAGTTTGGAGGTCGGGGGCACATCGATTGGGGTTTGGAGTGATCGGGGGTCGGGGGGACATCGATTGGGGGTCGGGAGTGATTGGGGGTCAGGGGGACATCGATTGGGGTTCCGGAGAGTTCGGGGGTTGGAGGGACATCGATTGGGGATCCGGAGTGATCGGGGGTCGGGGGGACATCGTTTGGCAGTCCGGAGAGGTCGCGGGTCGTTGGGACATCGATTGGGCGTCTGGAGTGATCGGGGGTCCGGGGGACATCGATTGGCAGTCCGGAGATGTTGCGGGTCGTGGGAACATCGATTGGGGGTCCGGAGTGATCGGGGGTCGGGGGCATCGATTGGGGGTCCGGAGAGTTCGGGGGCCAGGGGGACATCGATTGGGGGTCCGGATTGATTGGGGTTCGGGGGGACATCGATTGGGCGCCGAGTGATCGGGTGTCGGGGGGACATCGATTGGGGGTTTGGAGTGATCGTGGGCCAGGGGGACATCGATTGGGGGTCCGGAGTGATCGGAGGTTGGGGGGACATCGATTGGGGGTCCAGAGTGATCGGGGGTCGGGGGGACATAGATTGGGGTTCCGCAGTGATCGGTGGTCAGGGGGACATCAATTGGAGGTCCGGAGTGATCGGGGGTCAGGGGGACATCGATTGGGGGTCCGGAGTGATCGGGGGTCGGGGGAATATCGATTGCGGGTCCGGAGTGATCGGGGGTCGGGGGACATCGATTGGGGGTCAGGAGAGTTCGGGGGTTGGGGGGCATCGATTGGGGGTCCGGAGTGATCGGGGGTCGGGGCACATCAATTGGGGTCCGGAGTGATCGGGGGTCAGGGGGATGTCGATTGGGGGCCCGGAGTGATCGGAGGTTGGGGGACATCGATTGGGGGTCCAGAGTGATCGGGGGTCGGGGGGACATTGATTTGGGTTCCGCAGTGATCGGTGGTCAGGGGGACATCAATTGGAGGTCCGGAGTGATCGGGGGTCAGGGGGACATCGATTGGGGGTCCGGAGAGTTAGGGGTTGGAGGGACATCGATTGGGGGTCCGGAGTGATAGGGGGTCGGGGAGACATCGATTGGGGGTCTGGAGTGATCGGGTGTCGGGGGAATATCGATTGTGGGTCCGGAGTGATCGGGGGTCGGGGGGACATCGATTGGGGGTCAGGAGAGTTCGGGGGTTGGGGGGCATCGATTGGGGGTCCGGAGTGATCGGGGGTCGGGGCACATCAATTGGGGTCTGGAGTGATCGGGGGTCAGGGGGATGTCGATTGGGGGCCCGGAGTGATCGGGGGACATCGATTGGTGTTCTGGAGTGACCGGGGGTTGGGGGAACATTGATTGGGGTTCCGCAGTGATCGGTGGTCAGGGGGACATCGATTGGGGGTCCAGAGTGATCTGGGGTCGGGGGGACATCGATTGGGGTTCCAGAGTGATCGGGGATAGGGGGGACATCGATTGGGGGTCCAGAGAGTTTGGAGGTCGGGGGGACATCGATTGGGGGTTTGGAGTGATCGGGGGTCGGGGGGTCATCGATTGGGGGTCGGGAGTGATTGGGGGTCGGGGGGACATCGATTGTGGTTCCGGAGAGTTCGGGGGTCGAGGGGACATCGATTGGGGATCCGGAGTGATCGGGGGTCGGGGGGACATTGATTGGGGGTCTGGAGTGATCGGGGGTCGGGGGGACATCGATTGGCAGTCAGGAGAGGTCGCGGGTCGTTGGGACATCGATTGGGCGTCTGTAGTGATCGGGGGTCCGGGGGACATCGATTGGCAGTCCGGAGATGTCGCGGGTCGTGCGAACATCGATTGGGGGTCCGGAGTGATCGGGGGTCGGGGGCATCGATTGGGGGTCCGGAGAGTTCGGGGGCCAGGGGGACATCGATTGGGAGTCCGGATTGATTGGGGTTCGGGGGGACATCGATTGGGCGCCGGAGTGATCGGGTGTCGGGGGGACATCGATTGGGGGTTTGGAGTGATCGTGGGCCAGGGGGACATCGATTGGGGGTCCGGAGTGATCGGAGGTTGGGGGGACATCGATTGGGGGTCCAGAGTGATCGGGGGTCGGGGGGACATTGATTGGGGTTCCGCAGTGATCGGTGGTCAGGGGGACATCAATTGGAATCCGGAGTGATCGGGGGTCAGGGGGACATCGATTGGGGGTCCGGAGTGATCGGGGGTCGGGGGAATATCGATTGCGGGTCCGGAGTGATTGGGGGTCGGGGGACATCGATTGGGGGTCAGGAGAGTTCGGGGGTTGGGGGGCATCGATTGGGGGTCCGGAGTGATCGGGGGTCGGGGCACATCAATTGGGGTCCGGAGTGATCGGGGGTCAGGGGGATGTCGATTGGGGGCCCGGAGTGATCGGAGGTTGGGGGGACATCGATTGGGGGTCCAGAGTGATCGGGGGTCGGGGGGACATTGATTTGGGTTCCGCAGTGATCGGTGGTCAGGGGGACATCAATTGGAGGTCCGGAGTGATCGGGGGTCAGGGGGACATCGATTGGGGGTCCGGAGTGATAGGGGGTCGGGGAGACATCGATTGGGGGTCTGGAGTGATAGGGGGTCGGGGAGACATCGATTGGGGGTCTGGAGTGATCGGGTGTCGGGGGAATATCGATTGTGGGTCCGGAGTGATCGGAGGTCGGGGGACATCGATTGGGGGTCAGGAGAGTTCGGGGGTTGGGGGGCATCGATTGGGGGTCCGGAGTGATCGGGGGTCGGGGCACATCAATTGGGGTCCGGAGTGATCGGGGGTCAGGGGGATGTCGATTGGGGGCCCGGAGTGATCGGGGGACATCGATTGGGGGTCAGGAGAGTTCCGGGGTCGGGGTACATCGATTGGGGGTCCGGAGAATTCGGGGGCCAGGGGGACATCGATTGGGGGTCCAGAGTGATTGGGGGTCGGGGGGACATCGATTGGGCGTCCGGAGTGATCGGGGGTCGGGGGGACATCGATTGGGGGTCCGGAGTGATCGGTGGTCAAGGGACATTGATTGGGGGTCCGGAGTGATCGGGGGTCAGGGGACATTGATTGGGTGTCCGGAGAGTTCAGGGGTCGGAGGACATAGATTGGGGGGTCCGGAGAGTTCGTGGGTTGGGGGGTCATCGATTGGGGGTCCGGAGAGTTTGGGGGTCGAGGGGACATCGATTGGGGGTCCGGAGTGATCGGCGTTCTGTGGGACATCGATTGGGGGTCCTGAGTGATTGGGGGTCGGGGGACATTGATTGGGGGTCTGGAGAGTTCGATGGTCGAGGGGACATCGATTGGGGGTCCGGAGTGATCGGGGGTCGGGGGGACATCGATTGGGGGTCCGGAGTGATCGGTGGTCGGGGGGACATCGATTGGGGGTCCGGAGTGAGCAGGGGTCGGGCGGACATCGATTGGGGGTCCGGCGTGATCGGGGGTCAGGGGGACATCGATTGGTGGTCCGGAGAGTTCGGGGTTCGGGGGGACATCGATCGGGGTACTGGAGTGATCGGGAGTCGGTGGGACATCGATTGGGGGTCCGGAGTGATGGCGGTCGGGGGTCATCGATTGCGGATCCGGAGATTTCGGGGGTCGGGGGGACATCGATTGGGGGTCCGGAGTGATCGGGGGTCGGGGGGACATCGATTGGGGTCTGGAGTGTTCGGGGGTCGGGGGGACATCGATTGGGGGTCCGGAGAGTTCACGGGTTGAGGGGACATTGATTGGGGTTCCGGAGAGTTCGGGGGTCGGGGGGAAATCGATTGGGGGTCCGGAGAGTTTGTGGGTCGGGTGATATCGATTGGGAGTCCGGAGTGATCGGGGGTCAGGGGGACAGCGATTGGGGGTCCGGAGTGATCAGGGGTCGAGCGGACATCGATTGGGGGTCCGGAGTGATCGGGGGTTGGGGGACATCAATTGGGGTTCTGGAGTGGTCGGGTGTCGGGAGGACATCGATTGGGGGTCTGGAGTTATTGGGGTCGGGCGGACATCGATTGGGGGTGCGGACTGATCGGGTGTCGGGGGACATTGATTGGGTGTCCGGAGTGATCGGGAGTCGGGGGCACATCGATTGGGGGTTTGGAGTGATCGGGGGTCGAGGACATTGATTGGGGGTCCGCAGAGTTAGGGGGTCGGGGGACATCGAATGGGGGTCCAGAGTGATCCGGGGGACATCGATTGGGTTCCGGAGTGGTCGGGGGTCGGGGGGACATCGATTGGGAGTCCGGAGTGATCCGGGTTTGGGGGACATCGATTAGGGGTCCGGAGAGTTAGGGGTTTGGGGGACATTGATTGGGGGTCTGGAGTGATCCGGGTTAGGGGGACATCGATTGGGGGTCCGGAGTGATTGGTGGTCGGGGGACATCGATTGGGGGTCCCGAGTGATCGGTTGTCGATTGACATCGATTGGGGGTACGGAGTGATCGGGGGTCGGGGGGACGTCGATTGGGGGTCCGGAGAGATCAGGGGTCGGGGGAACATCGATTGGTGGTCTGGAGTGATCGGGGGTCGGGGGGCATTTATTGGGGGTCCGGAGTGATCGGGGGTCGAGGGGACATCGATTGGGGTTCTGGAGTGATCGGTGGTCAGGGCGACATAGATTGGGGGTTTGGAGTGATCGGGGGTCGGGGGGGCATCGATTGGGGATCCGGAGTGATCAGGGATCGGGGGGACATCGATTGGGGTTCCGGAGTGATCGGGGGTCGGGGGACATCGATTGGGGGTCCGGAGAGTTCGGGGGTTGGGGGATATCGATGGGGGGTCCGGCGAGTTCGGGGGTCGATGGGAAATCGATTGGGTGTCCGGAGAGTTCAGGGGCTGGGTGGACATCGATTGCGGGTTCCGGAGTCATCGGGGGTCGGCGGGACATCGATTGGGGGTCCAGAGTGATCGGGGGTAGGGGGGTCATCGATTGGGGGTCTGGAGTGATCGGGGGACATCGATTGGGGGTCTGGAGAGTTCGGAGGTCGGGTGGACATCGTTTGGGGTTCCGGAGTGATCGGGGGTCGGGGGACATCGATTGGGGGTCCGGAGTGATCGGGGGTCGGGGGACATCGATTGGGGTTCCGGAGTGATCGGGGGTCAGGGGTACATTGATTGGGGGTCCGGAGAGTTCGGAGGTCGGGTGGACATCGTTTGGGGGTCCGGAGTGTTCGTGGGTCGAGGGGTCATCGATTGGGGGTCCCGAGTGATCGGGGGTCGGGGGAAATCAATTGGGGGTCCAGAGTGATCGGGGGTCGGGGAACATTGATTGGGGGTCTGGAGAGTTCGGGGGTCGGGGTACATCGATTGGGGGTCCGGAGAGTTCGGGGGTCTGGGGGACATCGATTGGGGGTCCTGAGTGATCGGCGGTCGGGGGGACATCGATTGGGGGTCCAGAGTGATCAGGGGTCAGGGGAAATCGATTGGGGGTCCGGAGTGATCAGGGGTCGGGGGACATCAATTGGGGGTTCGGAGAGTTTGGGGGTCGGGGGTACATCGATTGGGGGTCCGGAGTGATCAGGTTTCGAGGGAACATCGATTGGGGGTCTGGAGTGATCGGGGTTTGGGGGACATTGATTGAGGTTCTGGAGAGTTTGGGGGTCGGGGGGAAATCGATTGGGGGTCCAGAGAGTTTGTGGGTTGGGGGATATCGATTGGGGGTCCGGAGTGATCAGGGGTCAGGTGGACATCGATTGGAGGTCCGGAGTGATTGGGGGATGGGGGGACATCGATTGGGGGTCCGGAGTGGTCGGGGGACATCGATTGGGGGTCCGGAGAGTTCGGGGGTCGGGGCACATTGGTTGGGGGTCGGAGTGATCGGGGGTCGGGGGGACATTGAATGGGGTTGCCCAGTGATCGGTGGTCAGGGGGACATCAATTGGGGGTCCGGAGTGATCGGGGGTCGGAGCGACATTGATTGGGGGTCCGGAGTGATCGGGGGTCAGGGGGACATCGATTGGGGGTCCGGACAGTTCGGGGGTTGGGGGGACATCGATTGGGTTTTGGAGTGATTGGGGGTCGGGGGAACATCGATTGCGGGTCCGGAGTGATCGGGGTCGGGGGGACATCGATTCGGGGTCCGGAGAGTTCGGGGGCTGGAGGGACATCGATTGGGGGTCCGGAGTGATCGGGGGTCAGGGGGACATCGATTGGGGGTCTGGAGTGATCGGGGGTCGGGGGGACATCGATTGGGAGTCCAGAGAGGTCGGGGGTCGGGGGGACATCGATTGGGGGTCCGGAGAGTTCGAGTGTTGGGGGGACATCGATTGGGTGTCCGGAGTGATCGCGGTTTGAGGGGATATCGATTGGGGTTCCGGGGCATCGATTGGGGGTCCGGAGAGTTCGGGGATCGGGGGACATCGATTGGGGGTCCAGAGAGTTCGGGGGCCAGGGGGACATCGTTTGGGGGTTCGGTGTGATCGGGGGTTGGGGGGACATCGATTGGGGGTCCGGAGTGATCGGGGGTTAGGGGGACATCGATTGGGGGTCTGGAGTGATTGGGTGTCGGGGGGACATCGATTGGGAGCCCAGGGAGGTCGGTGGTCGGGGCAACATCGATTGGGGGTCCGGAGAGTTCGGGTGTTGGGGGGACATCGATTGGGGGTCCGGAGTGATCGCGGGTTGAGGGGATATCGATTGGGGGTCCGGGGCATCGATTGGGGGTCCGGAGAGTTTGGGAGTCGGGGGACATCGAGTGGGGGTCCAGAGAGTTCGGGGGCCAGGGGGACATCGATTGGGGGTCCGGTGTGATCGGGGGTCGGGGGGACATCGATTGGGCATCCGGAGTGATTGGGGGTCAGGGGGACATCGATTGGGGGTTTGGAGTGATCGTGGGTCAGGGGGACATCGAATGGGGGTCCGGAATGATCGGGGGTCGGGGGGACATCGATTGGGAGTCCGGAGCGATCGGGGGTCGGGGGGACATTGATTGGGGTTCCGCAGTGATCGGCGGTCAGGGGTACATCGATTGAGGGCCCGGAGTGATCGGGGGTCGGGGGGACATCGATTGGGGGTCCGGAGTGATCGGGGGTCGGGGGGACATCGATTGGGGGTCCGGAGAGTTAGGGGGTCGGGGGGACATCGTTTGGGGGTCCAGAGTGATCGGGGGTTGGGGGGACATCGATTGGGGGTCTGGAGTGATCGGGAGTCGGGGGGACATCGATTGGGAGTCCGGAGAGGTCAGGGGTCTGGGGAACATCGATTGGGGGTCCAGAGAGTTCGGGGATCGGGGGGACATCGATTGGGGGTCCGGAGTGATCGGATGTCGGTGGGACATTGAATGGGGGTCTGCAGATTTCGGTGGTCGGGGGGACATCGTTTGGGTGTTCGGAGAGTTCGGGGGTCAGAGGGACATCGATTGGGGGTCCGGAGTTATCGGGGCTCGGGGTACATCGATTGGGGTTCCGGAGAGTTCGGTGGTCGAGGGGACATCGAATGGGGGTCCGGAGTGATCGGGGGTCGGGGGGACATCGATTGATAGTCTGGAATGAACGGGGGTCGGGGGGACATCGATTGGGGGTCCGGAGAGTTCGGGGGTCGGGGGGAAATCGATTGGGGGTCTGGAGAGTCTGTGGGTCGGGGGATATCGATTGGGGGTCCGGAGTGATCAGGGGTCAGGTGGACATCGATTGGGGGTCCGGAGTGATCGGGGGTCGGCGGGACATCGATTGGGGGTCTGGAGTGATCGGGGGTCGGGGGACATCGATTGGGGTTCCGGAGTGATCGGGGGTCGGGGGGACATCGATTGGGGGTCTGGAGTGATCGGGGGTCGGGGGACATCGATTGGGGTTCCGGAGTGATCGGGGGTCGGGGGGACATCGATTGGGGGTCTGGAGTGATTGGGGTCAGGGGGACATCGATTGGGGGTCCGGAGTGATCGGGGGTCAGGGGACATCGATTGGGGATCCGGAGTGATCGTGGTCGGGGGCCCATCGATTGGGGGTCTCGAGTGATCGGGGGTCGGGGGACATCGATTGCGCGTCCAGAGTGTTAGGGGGTCGGGGGACGTTGATTGGGGGTCCGGAGTGATCCGGGGGCACCGATTGGGGGTCCGGAGTGATCGGGGGTCGGGGGTATATCGATTGGGGGTCCAGAGTGATCCGGGTTCGGGGGACATCGATTGGGGGTCCGGAGAGTTAGGGGGTCGGGGGACATCGATTGGGGGTCTGGAGTGATCTGGGTTCGGGGGACATCGATTGTGGGTCCGGAGTGATCGGTGGTCGGGGGACATCGATTGAGGGTCCCGAGTGATCGGGGGTCGGGTGACATCGATTGGGGGTACGGAGTGATCGGGGGTCGGGGTGACATCGATTGAGGATCCGGAGTGATCGGGGTTCGGGGGAACATAGATTGGGGGTCTGGAGTGATCGGGGGTCGGGGGACATCGGTTGGGGGTCCGGAGTGATCGGGGGTTGGGGGGAAATCGATTGGGGGTCCGGCATGATCGGGGGTCGGGGGGACATCGATTGGTGGTCCGGAGAGTTCGAGGGTCGGGGGTACATCGATTGAGGGTCTGGAGTTTTCGGGGGTCGGGGGGACATCGATTGGGGGTCTGGAGAGTTCGGGGGTTGGGGGGACATCGATTGTGGGTCAGGAGAGTTCGGGGATCGGGGGGACATCTATTGTGGGTCCGGAGAGTTCGGGGGTCGGGGGGACATCGATTGGGGTTCCGGAGTGACCGGGGGTCGGGGGGACATCGATTGGGGGCCCGGAGTGATCGGGGTTTGGGGAACATCGATTGGGTATCCGGAGTGATCGGGGGTCGGGGGATATCGATTGGGGGTCCGGAGTGACTGGGGGTTGGGGGCACATTGATTGGGGGCCCAGAGTGATCGGGTGTCGGGGGACATCGATTGGGGGTCCGGAGTGATCGGGGTCGGGGTGACGTCGATTTTGGGTCCGGAGTGATCGGGGTCGGGCGACATCGATTGGGGGTCCTGAGTGATCGGGGGTCGGGGGACATCGATTGGGGATCCGGAGTGATCGTGGGTCGGGGGCCCATCGATTGGGGGTCTGGAGTGATCGGGTGTCGGGGGACATCGATTGGGGGTCCAGAGAGTTAGGGGGTCGGGGGATATCGATTGGGGGTCCGGAGTCATCCGGGGGACACCGATTGGAGTTCCGGAGTGATCGGGGTTTGGGGGGACATCGATTGGGGGTCCAGAGTGATCCGGGTTTGGGGGAAATCGATTGGGGGTCTGGAGAGTTAGGGGGTCGGGGGACATCGATTGGGGGTCTGGAGTGATCCGGGTTCGGGGGACATCGATTGTGGGTCCAGAGTGATCGGTGGTCGGGGGACATCGATTGGGGGTCCCGAGTGATCGGGGGTCGGGTGACATCGATTGGGGGTACGGAGTGATCGGGGGTTGGGGTGACGTCGACTGGGGGTCCGGAGTGATTTGGGATCGGGCGAACATCGATTGGGGGTCTGGAGTGATCGGGGGTCGGGGGACATCGGTTGGGGGTCCGGAATGATCGGGGGTCGGGGGGACATCGATTGGGGGTCCGGCATGATCGGGGGTCGGGGGGACATCGATTGGTGATCCGGAGAGTTCGGGGGTCGGGGGGACATCGATTGAGTGTCTGGAGTTTTCGGGGTTCGGGGGGACATCGATTGGGGGCCCGGAGTGATATGGAGTCGGGGGGACATCGATTGGGGGTCTGGAGAGTTCGAGGGTTGGGGGGACATTGATAGGGGGTCCGGAGAGTTCGGGGGTCGGGGGGACATCAATTGGGGGTCCGGAGAGTTCGGGATCAGGGGGACATCAATTGGGGGTCCGGAGAGTTCGGGATCGGGGTGACATCGATTGGGGGTACGGAGTGATCGGGGGTCGGGGGGACATTGATTGGGGGTCCGGTGTGATCGGGGGTTGGGGGACATCGATTCGGGTTCCGGAGTGATCGGGGGTCAATCGATTGGGGGTCTGGAGTGATCGGGGTCGGGGGGACATTGATTGGGGGTCCGGTGTGATCGGGGGTTGGGGGACATCGATTCGGGTTCCGGAGTGATCGGGGGTCAATCGATTGGGGGTCTGGAGTGATCGGGGTCGGGGGGACATTGATTGGGGGTTCGGAGTGATCGGGGGTCGGGGGACATCGATTGGGTATCCGGAGCGATCGGGGTTCGGGGGTTATCAATTGGGTGTCTGGAGTGATCGGGGTTTGGGGACACATGGATTGGGGGTCCGGAGTGATCGGGGGTCGGGGGACATCGATTGGGGGTCCGGAGAGTTAGGGGTTCGGGGAATATCGATTGGGGGTCCGGAGAGATCGGGGGTCGCGGTACATCGATTGGGGGTCTGGAGTGATTGGGGTCGGGGGGACATCGATTGGGGGTCCGGAGTGATCGGGGGTCGGGCGACATCGATTGGGGGTCCTGAGTGATCGGGGGTCGGGTGACATCGATTTGGGGTCCGGAGTGATCGGGGGTCGGTGCGACATCGATTGGGGTTCCGGAGTGATTGGGGGATGGGGGGACATCGATTGGGGGTCCGGAGTGGCCGGGGAGCATCGATTGGGGGTCCGGAGAGTTCGGGGTTCGGGGGCACATCGATTGGTGTTCTGGAGTGACCGGGGGTTGGGGGAACATTGATTGGGGTTCCGCAGTGTTCTGTGGTCAGGGGGACATCGGTTGGGGGTCCAGAGTGATCGGGGGTCGGGGGGACATCGATTGGCGGTCCGGAGTGATCGGGGGTTGGGGGGACATCGATTGGGGGTCCGGAGAGTTTGGGGGTCGGGGGAACATCGATTGGGGGTTTGGAGTGATCGGGGGGCGGGGGGACATCGATTGGGGGTCCGGAGTGATTGGGGTTCGGGGGGACATCGATTGGGGTTCCGGAGAGTTCGGGGGTTGGAGGGACATCGATTGGGGATCCAGAGTGATCGGGGGTCGGTGGGACATCGATTGGGGGTCTCGAGTGATCGGGGGTCGGGGGGACATCGATTGGCATTCCGGAGAGGTCGCGGTTCGCGGGGACATCGATTGGGGGTCTGGAGTGATCGGGGGTCCGGGGGCCATCGATTGGCAGTCCGGAGAGGTCGCGGGTCGTGGGAACATCGATTGGGGGTCCGGAGTGATCGGGGGTCGGGGGCATCGAATGGGGGTCCAGAGAGTTCGGGAGTCAGGGGACATTGATTGGGGGTCCGGAGAGTTCGGGGGCCAGGGGGACATCGATAGGGGGTCCGGAGTTATTGGGGGTCGGGGGGACATCGATTGGGCACCGGAGTGATCGGGTGTCGGGGGGACATCGATTGGGGGTTTGGAGTGATCGTGGGCCAGGGGGACATCGATTGGGGGTCCGGAGTGAGCGGAGGTCGGTGGGGCATCGATTGGGGGTCCAGAGTGATCGGGGGTCGGGGGGACATTGATTGGGGTTCCGCAGTGATCGGTGGTCAGGGGGACATCGATTGGAGGTCCGGAGTGATCGGGGGTCAGGGGGACATCGATTGGGGGTCCGGAGTGATCGGGGGTCGGGGGGACATCGATTGGGGGTCCGGAGAGTTCGGGGTTGGAGGGACATCGATTGGGGGTCCGGAGTGATAGGGGGTCGGGGAGACATCGATTGGGGGTCCGGAGTGATCGGGGGTCGGGGCACATCAATTGGGGGTCCGCAGTGATTGGGGGTCAGGGGGATGTCGATTGGGGGTCCGGAGTGATCGGGGGACATCGATTGGGGGTCAGGAGAGTTCCGGGGTCAGGGGACATCGATTGGGGGTCCGGAGAATTCGGGGGCCAGGGTGACAGCGATTGGGGGTCCAGAGGGATTGGGGGTCGGGGGGACATCGATTGGGCATCCGGAGTGTTCGGGGGTCGGGGGGACATCGATTGGGGGTTTGGAGTGATCGTGGGCCGGGGGGACATCGATTGGGGGTCCGGAGTGATTGGGGGTCGGGGATACATTGTTTGGGGGTCCGGAGTGATTGGGGTTCGGGGGGACATCGATTGGGGGTCTGGAGAGATCGGGGGTCGGGGGACATTGATTGGGGGTCCGGAGAGTTCGGGGGTCGAGGGGACGTCGATTGGGGGTCCGGAGTGATCGGGGGTCGGGGGGACATCGATTGGGGGTCCGGAGTGATCGGGGGTCGGGGGGACATCGATTGGGGGTCCGGAGTGATCGGTGGTCGGGGGGACATCGATTGGGGTACTGGAGTGATCGGGAGTCGGTGGGACATCGATTGGGGGTCCGCAGTGATGGCGGTCGGGGAGTCATCGATTGGGGATCCGGAGATTTCGGGGGTCGGGGGGACATCGATTGGGGGTCCGGAGTGATCGGGGGTTGGGGGGACATTGATTGGGGGTCCGGAGTGTTCGGGGGTCAGGGGCACATCGATTGGGGGTTTGGAGTGATCGGGGGTCGGGGACATCGATTGTTGGTCCGCAGAGTTAGGGGGTCGGTGGACATCGAATGGGGGTCCAGAGTGATCCGGGGGACATCGATTGGGGGTCCGGAGTGATCGGGTGTCGGGGGGACATCTATTGGGAGTCCGGAGTGATACGGGTTTGGGGGACATCAATTGGGGGTCCGGAGAGTTAGGGGGTTGGGGGACATTGATTGGGGGTCTGGAGTGATCCGGGTTAGGGGGACATCGATTGGGGGTCCGGAGTGATTGGGGGTCGGGGGACATCGATTGGGGGTCTGGAGTGATCGGGGGTCGGGGGACTTCGATTGGGGATCCGGAGTGATCGTGGGTCGGGGGCCCATCGATTGGGGGTCTGGAGTGATCGGGGGTCGGGGGACATCGATTGGGGGTCCAGAGAGTTAGGGGGTCGGGGGATATCGATTGGGGGTCCGGAGTCATCCGGGGGACACCGATTGGGGGTCTGGAGTGATCGGGGGTCGGAGGACATCGATTGGGGGTCCAGAGAGTTAGGGGGTCGGGGGATATCGATTGGGGGTCCGGAGTCATCCGGGGGACACTGATTGGGGGTCCGGAGTGATCGGGGTTTGGGGGGACATCGATTGGGGGTCCAGAGTGATCCGGGTTTGGGGGAAATCGATTGGGGGTCTGGAGAGTTAGGGGGTCGGGGGACATCGATTGGGGGTCTGGAGTGATCCGGGTTCGGGGGACATCGATTGTGGGTCCAGAGTGATCGGTGGTCGGGGGACATCGATTGGGGGTCCCGAGTGATCGGGGGTCGGGTGACATCGATTGGGGGTACGGAGTGATCGGGGGTTGGGGTGACGTCGACTGGGGGTCCGGAGTGATTTGGGATCGGGCGAACATCGATTGGGGGTCTGGAGTGATCGGGGGTCGGGGGACATCGGTTGGGGGTCCGGAATGATCGGGGGTCGGGGGGACATCGATTGGGGGTCCGGCATGATCGGCGGTCGGGGGGACATCGATTGGTGATCCGGAGAGTTCGGGGGTCGGGGGGACATCGATTGAGGGTCTGGAGTTTTCGGGGTTCGGGGGGACATCGATTGGGGGCCCGGAGTGATATGGAGTCGGGGGGACATCGATTGGGGGTCTGGAGAGTTCGAGGGTTGGGGGGACATTGATAGGGGGTCCGGAGAGTTCGGGGGTCGGGGGGACATCAATTGGGGGTCCGGAGAGTTCGGGATCGGGGGGACATCAATTGGGGGTCCGGAGAGTTCGGGATCGGGGTGACATCGATTGGGGGTACGGAGTGATCGGGGGTCGGGGGGACATTGATTGGGGGTCCGGTGTGATCGGGGGTTGGGGGACATCGATTCGGGTTCCGGAGTGATCGGGGGTCAATCGATTGGGGGTCTGGAGTGATCGGGGTCGGGGGGACATTGATTGGGGGTTCGGAGTGATCGGGGGTCGGGGGACATCGATTGGGTATCCGGAGCGATCGGGGTTCGGGGGTTATCGATTGGGTGTCTGGAGTGATCGGGGTTTGGGGACACATGGATTGGGGGTCCGGAGTGATCGGGGGTCGGGGGACATCGATTGGGGGTCCGGAGAGTTAGGGGTTCGGGGAATATCGATTGGGGGTCCAGAGAGATCGGGGGTCGCGGTACATCGATTGGGGGTCTGGAGTGATTGGGGTCGGGGGGACATCGATTGGGGGTCCGGAGTGATCGGGGGTCGGGCGACATCGATTGGGGGTCCTGAGTGATCGGGGGTCGGGTGACATCGATTTGGGGTCCGGAGTGATCGGGGGTCGGTGCGACATCGATTGGGGTTCCGGAGTGATTGGGGGATGGGGGGACATCGATTGGGGGTCCGGAATGGCCGGGGAGCATCGATTGGGGGTCCGGAGAGTTCGGGGTTCGGGGGCACATCGATTGGTGTTCTGGAGTGACCGGGGGTCGGGGGAACATTGATTGGGGTTCCACAGTGTTCTGTGGTCAGGAGGACATCGGTTGGGGGTCCAGAGTGATCGGGGGTCGGGGGGACATCGATTGGCGGTCCGGAGTGATCGGGGGTTGGGGGGACATCGATTGGGGGTCCGGAGAGTTTGGGGGTCGGGGGAACATCGATTGGGGGTTTGGAGTGATCGGGGGGCGGGGGGACATCGATTGGGGGTCCGGAGTGATTGGGGTTCGGGGGGACATCGATTGGGGTTCCGGAGAGTTCGGGGGTTGGAGGGACATCGATTGGGGATCCAGAGTGATCGGGGGTCGGTGGGACATCGATTGGGGGTCTGGAGTGATCGGGGGTCGGGGGGACATCGATTGGCATTCCGGAGAGGTCGCGGTTCGCGGGGACATCGATTGGGGGTCTGGAGTGATCGGGGGTTGGGGGCCATCGATTGGCAGTCCGGAGAGGTCGCGGGTCGTGGGAACATCGATTGGGGGTCCGGAGTGATCGGGGGTCGGGGGCATCGAATGGGGGTCCAGAGAGTTCGGGAGTCGGGGGACATTGATTGGGGGTCCGGAGAGTTCGGGGGCCAGGGGGACATCGATAGGGTGTCCGGAGTTATTGGGTTTCGGGGGGACATCAATTGGGCACCGGAGTGATCGGGTGTCGGGGGGACATCGATTGGGGGTTTGGAGTGATCGTGGGCCAGGGGGACATCGATTGGGGGTCCGGAGTGAGCGGAGGTCGGGGGGGCATCGATTGGGGGTCCAGAGTGATCGGGGGTCGGGGGGACATTGATTGGGGTTCCGCAGTGATCGGTGGTCAGGGGGACATCGATTGGAGGTCCGGAGTGATCGGGGGTCAGGGGGACATCGATTGGGGGTCCGGAGTGATCGGAGGTCGGGGGGACATCGATTGGGGGTCCGGAGAGTTCGGGGTTGGAGGGACATCGATTGGGGGTCCGGAGTGATAGGGGGTCGGGGAGACATCGATTGGGGGTCCGGAGTGATCGGGGTCGGGGCACATCAATTGGGGGTCCGCAGTGATTGGGGGTCAGGGGATGTCGATTGGGGGTCCGGAGTGATCGGGGGACATCGATTGGGGGTCAGGAGAGTTCCGGGGTCAGGGGACATCGATTGGGGGTCCGGAGAATTCGGGGGCCAGGGTGACAGCGATTGGGGGTCCAGAGGGATTGGGGGTCGGGGGGACATCGATTGGGCATCCGGAGTGCTCGGGGTCGGGGGGACATCGATTGGGGGTTTGTAGTGATCGTGGGCCGGGGGGACATCGATTGGGGGTCCGGAGTGATTGGGGGTCGGTGATACATTGTTTGGGGGTCCGGAGTGATTGGGGTTCGGGGGGACATCGATTGGGGGTCTGGAGTGATCGGGGGTCGGGGGACATTGATTGGGGGTCCGGAGAGTTCGGGGGTCGAGGGGACGTCGATTGGGGGTCCGGAGTGATCGGGGGTCGGGGGGACATCGATTGGGGCTCCGGAGTGATCGGGGGTCGGTGGGACATCGATTGGGGGTCCGCAGTGATGGCGGTCGGGGGGTCATCGACTGGGGATCCGGAGATTTCGGGGGTCGGGGGGACATCGATTGGGGGTCCGGAGTGATCGGGGGGGTCAGGGGCACATCGATTGGGGGTTTGGAGTGATCGGGGGTCGGGGACATCGATTGTTGGTCCGCAGAGTTAGGGGGTCGGGGGACATCGAATGGGGGTCCAGAGTGATCCGGGGGACATCGATTGGGGGTCCGGAGTGATCGGGTGTCGGGGGGACATCGAATGGGGGTCCAGAGTGATCCGGGGGACATCGATTGGGGGTCCGGAGTGATCGGGTGTCGGGTGGACATCGATTGGGGGTCCGGAGTGATCGGGTGTCGGGGGGACATCGATTGGGAGTCCGGAGTGATACGGGTTTGGGGGACATCAATTAGGGGTCCGGAGAGTTAGGGGGTTGGGGGACATTGATTGGGGGTCTGGAGTGATCCGGGTTAGGGGGACATCGATTGGGGGTCCGGAGTGATTGGGGGTCGGGGGACATCGATTGGGGGTCCCGAGTGATCGGTTGTCGATTGACATCGATTGGGGGTACGGAGTGATCGGGGGTCGGGGGGACATCGATTGGGGGTCCCGAGTGATCGGTTGTCGATTGACATCGATTGGGGGTATGGAGTGATTGGGGGTCGGGGATACATTGTTTGGGGGTCCGGAGTGATTGGGGTTCGGGGGGACATCGATTGGGGGTCTGGAGTGATCGGGGGTCGGGGGACATTGATTGGGGGTCTGGAGAGTTCGGGGGTCGAGGGGACGTCGATTGGGGGTCCGGAGTGATCGGGGGTCGGGGGGACATCGATTGGGGGTCCGGAGTGATCGGTGGTCGGGGGGACATCGATTGGGGTACTGGAGTGATCGGGAGTCGGTGGGTCATCGATTGGGGGTCCGCAGTGATGGCGGTCGGGGGGTCATCGATTGGGGATCCGGAGATTTCGGGGGTCGGGGGGACATCGATTGGGGATCCGGAGATTTCGGGGGTCGGGGGGACATCGATTGGGGGTCCGGAGTGATCGGGGGTCGGGGGGACATTGATTGGGGGTCCGGAGTGTTCGGGGGTCAGGGGCACATCGATTGGGGGTTTGGAGTGATCGGGGGTCGGGGACATCGATTGTTGGTCCGCAGAGTTAGGGGGTCGGGGGACATCGAATGGGGGTCCAGAGTGATCCGGGGGACATCGATTGGGGGTCCGGAGTGATCGGGTGTCGGGGGGACATCGATTGGGAGTCCGGAGTGATACGGGTTTGGGGGACATCAATTGGGGGTCCGGAGAGTTAGGGGGTTGGGGGACATTGATTGGGGGTCTGGAGTGATCCGGGTTAGGGGGACATCGATTGGGGGTCCGGAGTGATTGGGGGTCGGGGGACATCGATTGGGGGTCTGGAGTGATCGGGGGTCGGGGGACTTCGATTGGGGATCCGGAGTGATCGTGGGTCGGGGGCCCATCGACTGGGGGTCTGGAGTGATCGGGGGTCGGGGGACATCGATTGGGGGTCCAGAGAGTTAGGGGGTCGGGGGATATCGATTGGGGGTCCAGAGTCATCCGGGGGACACCGATTGGGGGTCCGGAGTGATCGGGGTTTGGGGGGACATCGATTGGGGGTCCAGAGTGATCCGGGTTTGGGGGAAATCGATTGGGGGTCTGGAGAGTTAGGGGGTCGGGGGACATCGATTGGGGGTCTGGAGTGATCCGGGTTCGGGGGACATCGATTGTGATCGGGGGTTGGGGTGACGTCGACTGGGGGTCCGGAGTGATTTGGGATCGGGCGAACATCGATTGGGGTTCCGGAGTGATTGGGGGATGGGGGGACATCGATTGGGGGTCCGGAGTGGCCGGGGAGCATCGATTGGGGGTCCGGAGAGTTCGGGGTTCGGGGGCACATCGATTGGTGTTCTGGAGTGACCGGGGGTCGGGGGAACATTGATTGGGGTTCCACAGTGTTCTGTGGTCAGGGGGACATCGGTTGGGGGTCCAGAGTGATCGGGGGTCGGGGGGACATCGATTGGTGGTCCGGAGTGATCGGGGGTTGGGGGGACATCGATTGGGGGTCCGGAGAGTTTGGGGGTCGGGGGAACATCGATTGGGGGTTTGGAGTGATCGGGGGGCGGGGGGACATCGATTGGGGGTCCGGAGTGATTGGGGTTCGGGAGGACATCGATTGGGGTTCCGGAGAGTTCGGGGGTTGGAGGGACATCGATTGGGGATCCAGAGTGATCGGGGGTCGGTGGGACATCGATTGGGGGTCTGGAGTGATCGGGGGTCGGGGGGACATCGATTGGCATTCCGGAGAGGTCGCGGTTCGCGGGGACATCGATTGGGGGTCTGGAGTGATCGGGGGTCCGGGGGCCATCGATTGGCAGTCCGGAGAGGTCGCGGGTCGTGGGAACATCGATTGGGGGTCCGGAGTGATCGGGGGTCGGGGGCATCGAATGGGGGTCCAGAGAGTTCGGGAGTCGGGGGACATTGATTGGGGGTCCGGAGAGTTCAGGGGCCAGGGGGACATCGATAGGGGGTCCGGAGTTATTGGGGGTCGGGGGGACATCGATTGGGCACCGGAGTGATCGGGTGTCGGGGGGACATCGATTGGGGGTTTGGAGTGATCGTGGGCCAGGGGGACATCGATTGGGGGTCCGGAGTGAGCGGAGGTCGGGGGGGCATCGATTGGGGGTCCAGAGTGATCGGGGGTCGGGGGGACATTGATTGGGGTTCCGCAGTGATCGGTGGTCAGGGGGACATCGATTGGAGGTCCGGAGTGATCGGGGGTCGGGGGGACATCGATTGGGGGTCCGGAGAGTTCGGGGTTGGAGGGACATCGATTGGGGGTCCGGAGTGATAGGGGGTCGGGGAGACATCGATTGGGGGTCCGGAGTGATCGGGGGTCGGGGCACATCAATTGGGGGTCCGCAGTGATTGGGGGTCAGGGGGATGTCGATTGGGGGTCCGGAGTGATCGGGGGACATCGATTGGGGGTCAGGAGAGTTCCGGGGTCAGGGGACATCGATTGGGGGTCCGGAGAATTCGGGGGCCAGGGTGACAGCGATTGGGGGTCCAGAGGGATTGGGGGTCGGGGGGACATCGATTGGGCATCCGGAGTGATCGGGGGTCGGGGGAACATCGATTGGGGGTTTGGAGTGATCGTGGGCCGGGGGGACATCGATTGGGGGTCCGGAGTGATTGGGGGTCGGGGATACATTGTTTGGGGGTCCGGAGTGATTGGGGTTCGGGGGGACATCGATTGGGGGTCTGGAGTGATCGGGGGTCGGGGGACATTGATTGGGGGTCCGGAGAGTTCGGGGGTCGAGGGGACGTCGATTGGGGGTCCGGAGTGATCGGGGGTCGGGGGGTCATCGATTGGGGATCCGGAGATTTCAAGGGTCGGGGGGACATCGATTGGGGGTCCGGAGTGATCGGGGGTCGGGGGGACATTGATTGGGGGTCCGGAGTGTTCGGGGGTCAGGGGCACATCGATTGGGGGTTTGGAGTGATCGGGGATCGGGGACATCGATTGTTGGTCCGCAGAGTTAGGGGGTCGGGGGACATCGAATGGGGGTCCAGAGTGATCCGGGGGACATCGATTGGGGGTCCGGAGTGATCGGGTGTCGGGGGGACATCGATTGGGAGTCCGGAGTGATACGGGTTTGGGGGACATCAATTGGGGGTCCGGAGAGTTAGGGGGTTGGGGGACATTGATTGGGGGTCTGGAGTGATCCGGGTTAGGGGGACATCGATTGGGGGTCCGGAGTGATTGGGGGTCGGGGGACATCGATTGGGGGTCCCGAGTGATCGGTTGTCGATTGACATCGATTGGGGGTACGGAGTGATCGGGGGTCGGGGATCATCGATTGGGGGTCTGGAGTGATCGGGGGTCGGGGGACATCGATTGGGGGTCTGGAGAGTTCGGGGGTCGGAGGAATATCGATTGGCGGTCCGGAGAGATCGCGTGTCGGGTGGACATCGATTGGGGTTCTGGAGTGATCGGGGGTCGGGGGACATCGATTGGGGGTCCGGTGTGATCGGGCGTCGGGGGACATCGATTGGGGTTCCGGAGTGATCGGGGGTCAGGGGTACATTGATTGGGGGTCTGGACAGTTCGGGGATCGGGGGGACATCGTTTGGGGGTCCGGAGTGTTCGTGGGTCGGGGGGTCATCGATTGGGGGTCCCGAGTGATCGGGGGTCGGGGGAAATCAATTGGGGGTCCGGAGTGATCGGGGGTCAGGGAACATTGATTGGGGGTCTGGAGAGTTCGGGGGTCGGGGTACATCGATTGGGGGTCCGGAGAGTTCGGGGGTCAGGGGGACATCGATTGGGGGTCCTGAGTGATCGGGAGTTGGGGGGACATCGATTGGGGGCCAAAGAGTGATCAGGGGTCAGGGGAAATCGATTGGGGGTCCGGAGTGATCAGGGGTCGGGGGACATCAATTGGGGGTCCGGAGAGTTTGGGGGTCGGGGGTACATCGATTGGGGGTCCGGAGTGATCGGGGGTCGGGGGTACATCGATTTGGGGTCCGGCGTGATCGGTGGTCGGGGGGACATCAATTGGTGGTCCGGAGAGTTCGCAGCTCGGGGGGACATCGATTGGTGGTCTGGAGTGATCGTGGGTTGGGGGGATATCGATTGGGGGTCCGGACTGATGGCGGTCGGGGTGTCATCGATTGGGGGTCCGGAAATTTTGGGAGTTGGGGGGGACATCGTTTGGGTGTCCGGAGTGATCGGGGGTCGGGGGGACATTGATTGGAGGTCCGGAGAGTCCAGGGATTGGGGAGACATCGATTGGGGGTTTGGAGAGTTCGGGGGTCGGGGTGACATCGATTGGGGGTCTGGAGAGTTCGGGGGTCTTTGGAACATCGATTGGGGGTCCGGAGAGTTCGGGTGTCGGGGGACATCGATTGGGGGTCCAGAGTGATTGTGGGTCGGGGAGACATCGATTGGGGGTACGGAGTGATCGGGGGTCAGGGGGACATCGATTGGGGGTCCGGAGTGATCGGGGGTCGGGGGACATCGATAGTGGTTCCGGAGTGATTGGGGGTCGGGGGGACATCGATTGTGGGTCCGGAGTGATTGGGGGTCGGGGGGACATCGATTGTGGGTCCGGAGTGAAAGGGGTCGGGGGGACATCGATTGGGGGTCAAGTGTGATCGGGGGTCGGGGGACATCGATTGGGGGTCCGGAGTGATCGGGGGTCGGTGGGATATCGATTGTGGGTCCGGAGTGATCGGGGGTCGGGGGACATCGATAGGTGGTCCGGAGTGATCGGGGGCACATCGATTGGGTTCCGGAGTGATCGCGAGTCGGGGGGCATCGATTGGGGGTCCGGAGAGTAAGGGAGTCGGGGAACATCGATTGGGCGTCCGGATTGATCGGGGGTCGGGGGACATCGATTGGGGGTCCGGAGTGTTCGGGGGTCAGGCGACATCGATTGGGGGTGCTGAGTGATCGTGGTCGAGTGACATCGACTGGGGGTCCGGAGTGATCGGGGTCGGGGGACATCGATTGGGGGTCCGGAGTGTTCGGGGGTCGGGTGACATCGATTGGGGGTGCTGAGTGATCGGGGTCGGGTAACATCGATTGGGGGTCCGGAGTGATCGGGGGTCGGGGGGACATCGATTGGGGGTCCGGAGTGATCGGGGTTTGGGGGGACATCGATTGGGGGTCCAGAGTGGTCGGGGGACATCGATTGATGGTCCGGAGTGATGAGGGGTTGGTGGGACATCGATTGGGGGTCCGGAGTGGTCGGGGGACATCGATTGGGGGTCTGGAGTGATCGGGGTTCAGGGGCACATCGATTGGGGGTCCAGAGAGATCGGGGGTCGGGGTACATCGATTGGGGGTCCGGAGTGATCGGGGTCAGGGGGTCATTGATTGGGGGTCCAGAGTGATCGGGGGTCGGGCGACATCGATTGGGAGTCCTGAGTGATCGAGTGTCGGGTGACATCGATTTGGGGTCCGGAGTGGTCGGGGGACATTGATTGGGGGTCCGGAGAGTTCGGGGGTCGGGGGGACATCGATTGGGGGTCCGGAGAGTTAGGGGGTCAGGGGGACATCGATTGGGGGTTTGGAGTGATCGGGGTTGGGGGGACATCGATTGGGGGTCCGTAGTGGTCGGGGTCGGGGGGACATCGATTGGGGGTCCGGAGTGATCGGGGTTCGGGCGACATCGATTGGGGGTGCTGAGTGATCGGGGTCGGGTGACATCGATTGGTGGTCCGGAGTGATCGAGGGGTCTGTTTGACATCGATTGGGGGTCCGGAGTGGTCGGGGGACATCGATTGGGGGTCCGGAGTGATCGGGGTTCAGGGGCACATCGATTGGGGGTCCAGAGAGATCGGGATTCGGGGTACATCGATGGGGGTCTGGAGAGTTCGGGGGTTGGGCGACATCGATTGGCGGTCAGGAGAGTTCGGGGGTCGGGGGACATCGATTGGGAGTCCGGAGAGTTCTGGGGCGAGGGGGACATTGATTGATGGTCCAGAGTGATCAGGGGTCGGGGGGACATCGATTGGGGGCCCAGAGTGATCGGGGGTCAGGGGGTCATTGATTGGAGGTCCGGAGTGATCGGGGGCCGGGTGTCATCGATTGGGGGTCCGGCGTTATCGGGGGTCGGGGGACATCGATTTGGGTCCCAGAGTGATCGGGGGTCAGGGGGTCATTGATTGGAGGTCCGGAGTGATCGGGGGCCGGGTGTCATCGATTGGGGGTCCGGCGTTATCGGGGGTCGGGGGACTTCGCTTGGGGTTCCGGAGAGGTCGGGGGACATTGATTGGGGGTCCAGAGTGATCGGGGGTCGGGGGGACATCGATTGGGGGACCGGAGTGATCGGGGGTCGGGGGGACATTGATTGGGGGTCCGCAGATTTCGGGGGTCGGGTGGACATCGATTGGGGGTCCGGAGTGATCAGGGGTCAGGGGACATCGATTGGGTGTCCGGAGTGATCGGGGGTCAGGGGACATTGATTGGGTGTCCGGAGAGTTCGGGGGTCGGAGGACATCGATTGGGGGTCCGGAGAGTTCGGGGGTTGGGGGGACATCGATTGGGCGTCCGGAGAGTTCGGGGGTTGGGGGGACAACGATTGGGGGTCCAGAGAGTTTGGGGTTCGAGGGGACATCGATTGGGGGTCCGGAGTGATTGGGGGTCGGGGGACATTGATTGGGGTCTGGAGAGTTCGGTGGTCGAGGGGACATTGATTGGGGGTCCGGAGTGATCGGGCCTCGGGGGGACATCAATTGGGGGTCCGGAGTGATCGGTGGACATTGATTGGGGGTCCGGAGAGTTCGGGGGTCGGGGGGACATCGATTGGGGGTCCGGAGAGTTAGGGGGTCAGGGGGACATCGATTGGGGGTTTGGAGTGATCGGGGGTTGGGGGGACATCGATTGGGGGTCCGTAGTGGTCGGGGTCGGGGGGACATCGATTGGGGGTCCGGAGTGATCGGGGGTCGGGCGACATCGATTGGGGGTGCTGAGTGATCGGGGTCGGGTGACATCGATTGGTGGTCCGGAGTGATCGAGGGGTCTGTTTGACATCGATTGGGGGTCCGGAGTGGTCGGGGGACATCGATTGGGGGTCCGGAGTGATCGGGGTTCAGGGGCACATCGATTGGGGGTCCAGAGAGATCGGGATTCGGGGTACATCGATGGGGGTCTGGAGAGTTCGGGGGTTGGGCGACATCGATTGGCGGTCAGGAGAGTTCGGGGGTCGGGGGACATCGATTGGGAGTCCGGAGAGTTCTGGGGCGAGGGGGACATTGATTGGGGGTCCAGAGTGATCAGGGGTCGGGGGGACATCGATTGGGGGCCCAGAGTGATCGGGGGTCAGGGGGTCATTGATTGGAGGTCCGGAGTGATCGGGGGCCGGGTGTCATCGATTGGGGGTCCGGCGTTATCGGGGGTCGGGGGACATCGATTGGGGGCCCAGAGTGATCGGGGGTCAGGGGGTCATTGATTGGAGGTCCGGAGTGATCGGGGGCCGGGTGTCATCGATTGGGGGTCCGGCGTTATCGGGGGTCGGGGGACTTCGCTTGGGGTTCCGGAGAGGTCGGGGGACATTGATTGGGGGTCCAGAGTGATCGGGGGTCGGGGGGACATCGATTGGGGGACCGGAGTGATCGGGGGTCGGGGGGACATTGATTGGGGGTCCGCAGATTTCGGGGGTCGGGTGGACATCGATTGGGGGTCCGGAGTGATCAGGGGTCAGGGGACATCGATTGGGTGTCCGGAGTGATCGGGGGTCAGGGGACATTGATTGGGTGTCCGGAGAGTTCGGGGGTCGGAGGACATCGATTGGGGGTCCGGAGAGTTCGGGGGTTGGGGGGACATCGATTGGGGGTCCGGAGAGTTCGGGGGTTGGGGGGACAACGATTGGGGGTCCAGAGAGTTTGGGGTTCGAGGGGACATCGATTGGGGGTCCGGATTGATTGGGGGTCGGGGGACATTGATTGGGGGTCTGGAGAGTTCGGTGGTCGAGGGGACATTGATTGGGGGTCCGGAGTGATCGGGCGTCGGGGGGACATCAATTGGGGGTCCGGAGTGATCGGTGGACATTGATTGGGGGTCCGGAGAGTTCGGGGGTCGGGGGGACATCGATTGGGGGTCCGGAGAGTTAGGGGGTCAGGGGGACATCGATTGTGGGTTTGGAGTGATCGGGGGTTGGGGGGACATCGATTGGGGGTCCGTAGTGGTCGGGGTCGGGGGGACATCGATTGGGGGTCCGGAGTGATCGGGGGTCGGGTGACATCGATTGGGGGTGCTGAGTGATCGGGGTCGGGTGACATCGATTGGTGGTCCGGAGTGATCGAGGGGTCTGTTTGACATCGATTGGGGGTCCGGAGTGGTCGGGGGACATCGATTGGGGGTCCGGAGTGATCGGGGTTCAGGGGCACATCGATTGGGGGTCCAGAGAGATCGGGATTCGGGGTACATCGATGGGGGTCTGGAGATTTCGGGGGTTGGGCGACATCGATTGGCGGTCAGGAGAGTTCGGGGGTCGGGGGACATCGATTGGGAGTCCGGAGAGTTCTGGGGCGAGGGGGACATTGATTGGGGGTCCAGAGTGATCAAGGGTCGGGGGGACATCGATTGGGGGTCCGGAGTGATCGGTGTTCGGGGGACATCGATTGGGGGCCCAGAGTGATCGGGGGTCAGGGGGTCATTGATTGGAGGTCCGGAGTGATCGGGGGCCGGGTGTCATCGATTGGGGGTCCGGCGTTATCGGGGGTCGGGGGACTTCGCTTGGGGTTCCGGAGAGGTCGGGGGACATTGATTGGGGGTCCGGAGTGATCGGGGGTCGGGGGGACATCGATTGGGGGACCGGAGTGATCGGGGGTCGGGGGGACATTGATTGGGGGTCCGCAGATTTCGGGGGTCGGGTGGACATCGATTGGGGGTCCGGAGTGATCAGGGGTCAGGGGACATCGATTGGGTGTCCGGAGTGATCGGGGGTCAGGGGACATTGATTGGGTGTCCGGAGAGTTCGGGGGTCGGAGGACATCGATTGGGGGTCCGGAGAGTTCGGGGGTTGGGGGGACATCGATTGGGGGTCCGGAGAGTTCGGGGGTTGGGGGGACAACGATTGGGGGTCCAGAGAGTTTGGGGTTCGAGGGGACATCGACTGGGGGTCCGGAGTGATTGGGGGTCGGGGGACATTGATTGGGGGTCTGGAGAGTTCGGTGGTCGAGGGGACATTGATTGGGGGTCCGGAGTGATCGGGCGTCGGGGGGACATCAATTGGGGGTCCGGAGTGATCGGTGGTCGGGGGGTCATCGATTGGGGGTCTGGAGTGAACGGGGGTCGGGGGGACATCGATTGGGGGTCCGGCATGATCGGGGGTCGGGGGGACATCGATTGGTGGTCCGGAGAGTTCGGGGTTCGGGGGGACATCGATTGGGGTACTGGAGTGATCGGGAGTCGGTGGGACATCGATTGGGGGTCCGGAGTGATGGCGGTCGGGGGGTCATCGATTGGGGATCTGGAGATTTCGGGGGTCGAGGGGACATCGATTGGGGGTCCGGAGTGATCGGGGGTCGGGGGGACATCGATTGGGGGTCCGGAGTGTTCGGGGGTCGGGGGGACATCGATTGGGGGTCCGGAGTTTTCAGGGGTTGAGGGGACATTGATTGGGGGTCCGGAGAGTTGGGGGTCGGGGGGAAATCGATTGGGGGTCCGTAGAGTTTGTGGGTCGGGGGATATCGATTGGGAGTCCGGAGTGATCGGGGGTCAGGGGGACATCGATTGGGGGTCCTGAGTGATCGGGGGTCGGGGGACATCGATTGGGGTTTCGGAGTGATCGGGTGTCGGGAGGACATCGATTGGGGGTCTGGAGTTATTGGGGTCGGGCGGACATCGATTGGGGGTCCGGACTGATCGGGGGTCGGGGGACATTGATTGGGGGTCCGGAGTGATCGGGGGTCGGGGGCACATCGATTGGGGGTTTGGAGTGATCGGGGGTTGGGGACATCGATTGGGGGTCTGCAGAGTTAGGGGGTCGGGGGACATCGAATGGGGGTCCAGTGTGATCCGCGGGACATCGATTGGGGGTCCGGAGTGATCGGGGGTCGGGGGGACATCGATTGGGAGTCCGGAGTGATCCGGGTTAGGGGGACATCGATAGGGGGTACGGAGTGATCGGGGGTCGGGGGGACATCGATTGGGAGTCCTGAGTGATCGGGGGTCGGGGGACATCGATTGGGGTTTCGGAGTGATCGGGTGTCGGGAGGACATCGATTGGGGGTCTGGAGTTATTGGGGTCGGGCGGACATCGATTGGGGGTCCGGACTGATCGGGGGTCGGGGGACATTGATTGGGGGTCCGGAGTGATCGGGGGTCGGGGGCACATCGATTGGGGGTTTGGAGTGATCGGGGGTTGGGGACATCGATTGGGGGTCTGCAGAGTTAGGGGGTCGGGGGACATCGAATGGGGGTCCAGTGTGATCCGCGGGACATCGATTGGGGGTCCGGAGTGATCGGGGGTCGGGGGGACATCGATTGGGAGTCCGGAGTGATCCGGGTTAGGGGGACATCGATTGGGGGTACGGAGTGATCGGGGGTCGGGGGGACATCGATTGGGAGTCCGGAGTGATCGGGGGTCAGGGGGACATCGATTGGGTGTCCGGAGTGATCCGGGTTAGGGGGACATCGATTGGGGGTACGGAGTGATCGGGGGTCGGGGGGACATCGATTGGGGGTCCGGAGTGATCGGGGGTCGGGGGGACATCGATTGGGGGTCCGGAGTGATCGGGGGTCGGGGGGACATCGATTGGGGGTCCGGAGTGATCGGGGGTCGGTGGGACATCGATTGGTGGTCCGGAGAGTTCGGGGGTCAGGGGGACATTGATTGGGGGTCTGTAGTGATCGGTTGTCAGGGGGACATCGATTGGGGGTAAGGAGTGATGGCGGTCGGGGGGACACCGATTGGGGGTCCGGAGATATCGTGGTTCGGGGGGACATCGATTGGGTGTCCGGAGTGATCGGGGGTCGGGGGGACATCGATTGGGGATCCGGAGAGTTCGGGGGTCGTGGGGACATCGATTGGGGGTCCGGAGTGATCGGGATTCGGGGGCATCAATTGGGGGTCCAGAGTGATTGTGGTTCGGGGAGACATCGATTGGGGGTACGGAGAGTTCGGGGGTCGTGGGGACATCGATTGGGATTCCAGAGAGTTCGGGGTTCGGGGGACATCGATTGGGGGTCCGGAGTGATCGGGATTCGGGGGCATCAATTGGGGGTCCAGAGTGATTGTGGTTCGGGGAGACATCGATTGGGGGTACGGAGTGATCGGGGGTCAGGGGGACATCGAGTGGGGGTCCGGAGTGATCGGGGGTCAGGGGACATTGATTGGGGGTCCGGAGAGTTGCGGGGGTTGGAGGGCATCGATTGGGGGTCCGGAGAGTTTGGGGGTTGGGGGGACATCGATTGGGGGTCCGGAGTGATCGGGGTTCTGTGGGACATCGATTGGGGGTCCGGAGTGATTGGGGGTCGGGGGACATTGATTGGGGGTCTGGAGAGTTCGGTGGTCGAGGGGACATCGATTGGGGGTCCGGAGTGATCAGGGGTCGGGGGGACATCGATTGGGGGTCTGGAGTGATCGGTGGTCGGGGGGACATCGATTGGGGGTCCGGAGTGAACGGGGGTCGGAGGGACATCGATTGGGGGTCCGGCGTGATCGGGGGTCGGGGGGGACATCGATTGGTGGTCCGGAGAGTTCGGGGTTCGGGGGGACATCGATTGGGGTACTGGAGTGATCGGGAGTCGGTGGGACATCGATTGGGGGTCCGGAGTGATGGCGGTCGGGGGGTCATCGATTGGGGATCCGGAGATTTCGGGGGTCGGGGGGACATCGATTGGGGGTCCGGAGTGATCGGGGGTCGGGGAGACATCGATTGGGGGTCCGGAGTGTTCGGGGGTCGGGGGGACATCGATTAGGGGTCCGGAGAGTTCAGGGTTTGAGGGGACATTGATTGGGGGTCCGGAGAGTTCGGGGGTCGGGGAGAAATCGATTGGGGGTCCATAGAGTTTGTGGGTCGGGGGATATCGATTGGGAGTCCGGAGTGATCGGGGGTCGGGGGACAGCGATTGGGGGTCCGGAGTGATCAGGGGTCGGGGGGACATCGATTGGGGGTCTGGAGTTATTGGGGTCGGGCGCACATCGATTGGTGGTCCGGACTGATCGGGGGTCGGGGGACATTGATTGGGGGTCCGGAGTGATCGGGGGTCGGGGACACATTGATTGGGGGTTTGGAGTGATCGGGGGTCGGGGACATCGATTGGGGGTCTGCAGAGTTAGGGGGTCGGTGGACATCGAATAGGGGTCCAGTGTGATCCGGGGGACATCGATTGGGGGTCCGGAGTGATCGGGGGTCGGGGGGACATCGATTGGGAGTCCGGTGTGATCCGGGTTAGGGCGACATCGATTGGGGGTCCGGAATGATTGGGGGTCGGGGGACATCGATTGGGGGTCCCGAGTGATCGGTTGTCGATTGACATCGATTGGGGGTACGGAGTGATCGGGTGTCGGGTGGACATCGATTGGGGGTCCGGAGAGATCAGGGGTCAGGGGAACATCGATTGGGGGTCTGGAGTGATCGGGGGTCGGGGGACATCGATTGGGGTTTCGGAGTGATCAGGGGTCGGGGGGACATCGATTGGGGGTCTGGAGTTATTGGGGTCGGGCGCACATCGATTGGTGGTCCGGACTGATCGGGGGTCGGGGACATTGATTGGGGGTCCGGAGTGATCGGGGGTCGGGGACACATCGATTGGGGGTTTGGAGTGATCGGGGGTCGGGGACATCGATTGGGGGTCTGCAGAGTTAGGGGGTCGGGGGACATCGAATAGGGGTCCAGTGTGATCCGGGGGACATCGATTGGGGGTCCGGAGTGATCGGGGGTCGGGGGGACATCGATTGGGAGTCCGGTGTGATCCGGGTTAGGGCGACATCGATTGGGGGTCCGGAATGATTGGGGGTCGGGGGACATCGATTGGGGGTCCCGAGTGATCGGTTGTCGATTGACATCGATTGGGGGTACGGAGTGATCGGGTGTCGGGTGGACATCGATTGGGGGTCCGGAGAGATCAGGGGTCGGGGGAACATCGATTGGGGGTCTGGAGTGATCGGGCGTCGGGGGACATTGATTGGGGGTCCGGAGTGATCGGGGGTCAGAGGGACATCGATTGGGGTTCAAGAGTGATCTGTGGTCAGGGGGACATCGATTGGAAGTCTGGAGTGATCGGGGGTCAGGGGGACATCGATTGGGGTTCTGGAGTGATCGGTGCTCAGGGCGACATAGATTGGGGGTTTGGACTGATCGGGGGTCGGGGGGACATCGATTGGGGGTCCGGAGTGATCAGGGGTCGGGGGGACATCGAATGGGGTTGCGGAGTGATTGGAGATCGGGGGACATTGATTGGGGGTCCGGAATGATCGGGGATCGGGGGGACATCGATTGGGTTTCCAGAGTGATCGGGGGTTGGGGGACATCGATTGGGGGTCCGGAGAGTTCGGGGGTTGGGGGAAATCGATTGGGGGTCCAGAGAGTTCGTGGGTCGGGGGGAAATCGATTGGGTGTCCGGAGAGTTCAGGGGCTGGGTGGACATCGATTGCGGGTTCCGGTGTCATCATGGGTCGGCGGGACATCGATTGGGGGTCCGGAGTGATCGGGGGTAGGGGGGTAATCGATTGTGGGTCTGGAGTGATCGGGGGTCGGGGGACATCGATTGGGGGTCTGGAGAGTTCGGGGGTTGGGGGGACAACGATTGGGGGTCCAGAGAGTTTGGGGTTCGAGGGGACATCGATTGGGGGTCCGGATTGATTGGGGGTCGGGGGACATTGATTGGGGGTCTGGAGAGTTCGGTGGTCGAGGGGACATTGATTGGGGGTCCGGAGTGATCGGGCGTCGGGGGGACATCAATTGGGGGTCCGGAGTGATCGGTGGACATTGATTGGGGGTCCGGAGAGTTCGGGGGTCGGGGGGACATCGATTGGGGGTCCGGAGAGTTAGGGGGTCAGGGGGACATCGATTGTGGGTTTGGAGTGATCGGGGGTTGGGGGGACATCGATTGGGGGTCCGTAGTGGTCGGGGTCGGGGGGACATCGATTGGGGGTCCGGAGTGATCGGGGGTCGGGTGACATCGATTGGGGGTGCTGAGTGATCGGGGTCGGGTGACATCGATTGGTGGTCCGGAGTGATCGAGGGGTCTGTTTGACATCGATTGGGGGTCCGGAGTGGTCGGGGGACATCGATTGGGGGTCCGGAGTGATCGGGGTTCAGGGGCACATCGATTGGGGGTCCAGAGAGATCGGGATTCGGGGTACATCGATGGGGGTCTGGAGATTTCGGGGGTTGGGCGACATCGATTGGCGGTCAGGAGAGTTCGGGGGTCGGGGGACATCGATTGGGAGTCCGGAGAGTTCTGGGGCGAGGGGGACATTGATTGGGGGTCCAGAGTGATCAAGGGTCGGGGGGACATCGATTGGGGGTCCGGAGTGATCGGTGTTCGGGGGACATCGATTGGGGGCCCAGAGTGATCGGGGGTCAGGGGGTCATTGATTGGAGGTCCGGAGTGATCGGGGGCCGGGTGTCATCGATTGGGGGTCCGGCGTTATCGGGGGTCGGGGGACTTCGCTTGGGGTTCCGGAGAGGTCGGGGGACATTGATTGGGGGTCCGGAGTGATCGGGGGTCGGGGGGACATCGATTGGGGGACCGGAGTGATCGGGGGTCGGGGGGACATTGATTGGGGGTCCGCAGATTTCGGGGGTCGGGTGGACATCGATTGGGGGTCCGGAGTGATCAGGGGTCAGGGGACATCGATTGGGTGTCCGGAGTGATCGGGGGTCAGGGGACATTGATTGGGTGTCCGGAGAGTTCGGGGGTCGGAGGACATCGATTGGGGGTCCGGAGAGTTCGGGGGTTGGGGGGACATCGATTGGGGGTCCGGAGAGTTCGGGGGTTGGGGGGACAACGATTGGGGGTCCAGAGAGTTTGGGGTTCGAGGGGACATCGACTGGGGGTCCGGAGTGATTGGGGGTCGGGGGACATTGATTGGGGGTCTGGAGAGTTCGGTGGTCGAGGGGACATTGATTGGGGGTCCGGAGTGATCGGGCGTCGGGGGGACATCAATTGGGGGTCCGGAGTGATCGGTGGTCGGGGGGTCATCGATTGGGGGTCTGGAGTGAACGGGGGTCGGGGGGACATCGATTGGGGGTCCGGCATGATCGGGGGTCGGGGGGACATCGATTGGTGGTCCGGAGAGTTCGGGGTTCGGGGGGACATCGATTGGGGTACTGGAGTGATCGGGAGTCGGTGGGACATCGATTGGGGGTCCGGAGTGATGGCGGTCGGGGGGTCATCGATTGGGGATCCGGAGATTTCGGGGGTCGAGGGGACATCGATTGGGGGTCCGGAGTGATCGGGGGTCGGGGGGACATCGATTGGGGGTCCGGAGTGTTCGGGGGTCGGGGGGACATCGATTGGGGGTCCGGAGTTTTCAGGGGTTGAGGGGACATTGATTGGGGGTCCGGAGAGTTGGGGGTCGGGGGGAAATCGATTGGGGGTCCGTAGAGTTTGTGGGTCGGGGGATATCGATTGGGAGTCCGGAGTGATCGGGGGTCAGGGGGACATCGATTGGGGGTCCTGAGTGATCGGGGGTCGGGGGACATCGATTGGGGTTTCGGAGTGATCGGGTGTCGGGAGGACATCGATTGGGGGTCTGGAGTTATTGGGGTCGGGCGGACATCGATTGGGGGTCCGGACTGATCGGGGGTCGGGGGACATTGATTGGGGGTCCGGAGTGATCGGGGGTCGGGGGCACATCGATTGGGGGTTTGGAGTGATCGGGGGTTGGGGACATCGATTGGGGGTCTGCAGAGTTAGGGGGTCGGGGGACATCGAATGGGGGTCCAGTGTGATCCGCGGGACATCGATTGGGGGTCCGGAGTGATCGGGGGTCGGGGGGACATCGATTGGGAGTCCGGAGTGATCCGGGTTAGGGGGACATCGATTGGGGGTACGGAGTGATCGGGGGTCGGGGGGACATCGATTGGGAGTCCTGAGTGATCGGGGGTCGGGGGACATCGATTGGGGTTTCGGAGTGATCGGGTGTCGGGAGGACATCGATTGGGGGTCTGGAGTTATTGGGGTCAGGCGGACATCGATTGGGGGTCCGGACTGATCGGGGGTCGGGGGACATTGATTGGGGGTCCGGAGTGATCGGGGGTCGGGGGCACATCGATTGGGGGTTTGGAGTGATCGGGGGTTGGGGACATCGATTGGGGGTCTGCAGAGTTAGGGGGTCGGGGGACATCGAATGGGGGTCCAGTGTGATCCGCGGGACATCGATTGGGGGTCCGGAGTGATCGGGGGTCGGGGGGACATCGATTGGGAGTCCGGAGTGATCCGGGTTAGGGGGACATCGATTGGGGGTACGGAGTGATCGGGGGTCGGGGGGACATCGATTGGGAGTCCGGAGTGATCGGGGGTCGGGGGGACATCGATTGGGTGTCCGGAGTGATCCGGGTTAGGGGGACATCGATTGGGGGTACGGAGTGATCGGGGGTCGGGGGGACATCGATTGGGGGTCCGGAGTGATCGGGGGTCGGGGGGACATCGATTGGGGGTCCGGAGTGATCGGGGGTCGGGGGGACATCGATTGGGGGTCCGGAGTGATCGGGGGTCGGTGGGACATCGATTGGTGGTCCGGAGAGTTCGGGGGTCAGGGGGACATTGATTGGGGGTCTGTAGTGATCGGTTGTCGGGGGGACATCGATTGGGGGTAAGGAGTGATGGCGGTCGGGGGGACACCGATTGGGGGTCCGGAGATATCGTGGTTCGGGGGGACATCGATTGGGTGTCCGGAGTGATCGGGGGTCGGGGGGACATCGATTGGGGATCCAGAGAGTTCGGGGGTCGTGGGGACATCGATTGGGGGTCCGGAGTGATCGGGATTCGGGGGCATCAATTGGGGGTCCAGAGTGATTGTGGTTCGGGGAGACATCGATTGGGGGTACGGAGAGTTCGGGGGTCGTGGGGACATCGATTGGGATTCCAGAGAGTTCGGGGTTCGGGGGACATCGATTGGGGGTCCGGAGTGATCGGGATTCGGGGGCATCAATTGGGGGTCCAGAGTGATTGTGGTTCGGGGAGACATCGATTGGGGGTACGGAGTGATCGGGGGTCAGGGGGACATCGAGTGGGGGTCCGGAGTGATCGGGGGTCAGGGGACATTGATTGGGGGTCCGGAGAGTTGCGGGGGTTGGAGGGCATCGATTGGGGGTCCGGAGAGTTTGGGGGTTGGGGGGACATCGATTGGGGGTCCGGAGTGATCGGGGTTCTGTGGGACATCGATTGGGGGTCCGGAGTGATTGGGGGTCGGGGGACATTGATTGGGGGTCTGGAGAGTTCGGTGGTCGAGGGGACATCGATTGGGGGTCCGGAGTGATCAGGGGTCGGGGGGACATCGATTGGGGGTCTGGAGTGATCGGTGGTCGGGGGGACATCGATTGGGGGTCCGGAGTGAACGGGGGTCGGAGGGACATCGATTGGGGGTCCGGCGTGATCGGGGGTCGGGGGGGACATCGATTGGTGGTCCGGAGAGTTCGGGGTTCGGGGGGACATCGATTGGGGTACTGGAGTGATCGGGAGTCGGTGGGACATCGATTGGGGGTCCGGAGTGATGGCGGTCGGGGGGTCATCGATTGGGGATCCGGAGATTTCGGGGGTCGGGGGGACATCGATTGGGGGTCCGGAGTGATCGGGGGTCGGGGAGACATCGATTGGGGGTCCGGAGTGTTCGGGGGTCGGGGGGACATCGATTAGGGGTCCGGAGAGTTCAGGGTTTGAGGGGACATTGATTGGGGGTCCGGAGAGTTCGGGGGTCGGGGAGAAATCGATTGGGGGTCCATAGAGTTTGTGGGTCGGGGGATATCGATTGGGAGTCCGGAGTGATCGGGGGTCGGGGGACAGCGATTGGGGGTCCGGAGTGATCAGGGGTCGGGGGGACATCGATTGGGGGTCTGGAGTTATTGGGGTCGGGCGCACATCGATTGGTGGTCCGGACTGATCGGGGGTCGGGGGACATTGATTGGGGGTCCGGAGTGATCGGGGGTCGGGGACACATTGATTGGGGGTTTGGAGTGATCGGGGGTCGGGGACATCGATTGGGGGTCTGCAGAGTTAGGGGGTCGGTGGACATCGAATAGGGGTCCAGTGTGATCCGGGGGACATCGATTGGGGGTCCGGAGTGATCGGGGGTCGGGGGGACATCGATTGGGAGTCCGGTGTGATCCGGGTTAGGGCGACATCGATTGGGGGTCCGGAATGATTGGGGGTCGGGGGACATCGATTGGGGGTCCCGAGTGATCGGTTGTCGATTGACATCGATTGGGGGTACGGAGTGATCGGGTGTCGGGTGGACATCGATTGGGGGTCCGGAGAGATCAGGGGTCAGGGGAACATCGATTGGGGGTCTGGAGTGATCGGGGGTCGGGGGACATCGATTGGGGTTTCGGAGTGATCAGGGGTCGGGGGGACATCGATTGGGGGTCTGGAGTTATTGGGGTCGGGCGCACATCGATTGGTGGTCCGGACTGATCGGGGGTCGGGGACATTGATTGGGGGTCCGGAGTGATCGGGGGTCGGGGACACATCGATTGGGGGTTTGGAGTGATCGGGGGTCGGGGACATCGATTGGGGGTCTGCAGAGTTAGGGGGTCGGGGGACATCGAATAGGGGTCCAGTGTGATCCGGGGGGACATCGATTGGGGGTCCGGAGTGATCGGGGGTCGGGGGGACATCGATTGGGAGTCCGGTGTGATCCGGGTTAGGGCGACATCGATTGGGGGTCCGGAATGATTGGGGGTCGGGGGACATCGATTGGGGGTCCCGAGTGATCGGTTGTCGATTGACATCGATTGGGGGGTACGGAGTGATCGGGTGTCGGGTGGACATCGATTGGGGGTCCGGAGAGATCAGGGGTCGGGGGAACATCGATTGGGGGTCTGGAGTGATCGGGCGTCGGGGGACATTGATTGGGGGTCCGGAGTGATCGGGGGTCAGGGGGACATCGATTGGGGTTCAAGAGTGATCTGTGGTCAGGGGGACATCGATTGGAAGTCTGGAGTGATCGGGGTCAGGGGGACATCGATTGGGGTTCTGGAGTGATCGGTGCTCAGGGCGACATAGATTGGGGGTTTGGACTGATCGGGGGTCGGGGGGACATCGATTGCGGGTTCCGGTGTCATCATGGGTCGGCGGGACATCGATTGGGGGTCCGGAGTGATCGGGGGTAGGGGGGTAATCGATTGTGGGTCTGGAGTGATCGGGGGTCGGGGGACATCGATTGGGGGTCTGGAGAGTTCGGGGGTCGGAGGAATATCGATTGGTGGTCCGGAGAGATCGCGTGTCGGGTGGACATCGATTGGGGTTCCGGAGTGATCGGGGGTTGGGGACATCGATTGGGGTCCGGAGTGATCGGGGGTCGGGGGACATCGATTGGGGTTCCGGAGTGATCGGGGGTCAGGGGTACATAGATTGGGGGTCCGGAGAGTTCGGGGATCGGGGGGACATCGTTTGGGGGTCCGGAGTGTTCGTGGGTCGGGAGGTCATCGATTGGGGTCCCGAGTGATCGGGTGTCGGGGGAAATCAATTGGGGGTCCGGAGTGATCAGGGGTCGGGGGACATCAATTGGGGGTCCGGAGAGTTTGGGGGTCGGGGGTACATCGATTGGGGGTCCGGAGTGATCGGGGGTCGGGGCGACATCGATTGGGGGTCCGGCGTGATCGGTGGTCAGGGGGGACATCGATTGGTGGTCCGGAGAGTTTGCAGCTCGGGGGGACATCGATTGGTGGTCTGGAGTGATCGTGGGTTGGGGGGACTTCGATTGGGGGTCTGGAGTGATGGCGGTCGTGTGTCATCGATTGGGGGTCCGGAGATTTTGGGAGTTGGGGGGGACATCGTTTGGGGGTCCGGAAGTGGTCGGGGGACATCGATTGGTGGTCCGGAGTGATCGGAGGTCGGGTGGACATCGATTGGGGTTCCAGAGTGATCCGGGGTTGGGGGACATCGATTGGGGGTCCGGAGGGTTCGGGGGTCGGGGGGACATCGTTTGGGGGTCCGGAGAGTTCGGGTGTCGGGGGGACATCGATTGGTGGTCCGGAGTGATCGGGGTTTGGGGCGACATCGATTGGGGGTCCGGATTGTTCGGGGGTTGGAGGGACATTGATTGGGGGTCCAGAGAGTTCAGGGGTCGGGGGGACATCGATTGGGGGTCCGGAGTGACCGGGGTTCGGGGGCACATCGATTCAGGGTCCGGAGTGATCGGGGTCGGGGGGAAATCGTTTGGGGATGCGGAGGCTTTGGAGGTCGGGGGGACGTCGATTGTATGTCCAGAGTGATCGGGGGTCGGGGGGACATCGATTGGCGGTCCGGAGTGGTTGGGGGTCGGGGGGACATCGATTGGGGGTCCGGAGAGTTCGGGTGTCAGGGGGACATCGATAGGGGGTCCGGAGTGATCGGGGGTTTGGGGGGACATTGATTGATGGTCCGGAGATTTCGGGGGTCAGGGGGACATTGCTTGGGGGTCTGGAGTGATCGGGGGTCGGGGGGGACATTGATTGGGTGTCCGGAGTGATCGGGCGTCGGTGGGACATCGATTGGTGGTCCGGAGAGTTTGCAGCTCGGGGGGGACATCGATTGGTGGTCTGGAGTGATCGTGGGTTGGGGGGACATCGATTGGGGGTCTGGAGTGATGGCGGTCGGTGTGTCATCGATTGGGGCTCCGGAGATTTTGGGAGTTGGGGGGACATCGTTTGGGGGTCCGGAGTGGTCGGGGGACATCGATTGGTGGTCCGGAGTGATCGGAGGTCGGGTGGACATCGATTGGGGTTCCAGAGTGATCCGGGGTTGGGGGACATCGATTGGGGGTCCGGAGGGTTCGGGGGTCGGGGGGACATCGTTTGGGGGTCCGGAGAGTTCGGGTGTCGGGGGGACATCGATTGGTGGTCCGGAGTGATCGGGGTTTGGGGCGACATCGATTGGGGGTCCGGATTGTTCGGGGGTTGGAGGGACATTGATTGGGGGTCCAGAGAGTTCAGGGGTCGGGGGGACATCGATTGGGGGTCCGGAGTGACCGGGGTTCGGGGGCACATCGATTCAGGGTCCGGAGAGATCGGGGTCGGGGGGAAATCGTTTGGGATGCGGAGGCTTTGGAGGTCGGGGGGACGTCGATTGTATGTCCAGAGTGATCGGGGGTCGGGGGGACATTGATTGGCGGTCCGGAGTGGTTGGGGGTCGGGGGGACATCGATTGGGGGTCCGGAGTGATCGGGGGTCGGAGGGACATCGATTGGGGGTCCGGAGTAATCGGGGGTCGGGGGACATCGATTGGGGGTCCGGAGTGATCGGGCATTGGGGGGACATCGATTTGGGGTCCAGAGTGATCGGGTGTCAGGGGACATCGATTGGGGGTCCGGAGAGTTCGGGTGTCAGGGGGACATCGATAGGGGGTCCGGAGTGATCGGGGGTTTGGGGGGACATTGATTGATGGTCCGGAGATTTCGGGGGTCAGGGGGACATTGCTTGGGGGTCTGGAGTGATCGGGGGTCGGGGGGACATTGATTGGGTGTCCGGAGTGATCGGGCGTCGGTGGGACATCGATTGGTGGTCCGGAGAGTTCGGGGGTCAGGGGGACATTGATTGGGGGTCTGGAGTGATCGGTTGTCGGGGGGACATCGATTGGGGGTCCGGAATGATGGCGGTCAGGGGGACACCGATTGGGGATCCGGAGATTTCGGGGTTTGGGGGGACATCGATTGGGTGTCCGGAGTGATCGGGTGTCGGGGGGGTCATCGATTGGGGGTCTGGAGAGTTCGGTGGTCGTGGGGACATCGATTGTTGGTCCGGAGAGTTCGGGGTTCGGGGGGTCATCGATTGGGGGTCCGGAAAGTTCGGGGGTCAGGGGGACATCGATTGGGGGTCCAGAGAGTTCGGGGGTCGGGGGACATCGATTGGGGGTCCAGAGAGTTCGGGGGTCGGGGGGACATCGATTGGGGGTCCGGAATTTCCGGCGGTCGGGGGGTCATCGATTTGGGGTCCGGAGTGATCGGGGTCGGCCGGATATCGTTTGGGGGTGCAAAGGCTTTGGAGGTCAGGGGGACGTCGATTGTATGTCCAGAGTGATCGGGGGTCGGGGGGACATCGATTGGTTGTCTGGAGTGGTTGGGGGTCGGGAGGACATCGATTGGGGGTCCGGAGTGATCGGGGGTCGGAGGGACATCGATTGGGGGTCCAGAGTAATCGGGGGTCGGGGGACATCGATTGGGTGTCCGGAGTGATCGGGCGTCGAGCGGACATCGATTGGGGGCCCGGAGTGATCGGGTGTCAGGGGACATCGATTGGGGGTCCGGAGAGTTCGGGGGTCAGGGGGACATCGATAGGGGGTCCGGAATGATCGGGGGTTGGGGGGACATCGATTGGGGTCCGGAGTGATCGGTGGTCGGGGGGACATCGATTGGGGGTCCGGAGTGATCGGAGGTCGGTGGGACATCGATTGGGGGTCCGGAGTGATCGGGGGTCGGTGGGACATCGATTGGTGGTCCGGAGAGTTCGGGGGTCAGGGGGACATTGATTGGGGGTCTGTAGTGATCGGTTGTCGGTTGGACATCGATTGGGGGTAAGGAGTGATGGCGGTCGGGGGGACACCGATTGGGGGTCCGGAGATTTCGTGGTTCGGGGGGACATCGATTGGGTGTCCGCAGTGATCGGGGGTCGGGGGGACATCGATTGGGGGTCCGGAGTGATCGGTGGGCAGGGGAAATCGATTGGGGGTCCGGAGTGATCGGGGGTCGGGGGGCATGAATTGTGGGTCCAGAGTGTTCGGGGGTTGGGGGGACATCGAAATGGGGGAGCTGAGTGATCGGGGTCGGGTGACATCGATTGGGGGTCCAGAGTGATCGGGGGGTCTGTGGGACATCGATTGGGGTTCCGGAGTGGTCGGGGGACATCTATTGGGGGTCCGGAGTGATCGGGGTTCAGGGGCACATCGATTGGTGGTCCAGAAAGATGGGGAGTCGGGGTACATCGATGGGGGTCTGGAGTGATCGGGGGTCGGGCGACATCAATTGGCGGTCAGGAGAGTTCGGGGGTCGGGGGACATCGATTGGGAGTCCGGAGAGTTCTGGTGCGAGGGGGACATTGATTGGGGGTCCAGAGTGATCAGGGGTCGGGGGGACATCGATTGGGGGTCCGGAGTGATCGGGGGTCGGGGGGACATCGACTGGGGGTCCGGAGTGATCGGTGTTCGGGGGGACATCGATTGGGGGTCCAGTGAGTTCGGGGGTCGGGGACATCGATTGGGGGTCCGGAGTGATCGGGGGTTGGGGGACATTGATTGGGGGTCCGGAGTGCTCGGGGGTCGGGGGGTCATCGATTGGCGGTCCGGATTGATCGGGGTCGGGGGACATCGACTGGACGTCTGGAGTGATCGGGGGTTGGGCGGACATCGATTGGGGGTCCGGAGTGATCGGGGGTCGGGGGACATCGATTGGTGGTCCAGAGTGTTCGGAGGATTGGGGGTCCGGAGTGATCGGGGGTCGGGGGACATCGATTGGTGGTCCAGAGTGTTCGGAGGTCGGTGTGGACATCGATTGGGGTTCCGGAGTGATCCGGGGTTGGGGGACATCGATTGGGGGTCCGGAGGGTTCGGGGGTCGGGGGGACATCGTTTGGGGGTCCCGGAGAGTTCAGGTGTCGGGGGGACATCGATTGGTGGTCCGGAGTGATCGGGGGTTGGGGGGACATCGATTGGGGGTCCGGATTGTTCGGGGGTTGGAGGGGACATTGATTGGGGGTCCAGAGAGTTCAGGGGTCGGGGGGACATCGATTGGGGGTCCGGAGTGATCGGGGGTCGGGGGCACATCGATTCAGAGTCCGGAGTGATCGGGGTCGGGGGGAAATCGTTTGGGGGTGCGGAGGCTTTGGAGGTCGGGGGGACGTCGATTGTATGTCCAGAGTGATCGGGGGTCGAGGGGGTCATCGATTGGCGGTCCGGAGTGGTTGGGGGTCGGGGGGATATCGATTGGGGGTCCGGAGTGATCGGGGGTCGGAGGGACATCGATTGGGGGTCCGGAGTAATCGGGGGTCGGGGGACATCGATAGGGGGTCCGGAGTGATCGGGGGTTGCGGGGGGACATCGATTGATGGTCCGGAGATTTCGGGGGTCAGGGGGGACATTGATTGGGGGTCTGGAGTGATCGGGGGTCGGGGGGAAATCGATTGGGTGTCCGGAGTGATCGGGCGTCGGTGGGACATCGATTGGTGGTCCGGAGAGTTCGGGGGTCAGGGGGACATTGATTGGGGGTCTGGAGTGATCGGTTGTCGGGGGGGACATCGATTGGGGGTCCGGAGTGATGGCGGTCAGGGGGACACCGATTGGGGGTCCGGAGTGATCGGGGGTCGGGGGGGGACATCGATTGGGGGTCTGGAGAGTTCGGGGGTCGTGGGGACATCGGATTGTTGGTCGGAGAGTTCGGGGGGTCGGGGGGTCATGGATTGGGGGTCCGGAGAGTTCGGGGGTCAGGGGGACATCGATTGGGGGTCCAGAGAGTTCGGGGGTCGGGGGGACATCGATTGGGGGTCCGGAATTTCCGGGGGTCAGGGGGTCATTGATTTGGGGTCCGAGGTGATCGGGGTCGGGGGGATATCGTTTGGGGGTGCGGAGGCTTTGGAGGTCAGGGGGGACGTCGATTGTATGTCCAGAGTGATCGGGGGTCGGGGGGACATCGATTGGTTGTCTGGAGTGGTTGGGGGTCGGGGGGACATCGATTGGGGGTCCGGAGTGATCGGGGGTCGGAGGGACATCGATTGGGGGTCCGGAGTAATCGGGGGTCGGGGGACATCGATTGGGTGTCCGGAGTGATCGGGGCGTCGAGCGGGACATCGATTGGGGGCCCGGAGTGATCGGGTGTCAGGGGACATCGATTGGGGGTCCGGGAGTTCGGGGGTCAGGGGGACATCGATAGGGGGTCCGGAGTGATCGGGAGTTGGGGGGACATCGATTGGGGTCCGGAGTGATCGGTGGTCGGGGGGACATCGATTGGGGGTCCGGAAGTGATATGTTGTCGGGGGAAATCGATTGGGGGTCCGGAGTGATCGGGGGTCGGTGGGACATCGATTGGTGGTCCGGAGAGTTCGGAGGTCAGGGGGGACATTGATTGGGGGTCTGTAGTGATCGGTTGTCGGTTGGACATCGATTGGGGATAAGGAGTGATGGCGGGTCGGGGGGACACCGATTGGGGGTCCGGAGATTTCGTGGTTCGGGGGGACATCGATTGGGTGTCCGGAGTGATCGGGGGTTGGGGGGACATCGATTGGGGGTCCGGAGTGATCGGTGGGCAGGGGAAATCGATTGGGGGTCCGGAGTGATCGGGTGTCGGGGGGGCATCGGATGGGGGTCCGGAGTGATCGGGGTCGGGGGGACATCGATTGGGGGGTCCGGATGTGATCGGGGGGTCGGGGGGCATGAATTGTGGGTCCAGAGTGTTCGGCGGTTGGGGGGACATCGATTGGGGGTCCGGAGTGATCGGGGGTCGGCGGTGACATCGATTGGGGGTCCGGAGGTGATCGGGGGTCGGGGGCACATCGATTGGGGGTCTGGAGTGATCGGGGTCAGGGGGTCATTGATTGGGGGTCCAGAGTGATTGGGGGTCAGGCGACATCGATTGGGGGTCCTGAGTGATCGGGGGGGTCAGGGTGACATCGATTTGGGGTCCGGAGTGTTTGAGGGTCGGGGGGACATCGATTGGGGGTCCGGAGTGATAGGGGGGATGGAGGAACATCGTTTGGGGGTCCGGATTGGCCGGGGGACATTGATTGGGGGTCCGGAGAGTTCGGGGGTTGGGGTGACATCGAAATGGGGGAGCTGAGTGATCGAGGTCGGGTGACATCGATTGGGGGTCCGGAGTGATCGGGGGGTCTGTGGGACACCGATTGGGGTTCCGGAGTGGTCGGGGGACATCTATTGGGGGTCCGGAGTGATCGGGGTTCAGGGGGCACATCGATTGGTGGTCCAGATAGATCGGGAGTCGGGGTACATCGATGGGGGTCTGGAGTGATCGGGGGTCGGGCGACATCGATTGGCGGTCAGGAGAGTTCGTGGGTCGGGGGACATCGATTGGGAGTCCGGAGAGTTCTGGGGCAAGGGGGGACATTGATTGGGGGTCCAGAGTGATCAGGGGTCGGGGGGACATCGATTGGTGGGGGTCCGGAGTGATCGGGGGTCGGGGGGACATCGACTGGGGGTCCGGAGGTGATCGGTGTTCGGGGGGACATCGATTGCGGGTCCAGTGAGTTCGGGGGTCGGGGACATCCATTGGAGGCCACGGTGATCGGGGGTTGGGGGACATTGATTGGGGTCCGGAGTGCTCGGGGGTCGGGGGGTCATGGATTGGCGGTCCGGATTGATCGGGGTCAGGGTACATCGACTGGGCATCTGGAGTGATCGGGGGTTGGCGGACATCGATTGGGGGTCCGAGTGATCGGGGGTCGGGGGTCATCGATTGGTGGTCCGGAGTGTTCGGAGGGTCGGGTGGACATCGATTGTGGTCCCGGAGTGATCCGGGGTTGGGGGACATCGATTGAGGGTCCGGAGGGGTTCGGGGGGTCGGGGTGACATCGTTTGGGGGTCCGGAGAGTTCGGGTGTCGGGGGGACATCGATTGGTGGTCCGGAGTGATCGGGGGTTGGGGGGACATCGATTGGGGGTCCGGATTGTTCGGGGGTTGGAGGGACATTGATTGGGGGTCCAGAGAGTTCAGGGGTCGGGGGGACATCGATTGGGGGTCCGGAGTGACCGGGGGTCGGGGGGCACATCGATTCAGGGTCCGGAGTGATCGGGAGTCGGGGGGAAATCGTTTGGGGGGTGCGGAGGCTTTGGAGGTCAGGGGGACGTCAATTGTATGTCCAGAGTGATCGGGGGTCGGGGGGACATCGATTGGCGGTCCGGAGTGGTTGGGGGGTCGGGGGGACATCGATTGGGGGTCCGGAGTGATCGGGGGTCGGAGAGACATCGATTGGGGGGTCCGGAGTAATCGGGGGTCGGGGGACTTCGATTGGGAGTCCGGAGTGATCGGGCGTTGGGGGGGGACATCGATTGGGGGTCCAGAGTGATCGGGTGTCAGGGGGACATCGATTGGGGGTCCGGAGAGTTCGGGGGTCAGGGGGACATCGATAGGGGGTCCGGAGTGATCGGGGGGTTGGGGGGACAATGATTGATGATCCGGAGATTTCGGGGGTCAGGGGGGACACTGATTGGGGGTCTGGAGTGATCGGTTGTCGGGGGGGACATCGATTGGGGGTCCGGAGTGATGGCGGTCAGGGGGGACACCGATTGGGGGTCTGGAGATTTCGGGGTTTGGGGGGACATCGATTGGGTGTCCGGAGTGATCGGGGGTCGGGGGGGACATCGATTGGGGGTCTGGAGAGTTCGGGGGGTCGTGGGGACATCGATTGTAGGACCGGAGAGTTCGGGGGTCGGGGGGTCATCGATTGGGGGGTTCGGAGAGTTCGGGGGTCAGGGGGACATCGATTGGGGGTCCAGAGAGTTCAGGGGTTGGGGGACATCGATTGGGGGTCCAGAGAGTTCAGGTGTCGGGGGGACATCGATTGGGGGTCCGGAATTTCCGGGGGTCGGGGGGGTCATCGATTTGGGGTCCGGAGTGATCGGGGTCGGCCGGATATCGTTTGGGGGTGCGGGAGGGCTTTGGAGGTCAGGGGGACGTCGATTGTATGTCCAGAGTGATCGGGGGTCGGGGGGACATCGATTGGTTGTCTGGAGTGGTTGGGGGTCGGGGGGACATCGATTGGGGGTCCGGAGTGATCGGGGGTCGGAGGGACATCGATTGGGGGTCCAGAGTAATCGGGGGGTCGGGGGGACATCGATTGGGTGTCCGGAGTGATCGGGCGTCGAGCGGACATCGATTGGGGGCACGGAGTGATCGGGGTGTCAGGGGACATCGATTGGGGGTCCGGAGAGTTCGGGGGTCAGGGGGACATCAATAGGGGGTCCGGAGTGATCGGGGTTTGGGGGGACATCGATTGGGGTCCGGAGTGATCGGTGGTCGGGGGGGACATCGATTGGGGGTCCGGAGTGATCGGGGGTCGGGGGTACATCGATTGGGGGTCCGGAGTGATCGGGGGTCGGTGGGACATCGATTGGTGGTCCGGAGAGTTCGGGGCTCAGGGGGACATTGAAAGGGGGTCTGCAGGTGACTCGGTTGTCGGTTGGACATCGATTGGGGTAAGGAGTGATGGCGGTCGGGGGGACACCGATTGGGGGTCCGGAGATTTCGTGGTTGGGGGGACATCGATTGGGTGTTCGGAGTGATCGGGGGTCGGGGGGACATCGATTGGGGGTCCGGAGTGATCGGTGGGCAGGGGGAAATCGATTGGGGGTCCGGAGTGATCGGGTGTCGGGGGGGGGGGCATCGATGGGGGTCCGGAGTGATCGGGGGTCGGGGGGACATCGATTGGGGGTCCGGAGTGATCGGGGGTCGGGGGCATGAATTGTGGGTCCAGAGTGTTCGGGGGTTGGCGGGGGACATCGAAAATGGGGGAGCTGAGTGAACGGGGTCGGGTGACATCGATTGGGGGGTCCGGAGTGATCGGGGGGTCTGTGGGACATCGATTGGGGTTCCGGAGTGGTCGGTGGACATCTATTGGGGGTCCGGAGTGATCGGGGTTCAGGGGCACATCGATTGGTGGTCCAGATAGATCGGGAGTCGGGGGTACATCGATGGGGGTCTGGAGTGATCGGGGGTCGGGGCGACATCGATTGGCGGTCAGGAGAGTTCGTGGTCGGGGAACATCGATTGGGAGTCCGGAGAGTTCTGGGGCGAGGGGGACATTGATTGGGGGTCCAGAGTGATCAGGGGTCGGGGGGACATCGATTGGGGGTCCGGAGTGATCGGGGGTCGGGGGGGACATCGACTGGGGGTCCGGAGTGATCGGTGTTCGGGGGGACATCGATTGGGGGTCCAGTGAGTTCGGGGGTCGGGGGACATCCATTGGAGGCCACGGTGATCGGGGGTTGGGGGGACATTGATTGGGGGTCCGGAGTGATCGGGGGGTCGGGGGACATCGATTGGTGGTCCGGAGTGATCGGAGGTCGGGTGGACATCGATTGGGGGTTCCGGAGTGATCCGGGGTTGGGGGACATCGATTGGGGGTCCGGAGTGATCGGTGTTCGGGGGGACATCGATTGGGGGTCCAGTGAGTTCGGGGGTCGGGGACATCCATTGGAGGCCACGGTGATCGGGGGTTGGGGGACATTGATTGGGGGGTCCGGAGTGATCGGGGGGTCGGGGGACATCGATTGGTGGTCCGGAGTGATCGGAGGTCGGGTGGACATCGATTGGGGTTCCGGAGTGATCCGGGGTTGGGGGACATCGATTGGGGGGTCCGGAGGGTTCGAGGGTCGGGGGGGACATCGTTTGGGGGTCCGGAGAGTTCAGGTGTCGGGGGGGACATCGATTGGTGTGTCCGGAGTGATCGCGGGGTTGGGGGGACATCGATTGGGGTCCGGATTGTTCGGGGGTTGGAGGGACATTGATTGGGGGGTCCAGAGAGTTCAGGGGTCGGGGGGACATCGATTGGGGGTCCGGAGTGACCGGGGGTCGGGGGGCACATCAATTCAGAGTCCGGAGTGATCGGGGTCGGGGGGAAATCGTTTTGGGGGTGCGGAGGCTTTGGAGGTCGGGGGGACGTCGATTGTATGTCCAGAGTGATCGGGGGTCGGGGGGGTCATCGATTGGCGGTCCGGGGTGGTTGGGGGTCGGGGGGACATCGATTGGGGGTCCGGAGTGATCGGGGGGTCAGAGGGGACATCGATTGGGGGTCCGGAGTAATCGGGGTTCGGGGGACATCGATAGGGGCGTCCGGAGGTGATCGGGGGTTGGGGGGACATCGATTGATGGTCCGGAGATTTCGGGGGTCAGGGGGACATTGATTGGGGTTCTGGAGTGATCGGGGGTCGGGGGGAAATCGATTGGGTGTCCGGAGTGATCGGGCGTCGGTGGGACATCGATTGGTGGTCCGGAGAGTTCGGGGGGTCAGGGGGACATTGATTGGGGGTCTGGAGTGATCGGTTGTCGGGGGGGACATCGATTGGGGGTCCGGAGTGATGGCGGTCAGGGGGACACCGATTGGGGGTCCGGAGTGATCGGGGGTCGGGGGGGACATCGATTGGGGGTATGGAGAGTTCGGGGGTCGTGGGGACATCGATTGTTGGTCCGGAGAGTTCGGGGGTCGGGGGGTCATCGATTGGGGGTCCGGAGAGTTCGGGGGTCAGGGGGACATCGATTGGGGGTCCAGGAGAGTTCGGGGGTCGGGGGGGACATCGATTGGGGGTGTCCGGAATTTCCGGGGGTCAGGGGGGTCATTGATTTGGGGGTCCGAGAGTGATCGGGGTCGGGGGTATATCGTTTGGGGGGTGCGGAGGCTTTGGAGGTCAGGGGGACGTCGATTGTATGTCCAGAGTGATCGGGGGTCGGGGGGACATTGGGGGTCCGGAGTAATCGGGGGTCGGGGGACATCGATTGGGTGTCCGGAGAGATCGGGCGTCGAGCGGACATCGATTGGGGGCCCGGAGTGATCGGGTGTCAGGGGACATCGATTGGGGGTCCGGAGAGTTCGGGGGTCAGGGGGACATCGATAGGGGGTCCGGAGTGATCGGGAGTTGGGGGGACATCGATTGGGGTCCGGAGTGATCGGTGGTCGGGGGGACATCGATTGGGGGTCCGGAGTGATAGGTTGTCGGGGGGACATCGATTGGGGGTCCGGAGTGATCGGGGGTCGGTGGGACATCGATTGGTGGTCCGGAGAGTTCGGAGGTCAGGGGGACATTGATTGGGGGTCTGTAGTGATCGGTTGTCGGTTGGACATCGATTGGGGATAAGGAGTGATGGCGGTCGGGGGACACCGATTGGGGGTCCGGAGATTTCGTGGTTCGGGGGGACATCGATTGGGTGTCCGGAGTGATCGGGGGTCGGGGGGACATCGATTGGGGGTCCGGAGTGATCGGTGGGCAGGGGAAATCGATTGGGGGTCCGGAGTGATCGGGTGTCGGGGGGGCATCGATGGGGGTCCGGAGTGATCGGGGTCGGGGGGACATCGATTGGGGGTCCGGAGTGATCGGGGGTCGGGGGGCATGAATTGTGGGTCCAGAGTGTTCGGCGGTTGGGGGGACATCGATTGGGGGTCCGGAGTGATCGGGGGTCGGGTGACATCGATTGGGGGTCCGGAGTGATCGGGGGTCGGGGGCACATCGATTGGGGGTCCGGAGTGATCGGGGTCAGGGGGTCATTGATTGGGGGTCCAGAGTGATTGGGGGTCGGGCGACATCGATTGGGGGTCCTGAGTGATCGGGGGTCAGGTGACATCGATTTGGGGTCCGGAGTGATTGAGGGTCGGGGGGACATCGATTGGGGGTCCGGAGTGATAGGGGGATGGAGGAACATCGTTTGGGGGTCCGGATTGGCCGGGGGACATTGATTGGGGGTCCGGAGAGTTCAGGGGTCGGGGTGACATCGAAATGGGGGAGCTGAGTGATCGAGGTCGGGTGACATCGATTGGGGGTCCGGAGTGATCAGGGGGTCTGTGGGACACCGATTGGGGTTCCGGAGTGGTCGGGGGACATCTATTGGGGGTCCGGAGTGATCGGGGTTCAGGGGCACATCGATTGGTGGTCCAGATAGATCGGGAGTCGGGGTACATCGATGGGGGTCTGGAGTGATCGGGGGTCGGGCGACATCGATTGGCGGTCAGGAGAGTTCGTGGGTCGGGGGACATCGATTGGGAGTCCGGAGAGTTCTGGGGCGAGGGGGACATTGATTGGGGGTCCAGAGTGATCAGGGGTCGGGGGGACATCGATTGGGGGTCCGGAGTGATCGGGGGTCGGGGGGACATCGACTGGGGGTCCGGAGTGATCGGTGTTCGGGGGGACATCGATTGCGGGTCCAGTGAGTTCGGGGGTCGGGGACATCCATTGGAGGCCACGGTGATCGGGGGTTGGGGGACATTGATTGGGGGTCCGGAGTGCTCGGGGGTCGGGGGGTCATGGATTGGCGGTCCGGATTGATCGGGGTCAGGGGACATCTACTGGGCGTCTGGAGTGATCGGGGGTTGGCGGACATCGATTGGGGGTCCGGAGTGATCGGGGGTCGGGGGTCATCGATTGGTGGTCCGGATAGTTCGGAGGTCGGGTGGACATCGATTGTGGTCCCGGAGTGATCCGGGGTTGGGGGACATCGATTGAGGGTCCGGAGAGTTCGGGGGTTGGGGTGACATCGTTTGGGGGTCCGGAGAGTTCGGGTGTCGGGGGGACATCGATTGGTGGTCCGGAGTGATCGGGGGTTGGGGGGACATCGATTGGGGGTCCGGATTGTTCGGGGGTTGGAGGGACATTGATTGGGGGTCCAGAGAGTTCAGGGGTCGGGGGGACATCGATTGGGGGTCCGGAGTGACCGGGGGTCGGGGGCACATCGATTCAGGGTCCGGAGTGATCGGGGTCGGGGGGAAATCGTTTGGGGGTGCGGAGGCTTTGGAGGTCGGGGGGACGTCGATTGTATGTCCAGAGTGATCGGGGGTCGGGGGGACATCGATTGGCGGTCCGGAGTGGTTGGGTGTCGGGGGGACATCGATTGGGGGTCCGGAGTGATCGGGGGTCGGAGAGACATCGATTGGGGGTCCGGAGTAATCGGGGGTCGGGGGACATCGATTGGGGGTCCGGAGTGATCGGGCGTTGGGGGGACATCGATTGGGGGTCCAGAGTGATCGGGTGTCAGGGGACATCGATTGGGGGTCCGGAGAGTTCGGGGGTCAAGGGGACATCGATAGGGGGTCCGGAGTGATCGGGGGTTGGGGGGACAATGATTGATGGTCCGGAGATTTCGGGGGTCAGGGGGACACTGATTGGGGGTCTGGAGTGATCGGTTGTCGGGTGGACATCGATTGGGGGTCCGGAGTGATGGCGGTCAGGGGGACACCGATTGGGGGTCTGGAGATTTCGGGGTTTGGGGGGACATCGATTGGGTGTCCGGAGTGATCGGGGGTCGGGGGGGACATCGATTGGGGGTCTGGAGAGTTCGGGGGTCGTGGGGACATCGATTGTTGGTCCGGAGAGTTCGGGGGTCGGGGGGTCATCGATTGGGGGTTCGGAGAGTTTGGGGGTCAGGGGGACATCGATTGGGGGTCCAGAGAGTTCGGGGGTTGGGGGACATCGATTGGGGGTCCAGAGAGTTCGGGGGTCGGGGGGACATCGATTGGGGGTCCGGAATTTCCGGGGGTCGGGGGGTCATCGATTTGGGGTCCGGAGTGATCGGGGTCGGCCGGATATCGTTTGGGGGTGCGGAGGCTTTGGAGGTCAGGGGGACGTCGATTGTATGTCCAGAGTGATCGGGGGTCGGGGGGACATCGATTGGTTGTCTGGAGTGGTTGGGGGTCGGGGGGACATCGATTGGGGGTCCGGAGTGATCGGGGGTCGGAGGGACATCGATTGGGGGTCCAGAGTAATCGGGGGTCGGGGGACATCGATTGGGTGTCCGGAGTGATCGGGCGTCGAGCGGACATCGATTGGGGGCACGGAGTGATCGGGTGTCAGGGGACATCGATTGGGGGTCCGGAGAGTTCGGGGGTCAGGGGGACATCAATAGGGGGTCCGGAGTGATCGGGGTTTGGGGGGACATCGATTGGGGTCCGGAGTGATCGGTGGTCGGGGGGACATCGATTGGGGGTCCGGAGTGATCGCGGGTCGGGGGGACATCGATTGGGGGTCCGGAGTGATCGGGGGTCGGTGGGACATCGATTGGTGGTCCGGAGAGTTCGGGGGTCAGGGGGACATTGAAAGGGGGTCTGTAGTGATCGGTTGTCGGTTGGACATCGATTGGGGGTAAGGAGTGATGGCGGTCGGGGGGACACCGATTGGGGGTCCGGAGATTTCGTGGTTGGGGGGACATCGATTGGGTGTTCGGAGTGATCGGGGGTCGGGGGGACATCGATTGGGGGTCCGGAGTGATCGGTGGGCAGGGGAAATCGATTGGGGGTCCGGAGTGATCGGGTGTCGGGGGGGCATCGATGGGGGTCCGGAGTGATCGGGGTCGGGGGGACATCGATTGGGGGTCCAGAGTGATCGGGGGTCGGGGGGCATGAATTGTGGGTCCAGAGTGTTCGGGGGTTGGGGGGACATCGAAATGGGGGAGCTGAGTGATCGGGGGTCGGGTGACATCGATTGGGGGTCCGGAGTGATCGGGGGGTCTGTGGGACATCGATTGGGGTTCCGGAGTGGTCGGTGGACATCTATTGGGGGTCCGGAGTGATCGGGGTTCAGGGGCACATCGATTGGTGGTCCAGATAGATCGGGAGTCGGGGTACATCGATGGGGGTCTGGAGTGATCGGGGGTCGGGCGACATCGATTGGCGGTCAGGAGAGTTCGGGGGTCGGGGGACATCGATTGGGAGTCCGGAGAGTTCTGGGGCGAGGGGGACATTGATTGGGGGTCCAGAGTGATCAGGGGTCGGGGGGACATCGATTGGGGGTCCGGAGTGATCGGGGGTCGGGGGGACATCGACTGGGGGTCCGGAGTGATCGGTGTTCGGGGGGACATCGATTGGGGGTCCAGTGAGTTCGGGGGTCGGGGACATCCATTGGAGGCCACGGTGATCGGGGGTTGGGGGACATTGATTGGGGGTCCGGAGTGCTCGGGGGTCGGGGGGTCATCGATTGGCGGTCCGGATTGATCGGGGTCAGGGGACATCGACTGGGCGTCTGGAGTGATCGGGGGTTGGGCGGACATCGATTGGGGGTCCGGAGTGATCGGGGTTCGGGGGACATCGATTGGTGGTCCGGAGTGATCGGAGGTCGGGTGGACATCGATTGGGGTTCCGGAGTGATCCGGGGTTGAGGGACATCGATTGGGGGTCCGGAGGTTTCGGGGTCGGGGGGACATCGTTTGGGGGTCCGGAGAGTTCGGGTGTCGGGGGGACATCGATTGGTGGTCCGGAGTGATCGGGGGTTGGGGGGACTTCGATTGGGGGTCCGGATTGTTCAGGGGTTGGAGGGACATTGATTGGGGGACCAGAGAGTCCAGGGGTCGGGGGGACATCGATTGGGGGTCCGGAGTGACCGGGGGTCGGGGGCACATCGATTCAGGGTCCGGAGTGATCGGGGTCGGGGGGAAATCGTTTGGGGGTGCGGAGGCTTTGGAGGTCGGGGGGGACGTCGATTGTATGTCCAGAGTGATCGGGGGTCGGGGGGACATCGATTGGCGGTCCGGAGTGGTTGGGGGTCGGGGGGACATCGATTGGGGGTCCGGAGTGATCGGGGGTCGGAGGGACATCGATTGGGTGTCCGGAGTAATCGGGGGTCGGGGGACATCGATTGGGGGTCCGGAGTGATCGGGCGTTGGGGGGACATCGATTGGGGGTCCAGAGTGATCGGGTGTCAGGGGACATCGATTGGGGGTCCGGAGAGTTCGGGGGTCAGGGGGACATCGATAGGGGGTCCGGAGTGATCAGGGGTTGGGGGGACATCGATTGATGGTCCGGAGATTTCGGGGGTCAGGGGGACATTGATTGGGGGTCTGGAGTGATCGGGGGTTGGAGGGAAATCGATTGGGTGTCCGGAGTGATCGGGCGTCGGTGGGACATCGATTGGTGGTCCGGAGAGTTCGGGGGTCAGGGGGACATTGATTGGGGGTCTGGAGTGATCGGTTGTCGGGGGGGACATCGATTGGGGGTCCGGAGTGATGGCGGTCAGGGGGACACCGATTGGGGGTCCGGCGATTTCGGGGTTTGCGGGGACATCGATTGGGTGTCCGGAGTGATCGGGGGTCGGGGGGGACATCGATTGGGGGTCTGGAGAGTTTGGGGGTCGTGGGGACATCGATTGTTGGTCCGGAGAGTTCGGGGGTCGGGGGGTCATCGATTGGGGGTCCGGAGAGTTCGGGGGTCGGGGGGAGATTGATTGGGGGTCCGGAATTTCCGGGGGTCGGGGGGTCATCGATTTGGGGTCCGGAGTGATCGGGGTCGGGGGGATATCGTTTGGGCGTGCGGAGGCTTTGGAGGTCAGGGGGATGTCGATTGTATGTCCAGAGTGATCGGGGGTCGGGGGGACATCGATTGGTTGTCTGGAGTGGTTGGGGGTCGGGGGGACATCGATTGGGTGTCCGGAGTGATCGGGGGTCGGAGGGACATCGATTGGGGGTCCGGAGTAATCGGGGGTCGGGGGACATCGATTGGGTGTCCGGAGTGATCGGGCGTCGAGCGGACATCGATTGGGGGCCCGGAGTGATCGGGTGTCAGGGGACATCGATTGGGGGTCCGGAGAGTTCGGAGGTCAGGGGGACATCGATAGGGGGTCCGGAGTAATCGGGGGTTAGGGGGACATCGATTGGGGTCCGGAGTGATCGGTGGTCGGGGGGACATCGATTGGGGGTCCGGAGTGATCGGGGGTCGGGGGGACATCGATTGGGGGTCCGGAGTGATCGGGGGTCGGTGGGACATCGATTGGTGGTCCGGAGAGTTCGGAGGTCAGGGGGACATTGATTGGGGGTCTATAGTGATCGGTTGTCGGTTG